>NC_133769.1:361764305-361771187 GCF_003597395.2 Chelonoidis abingdonii
GAAGAGCTACCCACAATGCAACACTTCAGAAATCGACGTTAGCCTCAGACCATGGACGCACAACGCCGAATTACTGTGCCTAGTGTGGCCGCATGAAATCGAATTTATAATATCAGTTTTATAAAAATCCGATTTTTAGCTTAATCTCGATATTATTCCGCTCATAGCTGTAGAGTGGCCAAATGTTATGAAGAAGATATCAAAGGCGGGCCTTTTAATACAAGCGCCATTGTTTGTCTCTGATTGAGCAAACGCTGAAGGAACGCGTATGTTTAGTCTGGAACAAGAGAGAGATAAGGGGTGCACACGATAGCAATCTTCAAATTCTCAGAACGGCTGCCATAAAAAAAAAGGGGGAAAATAAGTTGTTCTTCTTTTGCCCACAGAGGGCAGGATTAAGAGCAATGGCGTTCCAACTACAGCACAGCAGATTTAGATTAAATCTTTAGGAAAAACTTCACAACGGTCGTAAGAACAGTAGGACAATGAAACAGGCACCTAGGGGAAATTGTTGGAAGCTTCTGCACTGAAAGTTTTTAGAAGGAAGCTGGAGCCATCTGTCTTGGATGGTTTAGGACCAACAAAATCCTGGCTCCTTGGCCGGGGCTTAGACTAGACAATTCACTGTCGGTCCCTTCTCACTCTAGGGCTCTATGATTCTACAGCACAAGGGTGTCAGCTCGTTCTTTCTCCCAGGGTCATTTTTTCTTCATCCCTTTCACCCAGGTATCCCTCTGTCCCCCCAATAACTTGTTTTAGGAAGCGTCTGTCTCACCACACACACCCCTTGGGGATTATGATACTTCCTTCATTGTGCATCATGTCTACTTAGATTGGAAGACTTTGGGACGGACCATGTCTCCCTATGTATTCTCATTACAGAGCCTATCCCAATGGAGTCCAAATTCTAATACAAAAAGAAAATATAATACTCTAGATCAAATATGCATTCACACTTCAAATAACGTTCATTTCTGTATACTTGGTGTCTGAATGATGTCATCTGGTTCTGTAGCGATTCCATTGTTATGCCATTTCATTAAATTTAACCGTCTTGGTCCAAAAATGTGGGAAAACCAAATCATCCGTGTAAATAAGAGTGAAACCTCTTCTGATTTATTGTCTTGCAGATTTATTTAACACTAGGAAAGACAATCTCCAAGGCTGTTATTATTTCTTACCCAGCAGCTTCTCAGATTGGCTATGGTGTCCCTTATCTCTGTTAATCAGAAACACAATGCCAGCCGTCTCCTCAGATTGAGACCCTAAATCACTTGAGCAGATGCTCTTTGACTGCTACCACTATTCAGTTGGCTTCCAGCTGGATCGCCCTATGCCAAAAAGTGACATCTCAGGGATCTGAGTGTTGGGACTCCCTGCCCCTGTCTGCTTGTGACGATTAGCGAGCTTTTCAGCTTGTACTTTAAACACCATCTATGTGCAAAAATAGGATGGTATGGGTCAGAGAGCTAATTACATGCGCAGCCGAAATGAATTACCTGGGAGCAGAGCGGGCTAAAACCTCATGATGCAGAGCGGACAATTAGTTTATGTACAATTGCGACTGAGGATGAAGCACCACAAAGCAGCCAGTCAGAACCAGCCCAAAACCACAACGAGGGACAGAGTTAAGGATTTGAAAACGGAATGCGATTGGCAAGAGACATGGAGGAACCGGGGAGTGAGTTGCCTAATATTGTTACAGATTCATTTACATTCAGGCTGTAAGTTCACACTGCGTTTTCACAGTGTGAAATCAGGGATGGAAAAGCATGATTATAGCGCTCAGCTTATACGGCGATGACCACTCTGTAGAAATTTGCCACGTATTCGCAGGGGCGAAAGGAAATGCAGGGCCTGTGTATTTACCAGGCGCACGTTGGCAGCAGACTATATAGGTAAGAGATTGCAATTTGAGAGTTATGGGTCACGCAGGCAGACGCAGACACACACACACACACACAACTAAAATCAATCAATTTAAAATTTTTATGGGGATAGTTACAAGGTGGTAAGGAGCAGCTTATGATTTAGCTAATGAGTTTACAAAACCTAAAACACAACAATGCCTAAAAATATCGTACTAACAATATTACAAACAAAATTGCAGCATTTGTAATAACTGATACTTACAAATACAAACCAAACACATCACGACCGGCAAAGGCGTAGAAGCCTCTATTTGAAACACGTGAGCTGAGAGAGCGGGCTCGCAGAGTGATCAGGCTCAGGTTACGGCATACACGGGTACACGGGATACCACGGGACACGTTTTCTCCTCTCTCTGCTGCACATGGCAGGCAAACCCCTCAAAAACCTATGCATCACAGAATATTGTCATAGGTGGAGATCAGAACCCCAAAACCTGTGTGTGTTCGCCTCTGATTGGCACAAGCAATGTTTACACCAAATAGGGGAGCAGGTGCCAAAAGGTCTGGCTTCGCCCCCAAAAGGTGAGGTAATGCATATTGTCGTAGAATGGGTCCAATACCGAATGACAAAAGAAGAGGCCAGGGCAATACCGGTCTGGCAAGTGATACAGGATGCAGACAGGAACCCATTTCAACACACTCAACTCCTGCTAAAGCAGGAGCATGCATAGCTGGGTGCTATTCCTGGCAGTCCTCTTCTGAAGCAGCAGGGATGACTCAAGTCGGATGCAGATCTGATTGACCTGAAGTGGAAGCTGAGAGTGCCCAACGCATTGCAAGATCAAACCCCATGTGAGCCAAGTCTGACCATTATTCTTCCCTGGAAACATTTCCAGCGTACCAAGGCGTGCATCAGCAGGTGACAGCTGCATAGCCTGAGGGCGTAATGGAACACAAATGATGCTTAAAGTGGATTGAAACAGCTGGGTGAGCTCACCGGTGTGGGTAGCCCTGAGTTCGCATCCCAGCACTGCCATTAACCTTGGAAATCTCTGCGCCTCTGTTTTCCCCTCCTATCCCTTGTCTGCTCTTTGGGGCAGGATCTCTCATGCACACCATGTTTTTAATAGTGTTTATGGCCAGAAGGGACCATTATATCCTCTAGTCTAGGGGTTCTCAAACTGTGGCTTGGGACCCTGTTTTAATGGGGTCATCAGGACCCAAGGGCTTCAGCCCAAAGGTTGGGCTCAGGCTTTGGCTTCAGCCCTGGGTGGCAGGGCTCAGTTTACAGACCTCTCCACCTGGGCTTTGCACACCCTCCCTTCCCCTCGCCCAAGAAGCGGGGCTGGGGCAGGCTCAGGCTTTGGTCTCCCTTCTGGGGTCATGTTGTAATTTTTGTTATCAGAAGGGGCGCGCAGTGCAATGAAGTTTGAGAACCGCTGCTCTAGTCTGACCTCCTGTTTGTCCCAGGTTATTACATTCGCCCCGTTGCCCCTGGATTGAGACCAGTAACTTGTGTTTGACTAAAGCTTATCTTCCAGAAAGGCACCCACCCCGGATCTGAAGGCACCAAGAGATGTGGTACCCACCCCTTCTCTGGGTGATTTGTTCCAGTGTTCTCATAGTTAAAAACTTGTGCCTGATTCCTCATTTCAAATTTGATTGGCTTTCATTGACAGCCATCGGTGGTGGTTATTCCTTTCGCTGCAAAATTAAAGAAATCCTTAGTACTTGGTATTTTCTCCCCATGAAGGTGCTTGTACATTGTAATTAAGTCATCTCATAATCTCTTTTTGATGAGCTCTTTAAGTCCCTCAGAGTAAGGCATTTCCTCCAGCCCTCCAATCATTTGTCTTGTTTCTTTTCTGCCCCTGCTCCAATTTTCAGATGTGGACAGCAGAACTCATAGCTTCTAAGACCAGATGAGATCAGTGTGATCATCTGGTCTGTATTGCACAAGCCATTGGATGTCTCCAGAATAATCCCTAGAGCATATCTAGGAGTAACTGGATGCACCAATTCCAATATTGGTTACACCAGTGCCATACACAGAACCCAAATCATCTCTTTCCTCCTACTCCCCTGTTTATACATCCCAGGATTGCAGCAGTCCTGTTTGCCACAGCCTCACACGGGAAGTTCATGTTCAGTTGCTTGTCCAGCTTGACAACTAAACTCTTTTCAGAGAGTCACTGCTTTCCAAAATACAGTCCCTCATTCAGTAGGTATGGCCTGTGTTGTCAGATGCTACCGGTGTGGTGCTCTGCTCTCTCCTTGTTGGTATCACTCAGCTGCGTGCATGTGTTCCCTCTGTGTGCTGCCCCAGCTCTGCGCAGCTAGCTGACACAGCAGACCCGAAGAGAATCCCCAATGACCACAGAGTCTAGTAAGGTACGAAGGCAAGTCAGCCAGGTTTATTGCCGTATTGGATACAATAATAGTTCCCTGTAGGTTTCTTAGCCTAACTCAGGGCATACTACGAATATGAACCCACCGTCAATGGACTCGGCTCAGTCAGTGGCGGGACTTTCCACTGCCCCCCTCGGCCGACAAAGACATCGCCCCAGGGATGCATTCTTATACACAGGTACAAACAAGTTACACATCACTCCTGACGTATTGAGGTGCAACCCCTCTACGTAGCAAGGTACAACCCCTCTACGTAGTAAGGTGCCGCCTCTCACCTTGTACATGTTTGGTTGAACAAAACAACTCTATCCATCATATTACCCTTTTGCCCCTGTCATTGGGATGGGTCAGCCTGTTCCTTGTTATCTGTGTGGAATGTGCAAGTATGTGAATGTTCTGATCTCTAGTGTTCAGTACCTTTTAGGTACGTATCTTCTTGCAGCATCAGCCCTTTCCTTGCCAGCTTCTGTGAGCAGGGCCTGCCTCTGGCTCACAGCTTAACTTTGCTTTATGTTAGCAAAGTCTTGACCATTACTTTAGTTCAGGCCTCAGGCCTCATACCAGGCCTCTGATACCAATGTTTTATGTCTCAGGGCCTCCTCTTACTACATTCCCCACTTTTTGTCTTTTTATGGGAGGATGTTTACCCATCGTCCCGGAAAAGCATAATGCATGGACTAAGATAACCCAGTGGGCTAAACACTGTTATGTGGTTACCTTATTTTACCTCCATACACTCATGCCCCATCTGTCTTTTTAGTCTGCACATTCCCTCGTACGACTGTTAGGCAGATTTTATTATCCAATTATTTTTTAGTCCCTTATGGTGGGCCTTGGGAATGTTAGGCCCGGGACCATGACTGAGGAATGTAGTATTATGATTGAGTCTTAGAAGCACTCCCAAATAATTAATATGAATGAATTATATGGATATTACACATATATTTATAGTGTATATAGGCATATATGTATAGTATGTATGTGTACATATGACACCAACTTATGTCCAAGTGTAACCATGTTTTTCCAGGCTGCTGGTGTATTCTGGCACTTTTACTTTGGTGACACAGATAGAAACACACTCTTCTTAGGGCAATTCCAGTGACCATCCCTCTCATTATTAGTAGTAGGCTGAATGTGTTAAAATACTGGGATAGGGATTGTGACAATGTGTGCCACAGTGTATATGAGAAGTAAAACAGAAATTTGGAGTAGTCACACTACCACTGAGACCTTTATATATAAACATATTGTAATTAGTTACTACACAGTACTGTCCATTCATATTATAGGTTATCCTTTAGGCTGATTGTCACTGTCTGGTCAGATTTACTGGGCAGGAAACAGAAGTGGTAGCTTCTCTGTTCCATTGATTGATGTAGATTCAGTTGTCTCTTAAGGATGCTGTCTTCCAGGTAACCTACTGAATGGACAGTAACTAATTTAGCAAATATTGCTGTGTCAGGATTTAAGATTGGTACCCAGACACTGAACAAGATTGTTTTGAATAACATGTACCTTAGTTAGGATGCAGTGTCACTGACCCAAACTATGACTGGTACTAACAGGCAATTTGTTTACCCAAGTTATAGTTACTACGTAAGTTAGTTTTTTTACCAATTTGTTTTTTCCTCGCTTTCATGGTGTTGGCTTCCATTTGTTTGTTGATTTTTACCTGTGTGTTGGTTAAACAGTTTAGCAAGGTTATACACATTGTACAGCGATAATACAATACAGCAGAACAATGATAATACAATAGTACAGCAAGAATACAGTTGTTTCTACACAGTAACCAAGTTGAAATTAAATGACAGTTATTCTGGTCCAGCTAGTGGTTTTTATCTGATTGTTAACTTAATTGTCCATATATGGTAGATAGAAGTGTATTTGACCAGTCTTTTATTTATAAAGCACTTCATTTTTCTTTTCTTGACGCTTGAGGGTTTCTTCACTGTATACAGTTATTATCTGGTGTCTTCAGGGTGTGATACTTTCTGGCATCTTTTGTCTGTGGGATGCAACTTAAACAACTTTTGTTAGTTAACATAGTACATTTTTTTGTTTGTTTGTTTTCAGTAACCCAAACTTAATACACAGTTTTAACTTTGTTTACAATGTAATAAGAACAATGTAATAGGGACCGAGTCTTTTATAACAGAAGTTATACTTCTGCAATTGTTGCCTAGACATTCATTTTCATTTGGAGTGCATTACTAATATTTCATACTAAATGTAATGCTTAACGGCTAAAATAAATGCTCATGATCTTCCGTGAGAAGGTGTATTGCTTTCCCTTGCTGAACACTTTGTTTTTAGTAACACAACTTCAACAAGCCTTTTAGAGTTAGAGTTAATTTGCTTGTGATACCAATTTTACTCTTGTTAACTGTTTAGAAGCACAAACTTCAACAACCATTGCTCCCCATTAACATAACAAAAGAAAAGCATATAAAATTAAATCAACTATAAAATTAAACCAAAATAAATTTTAAATAGAGATACATGCAAATACTTTGAGGGTATTTGAGGGTATACTTTCAAGATGCTTTGTTATTTTTTGGAGCCAAAGGTGGAAACTTGTTGAAATTGTTTGGTTAGCTTT
>NC_133769.1:361780399-361848055 GCF_003597395.2 Chelonoidis abingdonii
CTTCTTGCAGCATCAGCCCTTTCCTTGCCAGCTTCTGTGAGCAGGGCCTGCCTCTGGCTCACAGCTTCACTTTGCTTTATGTTAGCAAAGTCTTGATCATTACTTTAGTTCAGGCCTTAGGCCTCATACCAGGCCTCTGATACCAATGTTTATGTCTCAGGGCCTCCTCTTACTACAGCCTGCACTCCTCTCCCCTAAATGTATAACTTTGCTTTCTGCTGTATTAAAAGCGCATTTTGTTTGAATGGACCCAGGTTAGCAAGTGACTCAGATCACTCAGTTTGCCTGCCCTATCCTCATTATTCAGCACTCCACCAATGATTGTCTCAGCCTCAGATTTTGTCAGCAGTGATTTTATATTTACTTCAGGATCATTGATGAAAATGTTGAATTGCACCGGGCCTGCAGAACCCCACCAGAAACTCCCCATTCAATGATGATTCCTCATCATTGAATGAGGTATCCTAATCCATTTGTGTGCCTCATTGATGTTGTATAGTGTTGCGACGAAGTGGAGATTTTCCCTTGTTATGTTGTATGTCAGTCTTATTGTTTTGCAAGAATGCTGTGTGCGCCTCAGTTTCCCTGTGTATTGCATGAATGTCTAGGTGGTGAGAATAAGTGTGTGTGACTTTTATGAGGGTTGCTTCAGCTGCCTGCATAGATGCTATGGCCACCCCTTCGTAACCTGAGACCCAGGAGGGGGATGCAACCAGGTGAACCTTGGCCGGGAAGCGAGACTGTCAAGGTGTTTTCCCCCACTTTGAACTTTAGGGTACAAATGTGGGGACCTGCATGGACACTTCTAAACTTAATTGCTAGCTTAGATCTGGTACACTGCCACCACCCAGAATTCCAGTGTCTGGGGCACTCTCTGTTCCTCCCAAAACCTACCCCTCCCTGGGCAGCCTTGAAAGGCTTCATCAATTCCCTGGTGAACACAGATCCAAACCCCTTGGATCTTAAAACAAGGAGAAATTAACCATCCCCGCTCTTTTCCCCCCACCAATCCCTGGTGAGTCCAGACCCAATCCCCTTGGATCTTAAAACAAGGAAAAATCAATTAGGCTCTTAAAAAGAAAAAAAAAACTTTTAATTAAAGAAAGAAAGATAAAAATCATCTCTGTAAAATCAGGATGGAAAATACTTTACAGGATACTCAGATTCATATAGCCCCGAGGAAACTCCTTCTAGCCTTAGGTTTAAAGTTACAGCAAACAGAGATAAAATCCTTCCAGCAAAAGAAACATTTACAAGTTGAGAAAAACAAAATTAAAACTAATCCGCCTTGCCTGGCTACTTACAAGTTTGAAACACGAGAGTCTGATTCAGAAACATTTGGAGAGCCTGGATGGACGTCTGGTCCCTCTTAGTCCCAAGAGAGAACAACCCCACAAAGAGCACACCCAAAAGACTTCCCTCCACCAAGATTTGAAAGTATCTTGTCCCCCTATTGATCCTCTGGTCAGGTGTCAGCCAGGTTTACTGAGCTTCTTAACCCTTTACAGGTAAAAGAGACATTAACCCTTAACTATCTGTTTATGACAGAGACCAAGACTGGAGGAGGAGCAATGGGCAGGGCAGGGGCCAGGCAGCTGGAAGCAAGTCAGTCTCAGCTGGCTTGGGGCTTAGGGGGAGGACCAGAGCCCTAGCTCTGAGCTTCCTTCCCCCCAAGATGGACTTGGCTGAAAGTCACTGATTTCTGTGCTAACAACTTCTGCCCTATGCTGTGTTCCTGTCGACTAATAAACCTTCAGTTTTACTGGCTGGCTGAGAGTCACTGCTGACTGGGGAGTTGGGGTGCAGTGCAGGGCGCTTTGGCTTCCTCAGGAGCCCTGCCTGAACAGACTCACCACAAGAAGCGCACAGTGTGGAAGGGGACGCTGAATGCTCTGAGGTCAGACCCAGGAAGGTCGAAGCTGTGTAAGCTTCTTGCCCTGGAGATAGTATGCTCAGAGAGAGGAGGCTCCCCCAGAGTCCTGACTGCCTTCATAGGGAGTAGTTCCAGAGCATCACCCCAGTGACTCCGTGACAAGTGTTATTGGGATTTTTTTTTTTAAATTAGAATGTTTGTGCAGCACCAAGTCAAATGCATTACAAAAATTTGAGTATACTATCTCTGGGTAGTGACCTTTATCAAGCAAACGTGTCAAACAAACCTGATTTCATTCTTTGATGAGATTACGAGACCTATTTTCCATAAAACCATGTTGACTGCCACTAATTATTTTTCTAACCTTTAATTCCGTATCAGTTAAATTCTGTATCAGCTTTTCCATTATTTTATCCAGGACTGATATCTGGCTACCCAGCCAACAGTTACAGGCTTGTCTTTTTTGAATATTGATGCAACAGTGACACTCTCCCAATCTTCTGAAATTTATCCAGCATTCCAAAATTTATAAAAAAATAACAGCAGCAGGCCAGAGATCTCCTCAGCCAGCTCTTTTAGAAGTCTTGCAAGTTATTCCTACCTGCTGATTTAAAAATGTAGATATTTAACATCCTCCTTAATTACTAATGGACTGGAAAGTACTTCATCATCCTCACATATAAGCATATCATTTTGTTTCTTTGCAAATACTGAACAGAAATATTTATCAAACACTTTGGCCTTTTCTGTATCATTATTAACAATATTACAATCCTATCTAGTAATGGACCTATATCATTGCTAGAATTTCTTTGTTTGCAGTATACTTAAAGTCTTTCTTATTATCCTTAGTCCTGTCAACTTTGGATTTTTCCTTGATGTCTTTAGCTTCCCGTATCAATTTTCTGCACTTCATAATTTTAATTTATATCACTTTCTATTTCCCCCCTTTTTAAATTTTGCTTTTTTATTTGTAATTGCTGCCATCACTTCATTACTGAATTAGTAAGAGATTTTAGCTAAAGTTGTCCTCTTTCTAAATTGTGAAATCATGTCTCTTGGTGATCTAATAAACTCTTTTTAAAGAACTACCATTTTCATATTTTTCCATCTAAATTCTCCCTGCTAATCTGTTTCTGTCCAGCCCCAAGTACAGTGAGGCCCCAATCTCAGTTGCTGGAGACAGATTATGGTTAAGAAAAGAGGAAGCAGAGAGGGGATTGTCACAGTCTCTCTCCTGACCTCTCTGAGTGCATCTTCTCAGGTGTCAAGCCTTGTGCCTTTACCTCTCCTAGGGTGGAATTCTGCAGTTCTCCCACTCTCAGTTCCTGGCTCAGCACCTTGTGCACAACCAGGTTTCACCAGCAGGCCTGACTGGATTTGGCTCTTACAAGTCTTTCCTTCAGAAGCTTGTGACCAGCAGGGAGGACAGGACCCAAACAGCATTTTTAAAACAAAGTATTGTTTAATCTCAAGAGTGGGAACAAACTATGATAAGAGAAACAGGTTTTTAACATAATAAAAGCTCTGCACACATCTCTATTTTACCTAGAGGCGTAGGGAGGCCTAGCTTATCCCAATACCTCCACCATCTGCTCCCCTGAAGTCCTTTTCTCACCTCTCCCCTGCTTTCTCAGGGGGTGTTTTTATCCACCCCAAAGCTCTTTCTTCCAGCTTCCCACCGGGGTTCCCACCCCTGCCTCCCTGTGCTAAACGAGACTGTGGAACTCAGCAAGGTCAGAGGTAAAACTGCAAAGTGATCGAGAGGTTCTGCAGCTATTGCCACCTCCCTTTGCTTGAATTAACCCCTTGTGATCCTATAGCAAACACCTAATAGCAATCTTACAAACAGATGGGCATCATGTATATTCATAAAATATTACAAGCAGTTCCCATGTCCCTCAGAGGGACAACCAGCTGGGACATCATAGCTTTTTTAAAAATGCCCAGACACAGAAAGGTTTGGGTCAAACAACATGTTGGGTTTAACCCAAAATGGCCTTTGATTGACCAGACTTTTCAGATTTGGCTCTTTTTAATTTTGGGTGACTGCCAGCAAACGGGGACAAGCAGTTCTTTGGCCCGGCTGTAGGTGTTTAGTCACATCTGGTCAAAGACTCAGTACAAAACACTTCACTTTTCAGCTGAAGCTTGCTGATCCATGAAGGAAAAGCGACTAGACCATGCCCTTTAGGGTGACCAGATGTCCCGATTTTATAGGGACAGTCCCGATTTTTGGGTCTGTTTCTTATATAGGATCCTATTACCCCCCACCCTCTGTGCCAATTTTTCACACTTGCTGTCTGGTCACCCTAGTGCCCTTGCACACCACATTTAAAGAGTGCAATTCTTTAAAGCCACCAACATTAGGTCACCAGAGGTGCATGCACACCACATCTAGGAAACAGCCTCCTCCCCGCTTCTAGGTTTCAGAGCTGGAGTCACAATATCTATACAGATATTGTTAAGTGCACTGGCAGCAGCCCCTTATGGATCCAGGTTGGCAGACTTGCTCCCAAATGCAGTGTAGACATCCCCTATGGGGCTGGATTCTGACTCTTACGCCAGGATCAGATTGGAACCTGCCTTTGAGGGCTCTACGCCACTCTCGGGAATGGTACTCTCAACACACTCATGTGCTGCTCCACCAATATATGCTTGACCTTCAGCACAGGGATGGTCACCAGAACAGGGAAACAATCAAAAATACCTTCAAGGGACATTAAAAGTTCACACAAACATTTATTTCTAAAAAAGGAAAAGTTTAAAAACAGCAGCATTGACAGTGCTCACGGCATTACAAAATACAGACACGTTTCTGCTGTACAACCATATGTACCAATATCAGACTGACAACATCTTACCTTAGCGCCCTCTGGCTTCAACTCACCACCATGTTACATCTACTGCACCACAACACACATGAAACAAGCCCTGGGGCCAGGGGGTATGATGCTGCACTGAATGTTTCACACAAAAACTACGCTTCCTGGTGTGTATTTCTACTGAGCTGAAGGGTGAAGCAGAACGAGGAACATGCAGAACACAGCAGGAGAGAGTGAGAATCAAAGTGAGAGATGAAGTTACTTTACAAGGCACTGGTGAGACCTCGTTCAGAAGACCATGCTTCCCTTTCGGATGTTGTTGCTCCAGGGTGAGACAAGATGTGGAGCATCCAGCCTGAGTCTTGATATGAAGACCCTTTACGAGTGCGAAAACACAAAGGTCTTGCATGTAAATTCTTAACAAGAAGCAAATAAGCTGTTTGCAAAACTGTAGTCCTGTATTGAGGAGAACCATAGGCAATAAGAATGTGGGGTCAGAACCATACCCCTCGTGGAGTCCGATGGTGCAAGATGCTGAGCACTCTTCATTTCCATACACACACACACACGGCGGCTTGCACTCCTTTGCTAAGTGTAAAGGTTGCTTTGCATATGAGCAACCAAAACCCTGGGAAGGCTGGAGGGATCGATTCACGAGAAAAGGGTTAGTGAATTAAATCTGTACCTCCTGGCCAAATGACAATGGGGTGGGAGGTGGAAACAGAGAAGGAGGACAGCAGCCCACATGTATTTGAAGGGGGTTTAACACTAAGGAGAGAAGCGGATTGTTTAAGACACAAAGAAGCAGAAATAGGAGTAATGTGATCAGCTGGAAGAAATTCTACCATCTGCGTTATGCAGGAGGCTATATGATCATAACGGTCCCTTCTAGTCTTAAAAGTTTTACTGATAAAAGTGCTAATGTGGATATAGCCTTAGTCTGTTGCATAGATTTTGTCGGTCAGGGTTTGAAAAAAAACACAATCCTGACTGACAAAAGTTTCACCACTGGTGGGGACATTGCTACATCGGGGGGAGACGCTCTCCTGCCAACATAGCTACTTCCACTCATTAGGGGTGGTTTAATTATGCCAATGGAAGAGCTCTTTCCCGCGGCCATGTACCACTGTAAGGTAGTGGATACAGCCTCAGACTTGGTCCATATATGAATTTGGACCTGATTTAACTATTTCAGTTAGGGGTGCGACTTCCTACTGGAATAGTTCTACCAGTACAACTCCTAGGGTGGACGCAGTTATGTCAGTATAACTTACTCCTCTTTACTTCAACAATAAGCTCTCCTGGTATCAGTAATGCCGGTATAACTGCAACCACGCTAAAGGGGGTGTGTCACGTTGGCTATACTGAAATACTTAGGAAGGTACAATGTGTGTGTAGACAAAACAATATAGAAAATTCTAGGGTGAAAATATACCAGTAGTGGAGACTGTGGATGAGACTCCAATGATGGGGCCTCTACTCTTTCCCTCAAGAGTAACTGACTGTACAAAAGCACCAGAGAACAGGTTTCCCTCGCACTCAGGCCAGGCAAGATTCCAAACAATTTACACCTAAACAGTCTTTCCCATTTCTAATGAGACTAGGAGACTGATCTGCAGATTTTTCCCTCACCAGAGAGGCGTGGCTGCCAAGGTTTACAGCTAATCTTGATTATTAAAAAACCTTTGTGAAGAAAGGCTACTGAGGCTTCTCTTTTCTTCCCTGGAGGAAAGGTTACGAGGTCAACTAATGGCCACAATGAAAAGAGTTGAGAAATTTGACGAGGCAAATCCAGGTAAACAATTCTGCGATGGAGGGTCCTAGGAGACATTAGAAGTATCCGAGCACCTCCTCAGAGCCACTACACACTAATGACTGGGGAAAACAATCCGGGCGAGGGAGGGGGAGAAATGTAGGACTGTAACAGAACATGTGTCCCCTGTGAACAGAGGACGATCAGAGCTAGCTCGTTCAGGCTAGGCAAGGTCAGCCCTGCACCCCCATCCGAGGCTGACTTTACCCTAGCTACCCAGTGGTAAAAACTACCAAGCCTTGTCTCCACTAGGATTTTACAGGAGGATAGCACGCGGAGTCAACCTGCTGTTAAAATCAGGGGCGGCTCCAGGCCCCAGCACGCCAAGCGTGTGCTTGGGGCGGCATGCCGTGGGAGGCGCTCTGCCTGTTGCCGGGAGGGCGGCAGGCAGGAAGCCTTCAGTGGCATGCCTGCAGAGGGTCTGCTGGTCCCACGGCTCCCACAGGCACGCCTGCAGGAGGTCGACCGGGGCTGCAGGACCAGCAAGCGGCAGAGTGCCCCCCCAGGCATGACGCCGTGCTTGGGCAGCAAAATGTCTAGAGCCGCCCCTAGTTAAAATACACCTCTTTTTGGCAGGCTCAAGGAACAGAAGCAAGCAGTGCCTCTAAGCTGAAGCAGTAAAGAGTCCTGTGGCACCTTATAGACTAACAGACGTTTTGGAGCATGAGCTTTCGTGGGTGAATACCCACTTCTTCAGATGCATTTCTGATGTATTCACCCACGAAAGCTCATGCTCCAAAACGTCTGTTAGTCTATAAGGTGCCACAGGATTCTTTGCTGCTTTTACAGATCCAGACTAACATGNACAGGATTCTTTGCTGCTTTTACAGATCCAGACTAACATGGCTACCCCTCTGATACTTGACACCTCTAAGTTCAATCACTCAGCCGGGTAGAGGAGAGAAAATGAAGGCTACAGTAAAATGCAAGGATATGGAATTCAAGTACACTCATCAGGGACACGGTTCCTAGACCTTCTGACACTGTCCAGCCTTAGTTTTAATCAAAAGGCCAACACACCCACCGTAGCACTAACCTTGAGGGCAAAGAAACTGCTTCTCACAGTCTGCAGTCGTCTGGAAGCAAATCATCCACCACCTCCCCTCCCTTCAAAACCCTCCCTTGGATGGTCTTGGGATCATTTAGCTTTGTCTTCCTACTACGACCTGTGTGAAGGGGATTAGCTATCTCAGCCCTGGTTCATAGACGTCCACATCAGACACCTTGTTGGGGATGCCAGCAGGCAGCGCTGAACGAGCATGGAGAACAAACTACACTCTTACTCCCATGAAGTGCCCTCCAAGACACAGTTCCTGGTTCAGCCACAATGTAAAAGGAAGGCTGGCCTGAGGGTTAAGATTCCAGGTTAGGCTACAGAAGAGGGTTCAATTCCCACAGCTCTGTCACAGATTCTCTGTGAGATCCTGGGCAAGTCACTTACTCTGTGCCTCAGTTTCTCATCAATAAAATGGGGAGAATGTTTGGAAGCTCTCTGGGATAGAAACTCTCTCTTCCCACTTTATGCAGCACTTAGAATCATAGAATATCAGGGTTGGAAGGGACCTCAGGAGGTCATCTAGTCCAACCCCCTGTTCAAAGCAGGCCCAATCCCCAACTTAGCACAATAGGACCCTGATCTTAAGACTCTAGGTGCAACTGTAATACAAGACAACCACAACATGAGAGAGAATGCTTGCCCTGCCACTGCCCATGCTGTGCCTGTTCTGCACAGAACCAGGAGACTTAACCTTTACCTTGTCAGCACAGCACCGCTTACTAGCAACACATTCCTCCACTTTAAAAGCTGTCTTCAGGTTTCATAGTCACTGGAGACCACAGAAGTAATTGTGCAGGTGAGGGCACCACAAGAATAGGAAGGAAAAGGCAAGTGGTACCAAAAATTAACAAGCCCATTTCTGCCGACCTGCTATTAGAGGGCAAGCGAGACCACTCAGTTCCAAGCTGATGAAATAAAGATGCAGTCTCTCCTTGGTAGGATGATGACTAATGGGAATAATGAGATTGTGCCTTTTTCCCTAATGTTCAACACAAATGGAGAAATTGGGGGAGAGCAAAGGAGTACTTTCCAGAGCTAGAAATAGCCTATGGGCCCATTTTATTGTATCACAGTAAATCTTGTAAGGGCACTGACGTGACTTCGTATTTACCTAGCACTCAAGCAAGTCAAATATTTCTCAATAGGCCACAGCACCTAAGGAATAAACATCAGCTTTGTCAAATTAAAACAAATAAAGTCTGTAGAAGAATTTTCATCATCATTGTGACAGGGCAGGGATGGTTAAAGACTCTTCAAACATTTTATCCCATCCCACATTACATTGTTTTTGAAGACACTGAGCTGTTGGAGATTTGAAGAGTACGGAGAGAAGAGAAGGCTCAGGAACAATAAGAACCCCCTGAGCCTTCAACACCTAGATGGTCTCTGAGGTTTTGAAATGTTATAAAATAGAAGGTTTTTAAGCTTCCAGCTCTGGAGTGAGAAGCCAGAGGAAACTCACGAAAGACACTATGTTCACAAGATTTCCAGCCCAATATTACAGGCAGCTGAAAACTGTGATCCAGTTGCCTGTCACTATTAAAGGGGACCTACCTCTGAACGATTACGTGGTCCATTTATGGCCACCTTTCTTAGGGGCGTTCAAACCCAACCAGGGGCATGCTGGAAGGGGGCTTAGGTCATGTGACACAAAGTACCTTGAAGTTTCTAAGAGGCACAAGTCGAAGACCCAGCACAGAATTTGGGAGCCACTGTAAGTCCTAACCTCATTGGACAGTGCTGACCCCTTGATGGGCCAATCAGAAACCATCCATTCCAGCTGTGAGTTAAGGACATGACCTGAAAGTGTAGTTCTTCTCTGAAGAAGTAGCATCCCGGGGCTCCGTGATTAGTGTCTCTCAGGAGCTTTGCATCATGTCTCCTAAGTTTACAAGTGAAAAGATCTTTTTTCTAATTGCCAGTTCAACCTAGAATCTAAGCCAAGCTGTGTTCCACTACCTGCTGTGCTTCAGTTCTTCACACTGTGCCTTCCACGGGAGGGAGCGCAGCACCAGGCATGAGTGGGGAGGGGACCCCAAGGGAGAAGAAGATTTTGTCAGGGGCCCAGCTGAGAATTCTTCCTGAGGTATCTAGTCCAAAGTCAGGCCCAGATATCCAAAGTCAATGGGACTGAATGTCAGCGTGTAAACTCTGCATGCATGACGGCTGCTCTCTTGGCTGACTTAAGGAATGGAACCAGGGCCCTCCACAGCTAAAAAAGACAAATCTCTACAACTTGAGCTAAGAGCCAGGCTCGCTAACCGGGGCTGTAATGCACTCAGACCCTCTGTGGATTGGAAACAGAGGGAAACATAACACACTTAGACCAATGGGAAAGGTCTCAGAGGTCATGGATTCCAGGGCAACTGGAACCGTGGGCTGGTGGTCAGCCGCGGGGCTGCCAGAACATTTGAGCAACGGTCCCTGGCCCGTCAGAGCAGCAGCCAGAGTTCGATCACCCCTTCCGGGTCATCCCCTGACACAGAAGCAGCAGTAAGGCTGAGCAGCTGCAAGCCTCAGCAGCACTCTGTCCCCGCTCCCCTCCAGGTGTTTTTAGGAAAAATCAGGGAGAGGTCATGGGCTTCCGTGAATTGTTGTTTATTGTCCCTGACTTTTACTAAAAATACCCATGACAGAATCTTAAGCTTACCACTGGGCTGCACGTGCAGACATCTCTGCAGGATCAAGGCCTCAGGTTGTAATGAACTGGGAAACTGAAATCTATAGTGAAACCTTTTTTGTCTTAAGCAGATCCCTGGTAGGGCTGAGCTGATTAAAGGTCATTCAATAGAATCAGATACTTGAAACTACTTAAGACTGTCCCATGAGAATTTTGGGGATTTTGAAATGTTTTCCTCCATCCCAAATTGGGATATAAAAAAAGGCAAAAAAATCTCAAAAATTTCCACAAATTGAATAAATAATAATAATAAAAATAAAAAAATGACCTGAACTGGTTTTATAACTGTTTCGTGTGTGTGTGTAAACTGACTAAAATTTACAAGCAAAAATTCACTTAGTCTTGAACAACTGGAACTTTCCTTTTTTTAAACCGAAAGTTTTCAGAGTTGGAGCTCTATCGAATCAGACACCATTTTCCCAACGATTTTGCTTCCGACAAAAAAAAAAAAAAAATGTTTTGTCAGAAAATTGCTCACAAGCTTTACTTGAGACCTACTGGTCTTAGTGCAGTGTTCCCTGCCCCTTAAGTTATGCACTGCCCCCATCCCTCCTCCCACAGCACAAAGCAGCATTCACCTCCACCAAAACAATGACAGCAATTACTTAATATTTGCAGTCGTGACTCCCCTCACCCCCACCTTCCTTCCAGCTGGTGCCTCACAGCCACAGCATGCCTGCATTGGTCACTTGACGTTGCTCTTCCACATAGACTGGCATATAACGGCAATAACAGGACAGAGGGTCATTTTTTGCAATTGAGAGTAACTGATTTCTCCTGGGGAGGGGAAGGAAGCGGCAGGGTCATCTGCTCACACGCTGGAGAACGGTAACGCAGCCGTGGTAACTGGTGCAGCGTTGCAGCGGGGGCTGCTGCGCCACGTTCCCCGTCGCTGGGTCAAAGGTGAAAGCTTTGTCCGTGCCTTCCCCATTCTCATCCCGGCCGCCCAGGATGTAGATCTTCCCACCACACACTGTCACCCCACAGCTCTCCTGCAGGCAGAGAGGAGGAAAGAGAGGTGAGGGCATCTTGTCCAGTTTCGTACAACAAGACTCAAAGGGGAGGTTTAACAAGGAACGAAATGGGGGTCATGCTCTGGTCTCAACTGTCCCTGCCTGGACCTGTCTAGCTGCGAGATCACACATCTAGCAAGGAGGGAAAGAGGGGTAAGCAGAAAACAAGAGGCCTGGGGCCTGGATGTTGTGAGCCCCTGGGGGTCAAGAGGGCTGCTTCTGGGCGCTGCTTTTGGATTTTTATGGATGTCTAGAGAGCAAACACGGGACGTCCTGCCTGAACCGAGCATTGTGAACTTTTCTGTTCTATACTGTGCTTCTCAGAACTAGCAGATGCTCACAAGAGGCGCAATAAGGCAGTCTGGCATCTCCATGGAAAATTCACTGCTCTTCAGGCTTACTCATGCAAGCTGCTGAGTAGAGCTGGTTGAAAAAAGTCAACAAGGTTTTGGTTTGTTTGAATAGAAATACATATTTTTTTAAAAAAAAATTTCTTATCGCATTTTCAACAATAAGAAATTTGACTTTTTTTTTTAATTTATTTTAAATGAAACTTTTTCAGGTTTTTCTTTTTTTTCCCTAAATGAAAAACAAATCTGAATTATTGTCTTTTCAAAAACTAATTTTTTTAACCGCAACCTACATAGTTATACCAAAAACAAAATTCAGTTTCCCTCCCCCCCAATTTGAAAATCAGAAAATGTTTACCAAAATGAAAATTTTCATTCTAGCTGAAAAAGCCATTTTTCATTTAAAAATAAAATATATGTATTGCCAAAAAATTTCAGCCAGTTCTGGTGTGGAGCAGTGACTAGTTTGAATTTAAGCTTGTACTTAAGTGCTTTTACTGGATTAGGGTCAGAGCTCTTAGCACCTTGCCTTTAAACTTCTGCAAAGATTCTCATGTTCACAGAGGATATTCTAGAGAATGAGGTGACGTTCAGAGACTCGTACTGAAATTTCTCCTTACCAGAGGTCCTGGGAGAGTGGCCACTTCTCTCCAGGTATCTTTTCTGGGATCGTAGTAGAAGATTTTACTCATGAGTCCACCCACAACGTATATCATGTTGTCCAAGGAGACAGCATTAATGCACCTCTGATAGAAGGGGGTGGGAGACCTGAACGTCCATTTGTTCTCCTCGGGATCATAGCACTGGACCTGGGAGGAGAAATAGGAAATCAGCTATTGAAACACAGACTCTCGTGGTGTCCCTGCTCAGGCAAAATCCCAGTAACTAAAACCCAACCCCATAGGCACCGACTTTTACTTTTCCGCAAGGGTGCTCCACCCCTGCTCCACCCTGAGGTCCCACTCCCCTCCCCCTAAGACTCCTCCTTTGTTCCACCTCTTCTCACCCCCACTCTGCCCCTTCCCCAAAGGGCCTTGCGCTCACCCCTCTTCCTGCTTCATCCCCAAAGCCCCCACTTGCTTGTCTCCATTGTCCCCCAAGCCCCTCCCTGAGTCGCCAAACAGCTATTTGGTGTCGCCACCTATCAGCTGATCAGCGTTGATGCCGAACAGCTGTGGCTGGTGAGTGCTGAGCACCCACAATTTTTTGATTTGGGTGTTTCAGCCCAGAAGCACCCATAGAGTCAGCGCCTATGCCCAACACATGCTGATGGCACAGTCCCTTTGAGCCAACGTCTTGCTGTGCATCTATCAAAAAAAGAATGAATGGGAGAAGGAGCATGGTGCAGTGAACAGAGAACAGGACTTGGGAGTCAGGACACCTGGTTTCAGTTCTTGGCTCTGACACTGATTCACTGTGTGACTTCAGGCAAGTCACTTAGGCCCAGATTTGTAAAGGTATTGAGGAGCCTAACTCCCAATGAAACCCCTTGAAAAATAAAATACCCGAAGCCTGTGGACATTTGAAAATTTAGGCCTCTGCCTCACAATTGCCCAGTCCGTAAAATGGGGATAATGCCTGCCTCTTGCAGGGGCGCGTGTGCGTCTGGCTAGATTAGTTCCATGTCTGTGAAGTGAACTGAAGATAAAAGGTGCTGAGTGTGTCTTACAGTAACTCCTCACTTAAAGTCATCCGGCTTAACGTTGTGTAGTTGTTACATTGCTGATCAATTAGAGAACGTGCTCATTTAAAGTTGTGCAACGCTCCACTCTTACGTTGTTTTGCTGCCTGCTTTCTCCACAGCTGGCAGCCTCCCTACGACTCTCTCCCCCCAGCACCTCCCGTCCACTGGCAGACCCCACAGTTCAGCGCCTTCCCCTTCCTCCCGCCCATGACAATCAGCTGGCTTGTGGCGTTTTGGAGGCAGAAGGGAGGGGGAAGGAGTGAGGATTCAGCGTGCAGGCTCCCTCTCCCTCCTGCCAGTGGCAATCAGCTGGCTTGTGGAGTTCGGGAAGGAGGGGGCAGGCGCGCTGAGTCCTCGCTCCTTCCCCCTCCCTTCTCCCCAGGGCAATCAGCTGGCTTGCCGCGTTCGGGAGGCAGGGGGAGCCTGTGCACCGAGTCCTCACTCCTTCCCCCTCCCTCCTGCTTCCAAAATGCCACAAGCCAGCTGATTGCCCCAGGCAGAAGGGAGGAGCAAGGACTCGGCACACCTCCCCCCTCCCTCCCCTACACAGCGATCAGCTGGCTTGGCGTTTAGAAGGGAGGGGAGGGAGAGGGGAGGAGCCAAGACACAGCAAGTGAAGTAAAGGAGGAAATGGAGGGGGGAGAAGAGGCAAGTCAAGGGTGGGGGCTTGGGGGAAGGGGTGGAGCGGGCGGGCTGAAGGCGAACCCCCTGCCTCTGGTGCTTGCAGAGTAGGGGAAGCTGCCCTGGAACCTAACCCCCTCTATTTACATTAATTCTTATGAGGAAATTGGATTCACTTAACATTGTTTCATTTAAAATTGCATTTTTCAGGAATAGAACTACAATGTTAAGCGGGGAATTACTGTGTTAATATAATGACGACTATTAACGAGCGAGCCCTGGAGTAGCATATCTGGTGTGCAGAGGCCTTCCCCAGTCAGATAATCCCCAAGGAATAAGCAGTGTGATCATCTGAAACACTCTGAACATGCCCATAATCCGCTGTATGCCACTGCGGGTAGGTCTACAGTGCAAAACGCACAGCTGGCCAGTGCCAGCTGCCTCGGGCTCATGGGGCTTGGACTGTTTAATTGCAGTGTAGACGGAGGCTTGGGCTCTGGGATCCTCCCACCTTGCAGGGTCCTAGAGCCTGGGCCACAGCCCTAGTCAAAACATCTACACGCCAATTAAACAGTCCCTTACCCTGAGCCTCACAAGCCAGTCAGCTGGCACTGGCCAGCTATGAGTTTTTAATTGCCGTGAGGACCTACCCCGAGGGACCCACATGTCTGTGGTATTACAGGCAGGGTAGGGCTTGTCTATCAGAAATAGGCTTGGGACGGGGGTTAGTTTTGTATGCGGACAGCACCGCGGATCTCTGCACTCGCACAGGTATGTTAATGTTTTATTACAAGGACGCTTTGTAATGTTCAGCAGGCACAGCCTGCGGGCTGCTGGCCTGTCCCCCACTCTGAGAGGACACACACCACAGGCCTGTGCTTCCTTCAGGGCACAGTTTATTGTTCAGACACAATCCAACAGTTCAACCTCAGATCCCCATATAAAGCCGGTCTTCCTCCTGACCCAGGGGTCTTCTGCAGGGGCCCAGAGGCCTCCCCCCTTGCACGGCTCTCCCCAGCTCCAGGGCCTGCCACAGGAGCCCGCCTCCCTCCTGAAGCTCTCCTTTCCGGCTTAGCCGCTTGCAGGCTTCAGTAATGACTGGATCAGTCTCTGCTGGGAAGTGACTCATCAGCCAAAGGGGAGGCTGGGTCCAACTCCCCTTAAAGAGTCATCCTGTGAGACAGCTCCCCATGAGGTGTAACCTGTATTGTAAATGCTTTGGGGTGACAGTTCGGTATTTGTACAGCACCTGGCACAATGGGGTCCTGGTCCATGACTAGGGCTCCTAGGCACAACTGCAGTCCAAACAATAATAACGAGGTAGGCAGAGTCAATATTATTGCCTTGTTACAGATAGGGAAACTGATGAACAAAAAGTGAGCGATTTGCCCAAGCTCACACAAGAAGCAAGGAATGAAACCCAGGAGGCTTGATGGCCAGTCCTCTGCTCTAACCACTAGACAGCTCTCCCCTACTACAACCACAAACAGGTCAGGTAACATCACAGCTGTAGAAGTGGGCATCGAGGAAGCACCTGAAAACAACAGAGTCACACTCTCCCACTCCTTGTTTAAAAGACGTCTCAACCAAAGTAAGCTAGTTGAGCTTTCGCTTTATCCTCACCATGCCCCAGCGCCACAGTACCTTGTCTGTGTTTGCGCTGTCATCCACAGCGCCCCCAATCACGTACAGCTTGTTCAGACAGGGGACCACAGCTGCCGAGCTCACCGCTTCCAGCAAAGGGGCAACAGCCGACCAGCTGTTGGAGAACATATTGTAGCATTCCACGCTGGCCAGGCGGTAAAAGCCGTCAAACCCCCCCACTGCATAGATCTGCCATGGAAGGAGCAGAGTCAGTAAGCAGAAATCATACTGGGAGGGAGGGGCACCGGGATACAGAATCTGACACCTGGTACTGGGCATAATGATCCCGTAGGGGCATGTGCAAAAGCTGCCTTAGGGTGTGGAAGAGAGACAAATGGCTAGAGTGCAGAGTGAACTATTAGCAGGAAGGTGGGTATAACAGAGCGGCTTGCCCATAGCGGCCTGCAATCACCCAATGCTAGTTATGCCTGAGGCACACTTGGGCAAGGATTAGGGGATTGCCCTATAAAGAGCAGCAAGAAGCTTCCTGGGAAGCTTCAGGGAGATCAAAACGGAGTACACCAGCTGCTGGGCGTAAGCAGGCTCCAGCAGAGAATCCTGTCTTTAAGGAAACAGACACCCCTGAATAGGAAAACCACGAATATGGACTGGATGGGGGCTTTGAGCACTTTTATTTGGATTTTTTGTTAATTTAATAAATCCAGCCCACAGAGGGGGCATAGAAATTCTTCTCCAGGTCATCAGTCTGGTGTTCTTATGGGGCCCTGAAGAAGAGGGGAAACTGAGGCAGGGTGCTGCAGCACAATCTCTGGCCACAAGGGAGCATGCAGGAGGTGATCTGCCCTATTACCACAAGGTAAGCAACAGGTGCACCATTTTAAAACCTTTAAAAGTCTTTAAACATTTCTGTACACAAAGATTGAGTCCAGCTTTCTACCAACATAGCTCTATACCCTTCAATTATATATTTTGTTACAAGTATCAAATTTTATAGTAGGCCATTTAAGCAACACTAAGCGCCTGATCAAACACAGATTTTTGTTGGCTTCGATAGCAGAATTGTTCTGTTCTCCTATATCATATAGCCAGGAGGAGTGAATGAATTCCTACAGCCCAGCTGTATTCTCACAGAGACAGAAGTGACTGCAGCTATCACACAGAAACATAGAAATGTCTGGCTGGAAGAGACCTTGAGAGGTCACCTAATCCAGCCCTTTGCATTGAGGTAGAACCAAGGAAACCTAGACCCAGGGCTGGCTCCAGGCACCAGCCAACCAAGCACGTGCTTTTTTTTTTTTTTTGGCTCAGCTGGGTGGCACTGGAGGGTTTTTTGGTTTATTTGTTTTTGTTTTGGCTGGGTGGCGCAGCACTCGAGGGGGGGGGGACTTGGGCAGCACGGCTTGGTGCTCGGGGGCTTGGGTGGCGCGGCGCTCAGGGGCGTGGATGGCTTCCGCAGCACTCGGGGGGGCGGGGACTTGGGCAGCGCGGTGCGGTGCTCAGGAGGGGCGGTGGGCTTGGGCGGCACGGTGCTTGGGGAGGTTCAGCAGTGCGGTGCTCGTGGGAGGGGGTGTTACCGTGGAGTGGCGCTCTTTATTTTTGTTTGGGGTGGCAAAAAAGTTAGAGCCAGCCCTGCCTAGACCATCCCTGACAGGTGTTTGTCCAACCTGTTCTTAAAAACTTCCAAAGATAGGGATTTCACAGCCTTGCTTAGAAGCCTAATCCAGAGTTTAGCTACCCACATACTTAGAGAAGATTTTCCTAACATCTAATCTAAATCTCCCTTGCTGCAGATTAAGCCCCTTTCTTCTTGTCCTGCCTCCAGCAGAAGTGGAGTGATCACCATCCCATTTATAAACAGCCCTTAGCATAGTCAAAGACTTATCAGCTCCCACCTTGGTCTTCCTTTCTCAAGACTAAACATGCCCCGTTGTTGTTTTGGTTTTTTTAAACCTTTCCTCATAGATCAGGTTTTCCAAATTTTTTATCATTTTTGTTGGTCTCCTCTGAACTCTCCAATTTATGCACATATTTCCTAAAGTGGGGCACCAAGAATTAGACACTCCAGCTGAGGCCTCACCGGTGCCAAGCAGAGTGAGGCAGTTACTTCCCACATCTTACATAGGACACTCCTGTTAATACACCCCAGAATGAGATTAGCCTTTTTTACAACTGCATCACATTGTTCACTCATTTATTTTGCGATTCATTATAATGCCCAGATCCTTTTCACCTCTGTCGCTACCTAGCCAGTTATCACCCATTTTGTTGTGGTGCATTTGATTTTTCCTTCTTAAGTGAAGTACTTTGCACTTGTCTATTGAATTTCATCTTGTTGATTTCAGACCAATGCTCCAGTTTGTCAAGGTCATTTTATATTCTAATCCCAAGTGCTTGCAAGCCCTGCAGGCTTAGTGTCATCCACAAACTTTATGAGCATACTCTCCACTACTCCATTATCCAAGTCATTAATGGAAATATTGACTAGCACTGGACCCAGGACTGACTCCTGCAGGACCCCAGTAGATACGCCCTTTCAGTTTGACAATGAGACATTAATAACTACTCTGAGTACAGTCTTTCAACCAGTTGTGCACCCACCTTATAGTAATTTCATCTCAACCACATTTTGTAGTTTGTTTATGAGACCAGCATGTGGGGCTGTGTCAAAAGCCACACAAAAATCAAGCTATCCCACATCTACTGGAGGATAGGTCCATCAACAGCTATTAGCCGAGAGGATCAGAGAGACAACCTCATGCTCCAGGCGTCCCTAACCTCCAACTGTCAGAAGCTGGGAATGGGCAACAAGGGATGGATCACTTGATGATTACGTGTTCTGTTCATTCCCTCTGGGGCACCTGACATTGGCCACTGCTGGAAGACAGGATGCTGGGCTGGATGGGTTATTAGTCTGACTCAGTATGGCCATTCTTATATTTTACTGCTTCCCCCCATCCGCTAGACCAGTAACCCTGTCAAAGAAGGACATTAGGCTGGTTTGGCATGATTTACTCTTGAGAAATCTATGCTGGCTATTTCTTATAACCCTATTATCCTCTAATCTAGGTGCTTACAAATCGATTGTTTCATCATTTGTTCCTGTGCCTTTCTAGGCAGGAGAAACCCCAGCGCCTGAGGCAGAATTTGGGGGGCGGCATTTTGTGCGCTCCCCATGGGGCGCGCGGGAGCTTCCGGTTCCACTCCCATTGTGCCACCAAAGAAGGACCCTCCGCCGAAATGTCGCAGGCGACAGTGGCAGTCATTGAGCTGCTCAATTGCCTGCCGCTGTTTTCCGCGGCACAAGGCGCTTCTTCGGCATCACGATGGGAGCAGAACCGGAAGTTCCCGTGCACCCCGTGGGGAGTGCACAAAATGCCGCCCCCGAATCCTAGCGCCTTAGGTGACCGCCTAGGGTTGCCTAATGGAAGCGCTGGCCCTGTTTCTAGGCGTCTCAGTTAGGATGACTGGTCTATAATGCCTTTGGTCCCTCTTTGGTCCCCCTTTTAAAGATACTGTCTAAGTTGGTCCTTCTCCAGTCCTCTGGGACCTCACTCGGCCTCCATGAATCCTCAAAGATAATTGCTAATGGTTACTCAATTGCTTTAGCTAGTTCCTTAAGCATCCTGGAATGAATTTCATCAGGCCCTGTCCACTGGAATACATGCATTTGTTTTGTTAAACTGTTCTTTCCCTATTTTGGCTTGCCATCCTTCCCCCTGGTTGTCAATATTAATTGTGTGGAGTATCTGGTCACCATTAACCTTATTAGTGAAGACTGAAGCTTTAAGTAACTTCTTATTTCCTTTTATGTCTCTTTCTGGATGTAACTCTCTGTGTACCTTAGCCTGTCTGATTCTGTCCCTAAATGCTCATGCTTTTCTTTTGTATTCCTCCTCAGCAATTCGTCCATGTTATTACATTGTGTTGACTTTCTAGTCATTAAAGAGCTCTTCATGGAGCTGTATTGTCATCGTCTTAGTCTCCCTATCTTCCCCTCCTAGGGGGATAATGGGCAGTTGTGCCAGACGCAGACAACCAGCTTCCTCGTTTCCCTGGGGGTCTCAATCCCCACTCTGCTCCAGGCCTCGCCCCCACTCCAGCCCTTCCCCCAAGATCCCACCTCTTCCCACCTCTGCTCTGCCTTTTCCTGCCCCATTCTGCCTCCTCCCCTGAGCGTGCCTCACCCTCATCCCCAGGGCCTCCTGATCTGCAGCGGGTGGGAGGTGCTAGGGGGAGGGGGAGCTGATCAGAAGGGCCGCCGTGCTGAGCACCCACTATTTTTTTCCCATAGGTGCTCTGGCCCTGGAGTCAGTGCCTATGCTGCCAGCTCTCCTGTATTTCTTTAGACTTTTTTCCCCTGAGACCTGTTCGTATAGGGTCTGTGTCATGTTCCTATGTTACCTGCTGTTGCCGTGGGAGGAGGAATAAGTGCTGAAGCCCATAGGTGCTGATTCTGTGGTGCTCTGGGGCTGGAGCACGCATGGGGAAAAATTAGTGGATGCTCAGCACTCACCGGCAGACAAGCTCCCCCCACCTCATCTCACCTTGGCCCTGACTCCTCCCCTGACCATGCCACGTCCCCGCTCCTTCGCCTGCCTCCCAGCACTTGCCACCACCAAACAGCTGTTTCACAGCATAACAAGCTCCGAGAGGGAAGTGGGAGGAGGGGGAATGCAGCGTGCTCAGGGGAGGAGGTGGGGAAGAGGCGGGGTCAGGGCAGGGATTTGGGGAAGGAGTCAAATAGGGGCAGGGAGGGGGCAGAGTTGGGGCAGGGACTTCGGGGAAGCGGTTGGAATGGGGGCGGGGCAGGGGCAGAGCCGGGGAGGGGCCAGAGCAGAGGGGGGTCGAGCACCTATATTGAAGTCTCAGTTACTAGGTTTGTTCGATAGTCTAGAACTCCAAACTGCAGACTGAGGGGAATGAAGTACGTACCTTGCCCTGAAGAGTCGCCATTTTGT
Source organism: Chelonoidis abingdonii (assembly GCF_003597395.2). NCBI lineage: Eukaryota > Metazoa > Chordata > Testudines > Testudinidae > Chelonoidis > Chelonoidis abingdonii. The sequence continues at coordinate 361,800,879 of NC_133769.1, forward strand.
GTCTCCATCTGCCCTTGTGCAGACAGGCAACTTTGATCCAGACGTTCAGCTGGGAGCTCAGCACCCAAACATCGCTGCTGTTGATGTGCCCTCCTGGAAGACAGACAGAGAGGCCCCAGGCCATCAAGGGAAGAACCACCACCGTCACCTCAGAACTGAGGGGCTCTGAGGCAGCTTAGTGTAAATGACAAATAACATTGCCATACACTGATGTAGTGCCTGATGTAGGGACCTCGCTTGTAGAGGCAGAAGGTGGAAAAGGAGGAGAAAGAAAAGTCTCAAAGAATGTTGGCCATCCTTACAGGATGGGGGACTATCCTGAGAAGCAGTGACTCTGAAAAAGATTTGGGGGGTGCGGTGGATAATCAGCAGAATGCGACCTTCCAGTGTGATGCTGTGGTCATTCTTATTGGGTGCGGAGCTTGCCAACCCAATTTGCTGCAGCCTCCTCAGCAGAGTGCAGAGCCCTCCGATCACCATCCAATCTGGTCCAAAAGCAGTCATGAGCGATGTGAGACGTTGTCGGTCTTTGGCCACAGCTGCATGTGGGGTCCTCTTGTTGGCCCCAGGAATGAAGGCTGGCTGCACGTTGACCCAGACCCATTCAAAAATCGGTTCAGAAGGACTCATGAGCACCGTAGTAAATCAAAGCCAGGTATCTGCAAGGTTGGGTCAGTTATAACAGACTGATTTCTGTTGCCAGCTGCAAACCCCTCTTCATACCACATCGACATTGCTGAGAAATCTGGGCAGGGCAAATAAGCCCACAACAGGTGCCTCAACCACAAGCGTGCTCTTGGGTGGTTTTGAAGAGGTCTGTGTGTCGTGGTAGGCACAGGTCTGCCCTGATCTTCTCGGGCTGCTACAGCCAGAATGGCTAACAATGGACACGTGGAGGAATAACGTTGCTGGATGTGGGGAACCAAACACAGCATTAGCAGTGACATGGTGGTGAAAAGAGTGAATGCAATTTTGGAAATCTCAAGTAGGAGCCGTGGGGTTATTTTACCTCTCTATTTGGCACTGGTGTGACCCCTGCTGGAATCCTGTGTCCAGGTCCGGTGCTCACCATTCAAGAAGGATGTTGACAGATAGGAGAGGGTTCACAGAGGAGCCACAAGAACGATTGAAGGATTAGAAAAAAATGTCTTATAGTGAGACTCAAGGAGCTCAATCTGCTTAGCTTAACAAAGAGATGGTTAAGAGAGAACAGTCTAAGCATCTACACGGGGAACAAATATTTAATAATGGGCTCTTCAAACTAGCAGAGAAAGGTCTAACATGGTCCAGTGTCTGGAAATTGAAGCTAGACAAATTCAGACAGGAAATAAAATGTAAGTTTTTAACAGTGAGAGTAATTAACCTTTGGAACAATTTACTTAGGGACGTGCTGGATTTTCCATCGCTGACAATTTATAAGCCAAGATTGGATGTTTTTCTAAAGGCTTTGCTCTAAGAATTATTTTGGGCAAGTTCCATGGCGGTCAGGCTAGATGATCACAAAGGTCCTTCTGGCCTTAACATTTACGAATCTATGGCCAAGAAGATACATTGGGAATGAATTCTCGTCTGCTTAATTTCCAACTCTAAGTACAAGGAACACAGCTAACCACTACGGTGTGACAAGAGCAGAAAAACACAGACCTGCATAACATACTTTGTGATAGGTTCTAGCCGCACCCGTATACCAGCTGACTCTGCAGCTGGAGAGGGGAGCAGCACGGCGCCTGAAGCACCCGTTTCTCTAAGAAATGCTTGGAGGTGTAGCTGCGGTGCTGTTGTGTGAGTTTCTCACCTGATATATACACGTCATTCTTTAGGGTGCAGGCTGCAAACTCCGATTTGGTGTACCCTGGCACACTAGAGAGTGCTGTCCACTGCCTGCTCTTCGGATGGTACATATCAGTGAAGGGGAGCTTCAAGAGGCCTTTCTTATCACAGCCACCTATAACTACTATGACCTCTGCTAATTCCATGAACCTAGAATGAGAAACACGTGGATAAATATTAAAGCAACAGTCCCAACTTTCTGTTCTATTGTCATACTCCAAGCTTTATCCTCCTACCGTATTGTCTGGTAGAAAGCACTATGATACCCATTACCATAAGGAGTCCTATTGGGATAGGTAGTGTTATCTAGTGGATGTGGCACTGGATTGAGAGTCAGGAGACTTGGGTTCTATTCCCCACTCTGCCACTGACTTTCTGGGTGACCTTGGGCAAGTCACTTCACCTGTCACTCAATTTCCCCTCCCACCCTTTGTCCACCTTCGCTTTTTAGATTGTAAGCTCTTTGGGGCAGGAGTTATCTTTAATTATGTGTTTGTGCAGTTCAAAGGCATTGTCCAGCTTCTGTTAAATAGAGTCCAAGTTAAAAGTGTTGCTCGTGATCTTCGAAACTCTCCACAGGATTGGCCCAGCTACCTGAAGTCCCCACTCTGTGATCATTGCCTCTCCTGACAGTTATGTTCCTCATGACCAGGAAAGCTGTCAGCCTCAGGAGTGAGACCAGTGACCATAAGAGACAGAACTTTCTTGGCAGCTGGCCCACGACAAACTCACTGCCAGAAGAGATTAGAATTGACACTCTGCAGCTGCTGTACTAGCTAGCAATAAAATAAAAATGGAAGGAGGGAAACTCCAGCCAACAGTTAACGGAGAGTTGGGGGGAAGGTGCCATAGCTCAGGACCTGAGAGTTCAATTCCTGGCTTCCAGGCTGATTCCCGTGGACAAGTGTCGGAACACACTGCAGCAGCACTCAGTGTTGAGAGTTTGGACGGAACACAAGGTTTGCCACCCCAAATCGGACCCTTGCCCATTAGCAGCCCATACTCGCAGCTTTGGTGAAAAACAGAACAAACGAAGGCCCCAGTCAAGCTGTGCGATGCAACAGATAGCAGGACTCCCTCCTGACTCCTGTGGACAATGCCAAGCCGGGAGGGGTTGCAAGTGCTTTGGACGATAGGATTAAAATTCAGAATGATCTGGAGAAATGGTCTAAAGTAGGATGACATTCAATTCGGACAAATGCAAAGTACTCCACTTAGGAAGGAATAAATCAGTTGAACATATACAGAAAGGGAAATGACTGAGTACTGCAGATAAGAGTCAACTGTGTAACACTGTTGCAAAAAAAAAAAAAAAAAAAAAAAAAAAAAAAAGCAAACATCAAATTCTGGGCTGTATTGGCAGGAGCGTTGTAAGCAAGACACAAGTAGTAAGTCTTCTGCTCTACTCCATGCTGAATAGACCTCACCTGTAGTATTGCGTCTAGTTTGGAATGCCACATTTCAGGAAAGATGTCGACAAATTGGAGAAAGTCCAGAGTAGAGCAACAAAAATGACTAAAGGTCTAGAAAACCATGATCTATGAGGGAAGATTGAAACAATTGGGTTTGTTTAGTCTGGAGAAGAGAAGACAGAGAGGACATGATAATAGTTTTCAAGTACATAGAAAGTTGTTACAAGGACAAGGGAGAATAATTGCTCTCCTTAACCGCTGAGGACAAGACAAGAAGCAATGAGCTTAAATTGCAGCAAGGGAGGTTTAGGTTGGACATTAGAAAAAACTGGCAGGGTGGTTAAGCCCTGGAATAAATTGCCTAGGGAGGTTGTGGAATCTCCATCATTGGAGGTTTTTAAGAGCAAGTTAGACGAACACCTGCCAGGGAGGATCTAGATAACACTTAGTCCTGCTATGAGTGCCAGGGACAGGACTAGATGACCTCTCGAGGACCCTTCCAGTCCTACGAGTCTATGACAGCAGCTGATACCCTCAGGCATGAGATTTGATTACTCATCACTCAGCACATATACACCTTTACCTCGATATAACACTGCCCTCGGGAGCCAAAAAATCTTACCGCATTATAGATGAAACCGCGTTATATCGAACTTGCTTTTATCCACCGAAGTGCGCAGCTCCACCCCTCCGGAGCACTGCTTTACCGCATTATATCCAAATTTGTGTTATATCGGGTTGAGTTATATCGGGGTAGAGGTGTAATTACAATGCTATCATTGTCCATGAAATGATTCTGCCCCTTTTTGAATCCATTTGACTTAAATCCATGCGACTTGTGGCAGTAAATTCCACAGCCTGATGGCATCCTGCATGAAACAGCAATTCCTTCAAGAACCCCCAACTATAGAGGAGAGCGGATAGTGCTGCTGCAGCTCTGGGGAAGCAGTGTGGCCTAGCACACTGAGCACTGAGCAGGGGATTCTCCAGTCATATTTCTTGCACCCACACTGTGCTTTGGGTGCCTATCCCTTAAATTAAGCCACTAAAAATAACACAAAAGAATTGTCCATAAACTGTGGCATCCCGCCCGCCCACTGCGTAGAGCTAATGAAAAACAAAAGGGGGGAATTGCAGAAGATGGACACTTTGTCTTATGTTTTATTTAACTTCTAATTTTTTTTGATCCATTCTATAGTTAATGGAAATATGAGGAGGGAGAAGGGGAAATTTGCAAAAAAAAATTATGTGGAAAAGTGTTGCCTTTTTTCCACCAAAATTCAAAATTTTGGACCAATTTTTTCATAGAAATTTCAAAATTCCAAAAATTTTGGTCAGTTCATTCTGATACTGAACCTTCAGTAGCCTTCTCTGGTAAGTGGGGAGAACAACATTAACCTGTTTTGGGAAGCTTTTCCAGGTGAAGCCAGAGAGGAGTAAAGAGCTGTATCTGGCAACAGGTTAAAGTTTTAGAATCAGAAGGGACCATTATACAGTCTAACTTCCTGCATAAAACGGGTCAGAGAACGTCACCCAGTAACTTCTACATTAAGCCTTCAACTTTTGTTTGAGCTCGAGCCCATCTTTAAATCAAGACTAAATTTTTTTTCAAGACTTCAAGTGATGGAGAATCCACCACAACCTGTGGTAACTTGTGCTAATGGTTAATTTAACCTCATCGTTGAAATTGTGCATGTTTTTTCTACTCGGATTTTTCTCACTTCAGCTTCCAGCCACCGGGTCTTATCCTTTTCTCCTAGATCAGAAATCTCTTCCCCATCTAGCAGCAACGTGCCTGCAGATCATGACCAAGTCACCTCTTTGCCTTCTCTCAGATAAACTAAGCAGATTGAGCTTCATTAGTGTCTCATCACAAAAGAATGTTTTCCAGACTTTTAATCATTCTTGTAGCTCTCTTTTTTCAGCCCTTTCCAATTTAAGTCAAGGCAATTTAGGAAGGCATTAGCATGAGGAACCATATAAATAGCTCATGTGAATTTTAGGGACTTTAAATAAACTATCACCACTAGCTAACACTTATGCACAAGTCTTCTCAGAACTAAGACTACTGGGCTGGATGATGTTCCTTTACTACAGGGAAAAGAAGCATCTTTCCCTGCTGTGATGCATGGCTAGAAAGGGTTAAACATCCTGCAGAACAAATGATTCATATTCAACCGTTAAAGACATGTGGGGACATAATGTTTGCGTTTCTGTGTATTCACATATATATGGGTAATGGTCAACAATGTAATCAACAGTCCCTGTCTATGCTGTATTCTGGTAATTCAAGGATCAAAAGAACATCTGAGCATTTAAATGAATTGTACAGGATATTGCTGTGTTCATCTCTCTTTGAAATGTATAGCAATTCATCTGTGAATGGTGTAGGAACAAGCAAATTGTCATGTTAATTTGCATAGCTAAGTACTGGTGATGGACCTCCTTCAAAGTAATCCTAATTACCTATTGTTCCCCAAGGGACTCCAACAAGTCAAAGAAGGCTTGAAATTGTATAAAAGATCCTTGGGTCCTGATCCTGTTCATCTCAGATCTGTTTGATGCTTCATCAGGGGAAGCTTAAGCCACCAGATTGGGATCCCAGTGCTGACTGGTCCACTCTGAATATGATATTGGACATTGGATTATAACTATTAGCTATTTCTAAAAAAAAAAAACTCTTTGCAACTACAAAGTGCACCATCTTTGCTATGTATCTGAACTTCAAGAATTAAAGTCATGTCTGTACTTATATTGATCTTTTAACCATACTCTCTCTCTCTTTTCTTTTTTAATAAATTTTAGTTTAGTTAATAAGAATTGGCTGTGAGCATGTATTTGGGTAAGATCTGGAATATTCTATAACCTGGGAGGTAATGTGTCTGATTCTTTGGGATTGGTAGAACTTTCTCTCTTATATGATGAAATAAGATTTTCAGAAATCTTCATCATATTTGACTTGGGTACCTGGATGGAGGCCTGAGGCTGGGTACTTTAAGAGAACTGTATTGTTGATTTCTGAATAATCAGTGTGGTAATAAAGAAGCTGTTCTATTCTGGCTTGGTGAATCTAAGTATTGAATTACCCACCAACTTTGCGGTTTGTCTGCCCCATTCTTTACACTTCACACTAACTGAGTGACCTCAGCTGGCCCCCCTCTCACACCTGCTATGTAATTACTGGTGAAATATTTTGGGCTGAGTTATACAGGAGGTCAGACTAGATGATCACAATGGTACCTTCTGACCTTAGTATCTAGGAATTTGTGACTCAGGTATGCAGCTTTAGGAAACAGTTTCCTGTTTTTACCTCCTAGGCCTTGACCTCAGAGAGCTGACTTCATTCCCAAGGATATAGTACTTCCGTGCTTCATGCAGTAAAGGGATGCACTCCTTGGAGTCCTGGATGAGCTCATCCATTTCAACCTTTTCCAGGAAGTACATGGGATCCAGCAGAGGCAGGCGCACGTGCTCAAGGAGATCTTTCAAAGATCCTTTCCTGGTGACAACATCATGCCGTATCCACCGCATCACTGCTTCGAAGACCACTTCCTCCTTGGGGACTACCAGCTGCTCATCTGACAGATACTTGACCAGCTCCTTCACGCTCAGCTCCAGAAACTCCTCATGACATGACACCTCCACGAAGCCTTCTAGCATAAACCTCTTGCTCTTCTCAGCCAGGGAGGTGATGGAGAATGAGTCGGCGAACTTCAGGATGCCCAAGCAGTTACATGGGTGAAGCTGGCCTTCAAGGAAGGTGACACACGCATCTGTGAGCTTGGAGATCTGAAGCAAATCGGATAGCTCTAAGATAGCTTCAACATTGTCTTCCTGAATGACTATGTTTCCCCCATACATATAGTCCAGGAGGAGGCTCATGGTGGAGGCAGAGATCTTCTGGATGTTGATGATGTCTTGATGGCCTTCCTTGAGGCTACCACCAAACATGGCCCGGAAGTAGGTGCTGTTGGCTGACAAGGTGGCCCGATGGCAGGGGAACTCCTGCCCATCAATCAAGAGCACCACGTCGGTGAAGATGCCGCTCTGCCGGTAGGAGTTCAGAGTCTGGAGGATTTGCTCAGCATGGGAGGACCCACTGCAGAGTTTCATGTGCAGCTTTTCTTTGCTCTGCTCTCGAGTTGCATTTTCAAGGCTGCTCGTTCTGTAGCTGGATTCTTCTTTTATCAGCCGATGCATCCTGATTTCAGGGCAGAGGTGGAGGGGAAAGAGCAAGGAACACAATGGAACAGTTGTCAAATTACTGGTGACTAACATCAGATCGTTAAGTATTGGCTAAAATTGCTCTAAGTTAAGATTTTGTTGCATGCACTCGTCATAACATTGCAATAAATCTGCAATTCCCTAGGACTTTCCAGGTGTAACCAGGTCGTAAGGAACTCATAGCAAGAGCAGGAATTAAGACCCTGATTCAGCAAAGCACTGAGCCACATACTTAGGTTTAAGCACATGCTTAACACCCACCAGACCACTTAGGTTTAAGCACATGCTTAACACCCACCAGACTACCAGGATGTACGCAGGTGCTTTAGTTCTTTAATGAACAGTGTCCAAAATTCAGATCCTCTTACTCTCAAAGCACAGACCCCTATGCTTTTGCAGAAAGGAAATCTCTTACCTGTAGCTCAGAGATCAGTTGAGCATACAAGAGAAGGCAGTGGAACATGCATGAGGAGACCTTGTCTGTGCTTGCCCCAGGTCAGTTCCCTGATTCCACCAGCCATGGGCAACACAAGCACTCTTCTCTAGGCCTACACAGGACCCGCTCTCACTCACCAGTTAGCAACAGATATATCCCAACCCTGGAGCCCTCAGAGCATCTCCCTGGAGCACCCAGCCCATGTCCACTAGACACTCCCAGTGTTCACAGAGTTGCTGCTACCAAAGATCAGGACATTCAGGGCTGGCTCTATGTTTTTACCTCCCCAAGCCTGGCAGCCAGGCAGCCTTTGGCGGCGCGCCTGTGGATGGTCCACTGGACATGCGGATTGGGCAGCCTTTCTGTAGGTGATCTGCTGGTCCCGCGCCTTCGGCACTCGCAGCTGAAGCCGTGGGACCGGTAGACCTCCCTCTTGCATGCTGCCGAATGCTGCCTGACTGCTGCCCTCAGAGCGACTGGCACATCGCCCCCCGCAGCTTGCTGCACTGGTGCCTGGAGCTGTCCCTGAGGACTCCCCAGCTTACTAGTTCCACCTGAGATCACCGCTCCACTCAACTTCCAGCACTTAGATATGTTTATAGTGAAAACAAATAGAAGCAAAGAATAGATCTGGCTGATTGCCTAAGTGGAAAATTTGGGAACAAATGGTTACATGTAAAATAAAATCACCACACATTCTGGAGCATAGATTTAATCAACAAGGTACTCTCGTGTCTGACAGGGCAACGCTCACCCAAAGTCCTTGCTGCAATTTAAAGCCGGGCTTGCTGTGACCCTCCCTGCATGAGACAAACACGCTGTCAATTTGCCTTTTTGATGGAGGATCCAGGGTATCCCCTGTATCCCCTAGATAGATCAGAACGAGCCTTTGTTTTAGATAAACAAGACATTGCTCTTTTGACTGTTTCTTCCTGTAGATTTTGTACTCAGCAACTGGTTCAGTATGTAAGTAGGCCTACAGTGCGAGGCACACAAACAAACAAATACACAAGTGGCCAGACACGGAGCTAGTTGTCTTACTTCCCGCCTCAAAGAAACATTCCTGAGGAATGTGGTGGCCTGCTTTAATCCCAGGACCTTAACATAATTTCCAGTATAGATCCATAACTCCTTCAATACTATCCGCACGTACATTTCATAATGATTAGGACAGCTGGAGGGCTACTGGCTCAGAGACATCACATGCCATGCTTTGGTGAATTACTGTGCATGTGTGTGACCCAGGCGACCCCCATTAAACCCTACGCTCCCCATGTGTCCTCTGCCAGTTGGCACCAGGGGATACCCAGATCTCACATATGCGCCTTGTGATTCTATGAAATGAAATATGTTGAAAACTACCCCAAACTAACAGCATGTTGAGGAAGGGCACACACTTCCTGTGAGTGCCTCCTGTTACTGGGAGTGGTGCTGCAATCTGTTTTCTCTCCTGGCACCCCGTATAGGTTGTCAGTCTCATTAGGCAGGTTTTCAGTGGCTCAGCCCTCCAGCCAAGTCATGCAGTCAAAATGGATGAATCCCTTCCGGGTAGCAAAAGTCCAGCAAGCTACCTGCCCTCGCCAGGGTCTTCAGCTGCATCTCCAGGCCCTTTAAATTCTATCTTTCAGTCAGACTTCTAAAGGAGACTTGTTCCATTCTCAGAGCCCAGGTCACTTCCCCAGGGGCCAAACTGGGGAATCCAGGACACACATGACTCCGGGTCCCATCCCAGCCACGTACTGCTGCCTCCAATTTGCTACTGCTTTTCCCTGGACTTTTTCCCACCTAGCCCCCTGACTTTCACCCATTACTTAGGGTCACAGTTCTCAGGTCCTCTCATCCCAGATCCAGTAGATGCAGCCCATTAAGCTCCTCTGGCGAGAGCAGAGGCCCCTTCTTACTCCTCTGGCCCCAGCCAGGAACTGACCAGCTTAGGTCCTGCAGCTCCCTTTATCTGAGCCTGCTGGGCTCTGAGTGGTTGCTTCCATGCAACCTCTCTAGGAAGGCGCAGAGGACCCACCTTCATTGCTCCTTTCCTGGGATGGGGTGTGATAGGACCACAGGGCCTCTGGAAGGGGGCCTTGAAGGTCTTGGTACACCCCATCACAGGTACAAACCAGGAATAATTTTGCAACCCCCCAGCTATAAAACGTATAGAGAATTGAAAGGGAAACTACTGTCTATTCATGGTGTTTATATGGCCCCCACAGCACAGTACCTGAGCACCTCATGATCTTTAGTGTATTTATCCTCACAACACCTCTGTGAGGCAGAGCAGTGTTATTTCCCATTGGGCAGGTGGGAAACTGAGGCAGACAGTAAGAGACTAAGTGATTTGCTCAAGGTCAGAGAGCTCAGATGTGAACCTGAGTTTCCAGAGTTCAAGGCTAGTGTTTCTTGGGGCCCAAGGCTCTCTGGTCACACATCAAATTCTCACATCCTATAGGCTGGTGGTTAGGGCACTGGGAGGTGGGTGATCCATGGTCAAATCCCAGCTATGCCTGATTCAGGGAGGGGGAATGAAAAGCTCAGCGTTGAATCAAACAGAGCAAGGACCTGAACTTGAGTTTCCCATGCTGTAGAGCAGTGGTTTTCAACTTTTTTTCTGGGGACCTAGTTGAAGAAAATTGTTGATGCCTGTGACCTAATGGAGCTGGGGATGAGGAATTTGGGGTATGGGAGGGGCTCACGTGTGGGGCAGAGGGTTGGGGTGTATGCAATGTTTTGGGGTTTATCCAGGCCAGTAAGGGGGTTCGGTTACCATCTGCCTGGTATCTCTGGGTGTCTTGTGGCTCTGCAGCTTTGGTCCAGAGCTGTGACCTCAACAGCTGGCTAGCAGCCCACAAGCCTCACACTGGCTTTCCCAACCTGGGTCGTCCTTGCAGGCTGAGTTTAGTACCCTTCCAGCCCTGAATTCTCCCCAAAATCCAGTCCCTCTCACCAGACAGTCTCAGAGAAAGGGTTCAGTTCTCTGCCTTTACAAAGACAGGCAGCCACTCCAACCTGCCAGCTTTCTAGACGCACACACTGTACTGATGATTTATAATGAAAGCAAAACAAATTCATTAACCATGCATTAAGTGATCTCAAGTAGAAGAGCAAAAGGTAGAGATGGTGTAAGGGACTGCGGAAGATTTTGTCACGGTGGTTTAGCTGAGGCTGTTCGCCTTCTCCAGGACAGGTTACTAAAGGGTGTTATGTGCTAGCAAATGCTGATTGCAGCTCAGGCTGGGAAGCTGGCGTGTTTAGAAAAGCCTGGCCCTTTGCCATTAAAGATAGTTCAGTTGTGGGAAAGCTCCCACATGCCTATGTATGAGTTGTTTTACATGCTATTAGCATAAAGTTATATTTAGTAGGATTTGTCTTGCTGCTTTGGACTCGTTCCCTCCTTTGAACTAGCAACGTGCCGAGTCCCCGTTGCGGGTGTGTTTTCTTTACCTTCATTAAAAGCCGTATCACTCACTGTGTGTGTGTGTGTGTGTGTGTCTCGTCCCTGCAGAGCACTTAGGCACGTAACAGATGGTTAAAAGCAAACAGAATGGAAAACATGCATCTAAATGCCAAATTTAATCTCACATAATACAGTCTTTATTCTCACCCAGAGTCTCCTTGCCAGGACCCATCACGGAGATCAGATGAGTTGGTTTCTTTGTTTTCTCAGGTGCAGTTAAAGATGGAGTCTCTCTGACCTGATATCTCCAAAGGGATGTTTTTGGCCTGGTCTACACTAGACAATGAGGTCAGTATAGCTACATTGGCTCAGGGGTGTGAAAAATCCACACCCCTGAGCAATGGAGTTAAGACGACCTAATCCCCAGTTTAGACAGTGATCGGTCAACATGAGAATTCTCCTGTCAACCTAGCTACCAATTCTGGGGGAAGTGGATTACCCACACTGACAGGAGAACCCCCTCCTGTTGCCATAGGTAGCACCTTCACTGAAGCGCTACAGTCTCCTGTGTCTCTCTGGGGTGCAGGGCTCATGCTCTTGCTGGCTCTTGAGTTCGGGAACAGGATAACCTCTCTGCCTGCCCCCACCACCCCGGTTTAGCTCACTGACTTTGTTTACTGCCAATATTTAAATTGAGGTAACCCACATTTCTTGGTCTAGGACACACCCATTTATCACCTTTACCTAGGCTAGGGTGTCTGGTCTTAAACATAGGGTGACCAGATGTCATGTTTTTAAAGGGATAGTCCTGTTTTTTTGGGACTTTTTCTTATATAGGCGCCTATTACCCCCCACCCCGACCCGTTTTTTCAGTTGCTAGCTTGTAACCCTAGTTAAACATGTTGTAGTAGGACCATACAGAGAGAATTCATGACCTCACACAACGGTAACATAGGCATTTTACAATAATATTAATAACCATTGAGTTATTAGCTTTCATAGGATACCTCACAAGGCCTATTTTGTAGGAATATTCTTGCAGTAGTGTGTAAGGTGGGAATACAGAAGGGCCCAGGGTCACATTGTGACCACATGCCTTCAGTGGAGATACACCAGGGAATGAACTTGGCTCTTTATGCAAAAAGAGGAGCTACTAGGATTACAGAGGGAGATGTAAAAAAAAAAAAAAATCCTTCCCAGTAATTTCTAGGATATATACACCCAGAAACACAGACCAGAGTCAATGTCTTCCAACATCCCTCCTGAAATCCCATTTCCATGGTCACTTCCCTTGGCCTATCTGCTGAGATTAGCAACAGAGGTACCAATGGGGGGGGGGAGGGGTTTGAGGATATCATGAGGAAATGGACTGAGATCACCAGACTCTTTTTGATGGGGAGCTGACCAGCCAGGCCCAGCTTCTCTTCTGTCCATCTCACACACATGCAGAACACCCAGTTCTCCCCCACAATAGTCCATTTTCCAAGCAGCTCCCATTTTCCCTCCATCGATTCTTTATTCTTTCCATAAACGCAGACGTATCTGTGGGCACAAAGCCACTGGGAAAGCTAGACTGGACACAGCACTGGCGAAACACACCAGTGGGATCAGATCCTCAACTGGTGTAAATCAGTGTGCCCCACTGGTGTAAATGCAGCTGCACAGGCATCATGGGACTGGTCCTCAGCGGGTGTATCTACAGACAGCAGTGCTAGGGGACCTAGAAGTCCTACTCTTCCACAGTTAATCTAGATCTTCCTACCCAAACTGCAAGAGGCTTACAGGTAACAGCAATCAATATGAAGATCATGTTTAATGCCCCCTTTCCCCTTTAAGGGAAGTAACCGGGGTGTGCAAAGTCAGGGCCTTGTTCTCTTTTGTCATCCTCTTCCTACTGTTTCATTAGTCTCCAATTGCCTTTGATGGCTTCTTTTCTGACAGAGCAAGCATAAGCTGCAGCCTGAGCAGTGCTAATTGCAGCTCTGCTCTCTGGTTTCGCATTGTTCCAGCTCGCATTAGGAATAACCCAACCTTCTTGCCCTCTTGTGAGCCCACAGACTATTTGCTAATGCCAAGCATCTGCCCTGACAAGGCGATTCAGAAACAGCTTTATCCTCCAACAGCTCTAGCCAACCTCCCCACCCAGGGCCCCTTCAACTGGGCTCTTCGGTGCTGCAGGTCCTGTTTCCAAACACGGGAACTGTAACAGGGCACTCAAATCCCCTGGCTGGATGCTCTTCAAAGGCCATTTGGGCACCTAATTACTGATACTAATATCCAAGGTGGGAATTCAATGTCCTATTCGGACACCCACCTTTGAAACTGGGGCTCGACTAGCCAGAATGACGACTGTCAGCACGTGGCCTAAGATGGGCCAGAACCTGTCCCCCAAATTAACTGCAGAGCTCAGGCCTAGCTTTGTTACGCGGCTTTATGCCAAATCACAGCCACCAGCACACAGACCCCACAGGGCTCAAACCTGGGATCTCAGCACCAGAAAGCACTTGAGCTTAAGCAGTAACTCCATCAGCAGCTTTTTGCTGTGCTGGAATCAGCTACCACAGAAAGGTGTGACTGGATGTACCATGCTATTATTAGCATTTAGCTCTCATCTGTTGATCTCAAAGGCCTTTACAGAGGAGGTCGATATTATCCTCATTTTATAGAAGAGAAAACTGAGGCACAGGGAAAGAAAGTGACTTGCCCAAGGTCACCCATCAGGCCACTGAGCAACAGTCCCGCCCTCTATCCACTAAACTGCCTCCCTTGTTAGTTGTATTAGTTTGTTGTTCAGGGGATGATAATGGGTCTAAAGAGCTCTCAGACTATAAATTGTACTGTTGAAACTAACAATGATGAAAACTATGGATTAAGACTTGGTTTCTACTAGAAGGTTAAATGGGATAATGACACCACTCAGGGGTATGAAAAATCCACACACCCTGAGAGGTGTAGTTCAGATGACTTAAGTCTCCATGAAAACAGCACTAGGTCAATGGGCAAATTCTTCCATCAACCTAGCTACCGCCTCTTGGGGAGGTGGATTACTTAAACCAATAGGAGAATCCCTCCAGTTGGCGTAGGTAGTGTCTACACTGACGCTAGGGTGACCAGGTGTCCCGATTTTATAGAGAGAGTCCCGATTTTTGGGTCTTTTTCTTATATAGGCTCCTATTACCCCTCCGCCCCCCGACCCCTGGTCCAAATTTTTCACATTTGCTGTCTGGTCACCCTAACTACAGCCATGCTGCTGTAGGTTGTTAAGTGCAGACAATGCCAGAGATCTTAATAAAGAATTATAGTCAGTTTCTAAATTATGGTTCAGGTCTTTAATCCAGCATTTAATCAATTTAATCTAAATTCAGATCTGCCTCTGACTTCTTTGGGAGCAGAACTGTCCCAAGGCAGAACTGCCTAAATTCTCCCTCACTTGGAGATTATATTATTACAAAACTATGGCCTGTGTTACACGGGAGGTCAGACCCAATGATCATATTGTCCCCTTCTGGCCTTAAAAATCTATGATGGAAATAAAAAAATGAAGAAAAATATTTTCCCCAAAGGTAAAGAACTGTGAGGATGGTTTTGTGTCACTTTTAATGGTTAGATCTCTTTTTTCCCCAACAAAAGATGTCTGCTGAACTGGCTGCAGACTCATTTCTAAAAATCAGAGTGTTCAGAATTTAATGCTTTAGAATTTAGTGCTTTAATTATTTTGGATAATTCCATTGTGGCCAGAAGCTGAGCAATAAAAATTGGCAACGGGGGAAAAAAAAACAGAAAAAAAAAAGAAAACTGAAAGAATGAGTGAACGACGTCTTAACTGAAAACCCAAATAACTTTGCAAACAAAAAAAAAACATTAAAATAATTTTCACCTTTTTTTTAAACAAACAAAATTAACTATTTGGGAAAAAGATGCCTTGGTTTTAGATTCATTTTCAAGGCCATTTTTGAAGCCTCTCTTATGGGTTTTGCAGTACAGGTGTCAGCGAAGCATGGAAAAAATCTCCCGTCATTTACAAAGCTTTTGGTCATTCAGATTGTAAAGCTTGACAGTTTTGTTCCACTTTCCTGTCTGATCACTGGACTATGCTATGCTCCCTGGTACAAAGTGGCCCAATTTAATTTCTTTTACAACAGTGTAGATCAGCAGTAGGGTATCACATAGGGAGGAAGGATGATCTAGTGTTTAGGGGACTGAACTGGGACTTGAGAGACCTGAGTTAAATTCCTATCTCCTGCACCCTGGGTGACCTTGGACCACTCAATTTCTGTAGAGTTGGGATAACGGCACTTCCCTACCTCACAGGGTATCATGAGGATAAAAGCCATGAATGACTGCGAGATGCTATGATGCTGAGAGCTCGAAAAAACAGAAGAGTCAGTTGAGTTACGCAGGGGTAAGCGAGCTCCAGCACGTCACTAAGAAAAGGGTCCGTTCATTATGCATCTCAAAGAAAATGACATTGATTTTGATTGAGGTAATTCATGTGAGTTAAACAAAGAAAACCCCGAAAACCACCTTGCAGCTGTGACACACACGAGCACCAGGACTTTGAACAGCTTGGTATCCCACTGTATAACGAACAGCACAGGTGTGTGGCTGAGGATCGGACAACCCGCCACCCCTCATCACCAAGTACCAAGCTGGGGATATCACTGTACAACCTTACACGTTAATCTGGCTCAGCTGGGTGGGCTCCTGACAGGCAGCACAAAGAGAACCCCTGGGTATTGGCCTAAACCTCTCACTCCCTGTCCACCCACCTTACCTAATGTGCATGAATCACAGGGCAGAGAGGCCACTGGTCTCTTTCAGTTGTCATTGCTCCCATCCCCTCCCTGCACAGCCCGCAAGGCAGGTGACCAAGTGGTTGATAGTCACAGTGATCCCTGTTGTTCAGGAGGAAGGGGTCCCTTGTCTGCAAGGCAGGACTTACCTGGACCACAGCTAGGACCAGCGAAGCTACAGCTCTGCTTCCCTCACAGGGCTGCAGGCGGCATTGAGGAAAGGCAGTGAGATCAGCCCTTCTGCGGCTGCTGGGGAAAAGCACAAAAGCCCACACAGGGAGAAAGGGGTAGCAAGCAGCTTTTGTTCCCCCAGTCCTGCCTGACAGGCTTGTAGGCAGCAAGGCATTCACTGCAGCTGTCAATTGCAGCCCTTCGGGGAGGAGTCCCAATGTCAGAAATCAGCAGACAGGAAGGGAGGGAGGGGGTGAGAAAAATCACAGCTCAGAAAAATGTGACACCGGGGGCAGTTTATGAGAGAGGAGCCATCTGGAGAGTAAGCTGGGGTCCCGGTGGAACATTCATTTGATAGAGTCTCTGCACCTCTCTGAAAACCACTCTAAGCAGTTAAGTAAACACGCCCAGACAGCCCAGACCACAGACCTCCAACAGCTATAACCCGAGGAAGAGGAAGGCAGCTCTGCTCAGGGGCATTGGAACAATTTGCATAGTGGGGGTGGTGAGAGCCACTGAACCAAACTGTAAACCCCGTGTATGATGGAAACCGCTTCAAGCCAGGGGGTGCAGCCACAACCCCAGCTCCCCCACCCTTGGCGCCACTCATTCCAGTTGTGTAATTAGGTCCATAGACAAGAATAGGACAGAAGGGGAGTTAGCCCTGTGTCAACCCCAGTAAATCCTGATTGTCTGGTGAATTTCCAAATAGTCGTGTTGACATTTAAAGGAGCCCTTTGCAACCTGGCGTTTTCCTCTCTGAACTATCCACGGTCCTAAAGAACCTTCTGAGCCTTGCAGCAGTGTGCAGCCCGCTCGCTCTGTCTCTCTCTCATACGCACCCCAGTTTGCACAGTACCTGTCATTCCGCCTTAGAAATGGTCCTGAATGTTTCATGACATTTCACGTCTGTTTCCCATCAGAATTTCATTTCCACCCCTGGCTCCATTCTGCTCAAGCTACCAACTCCAAAGCCATCAAGGCACAGTCTGGTGTCCCCACGGCTTTCCAAGATTTGCATATGATTCACTGGCAAACTGGAAACCCAGTGTTGTTTGCCTGATCACCAGCGTTTGGTTGCCAAGATCCTTGGTCCCATATGACTCGGCACCTCTACACCACGCGTCTCAGTTTTTCCATCACATACTGTATGTAATACCCCCTGCTCTACCCAGGCAAACTCTGTGACATACATCTAATTGCACTGAACACAAGTCTGTAGGAAGTATTCCTATCGGATCCATCGGTCCATCCATTGGGAATAGCATAGCACCAATGAGCACAGTGTCAGAGTACCACATTGCCGTTAAGCTGTCAACAAAAGCGAAGATAAAAATCAACATGCACAGCCAGGCTGCTGATTTGGGAGCAGGAAAAAAAAAAAATGTATCTCCTTCCCTCTGCTTTGAGCCACGTGAGGACAGACCACGGGCAGGTGGGAGCGTTAGCTGAAAAATGTAAATTTGTTGAAACCAAAACTGATCAAGGAACAGTGTCGGGTTCAAGGAATTTCCTCACTCCAACAAATGTGAAGAAAAAAATTAAAAAATTGTGAAAACATTTCAGATCAAAATGACTTTTCATTTCAAAATTTAAGCTAATTAGATTTTTAAAAAAGCTTACAGAAAAAAGGCCAAAATCTGAACAATTTTCACTGACCCAAATGTTGGCGTTTTGGTTCACGAATATTCAAAATTTTCACTTTTCATCCTGACTTAAAACAGGGAAAAAAATTAAAACTTCAAAGTAATCATGGGCCAGGAAAGCCATCTCCCCACCCAGCTGTATTGTGTAGATGCAAGAATCCCTTCACCCACCAATTAAATGCAGCCATTTCTGGGGTGAGTAAAGCAGCTGTTTAGCAGTGCACTGGAACAGGAAGACAGTTTGTCTTCACCTCCTGTCCTACAGAATCTAGCTGAAACCACAGAGGGGAATCTTAGGTAGGTGGATCACAACTGGAGAGTCTGAAGTTGTCCTGACAGCTGGCCACACCCCTGCTCTTGCAAGCTTCTTTTAAGGCAGGGGCGGGCAAACTTTTTGGCCTGAGGGCCACATCGGGTTTCCGAATTTGTATGGAAGGCCAGTTAGGGGAGGCATGGTCCGGCCAGCTCATGGCTCAGCCCCCCACCCAACCAACCCCTCATCCCCCCTGCTTCTCACCCCTGACGCCCCATGGGACCCGTGCCCCATCCAACCCTCCCTGTCCCCTGACCGCCTCAAGACCCCATACCCCTGACTGCCCCCCGCCGCCCCATCCAACTTCTCCTCATTCCTGACTCCCCCCTGGACTCCTGCCCCATCCAATCACCCCTTCTCTCTGACCGTCCCTAGACCCCCTGCTCTTGACTGCCCCCACCATCCAACCCCCCCCCGGAACCTCTGCCCCCTATTCAGCCCCCCAGTTCCCCGCCTTCTGACCACCCCGACCCCTATCCACACCCCCGCCCCAACCACCACCTGAACATACCCCTGCCCTCTGTCCAACTCTCCCCCTCCCCCCGGCTCTCTTCCCCCTTACTGCACTGCCTGGAGCACCAGTGGCTGGCAACGCTACAACCATGCCACCCAGAGCACCAGGACAGGCAGCTGTGCCACCCAGCTGGACCCAGCCATGCCACTGCACAGTTCAGAGCACCGGGTCAGTCCATGGCTCTGCAAGAGCCCCGCCACCCAGAGCATTGTGCTGGCGGCGCAGTGAGCTGAGGGTGAGCAGGAGAGGAAACAGCAGGGGAGGGGCCGGGGTTAGCCTCCTGGGCCAGAAACTCAGGGGCCAGGCAGGTGGGTCCCATGGACCGGATGTGGCCCACAGGCCGTAGTTTGCCCACCTCAGCTTTAAGGCTTCTGGTCTCACAAAGGAGAGCCCTGAGCGCCCCAGCAAACACAAGCAAGCAGAGCCCTTCAGTCTCACCCTGAGTAGAGAATGACTCCTTCACTGTGAAGATCAGTGCATTTTGTAAGCAAGCTAAGCAAACAGAACAGCACACAGCAGCAGAGGAATGCTGTAGGTTTATTTCACAGAGGGCTGAGAGGTCGATTTGGGGCTAGATATATTTTCATTGAAAACTCTCATACTTTTTAAAAAAAATAAAGTAAGTCTTTAGGGCAACAGTGGTAATTATCACTGTATAACCTGGCGGGTCTGGGGCTCGTAGCAAAAATGTGTGCTGTGAATCGACTTTGTTTAGTCAACAATGCCTTGCTGAGCTTCTTTTAACCCTCCCAATTTTTTTTTTTAAAGTGTTTGACCTTCCCACAAAGTCACCTCCAAGGATAAAAACCAGACTTGCAGGTAACTAACACATGCTCAGATGTAAGAAAGTCTTTCAGCTGATATGACAAAATCAGCCAGGAATGTTTCAATACCGCACCAGGAAGAGCGACTTTATATAAGATCTTTCAGTTCTGCAGAAAGCCACCTTGTTTCACACAGACTTGAGAGAGCACCATCAAAGAGGGTAGTGTATTGGGGATGACACACCCGGTACCAGGTTTACACTGGTAAAAATCCAGTCAGTTCAAATTATTTTAATAGCCGTACTTTGGATCTACAGTGGTGTAACCCTGATAAGAAGTTAAAGGGTAATAATTGAGCCACACATTTATATAATATAAATATATTTAATTCCTTACCTGTGTTACATCTTTGATTATTGAAAACAAAAGATTCAAGGAGAATTTTTTCCTCCCACCGCCTAGATGCTGTTGACTTTTTGCACTTCATTCAGTTAGATCGGTCAGTTTCACTTCCTGGTTCTTATGCACCAGACATACCACTTCTGGGTTTGGCTTTCTAACACTGCTGGGGAATGTTTACAGTTTTAAATCATTTTGAAAATAATTTCATGACAATATTTCTATTCTGACCAAGGCTGGCTCCAGGCACCAGCCCAGCAAGCAGGTGCTTGGGGCTGCCAATGGAAAGGGGCGGCATGTCCACCTCTTCGGCAGCGGGTCCCTCACTCCCTCTCGGAGCAAAGCACCAGCTGCCGAAGACTGACGTGGTGGCGGTAGAGCTGATCGCGGCCCTTTTTTTTTTTTTTTCCTGTTTGGGGCAGCAAAACCCCTGGAGCCTGCCCTGATTCTGACTACGGTTAGGCAAAGCCATTAACACACTTTACGTCTGGCATCCCATACGACTTCATAGCAAACCCTAAACAGAGTCTGCTCTCTGTTTAGCAAGGTAAATGCCATGGCTTCAGGTCCATCATGATTGCCAGGCAGGACTCTGCAAATAAATCCCATTTCACCTCACTTTTGATTGGAGAATCGTAGACTTGACTCAAATCCCTCATCAAGAGCCAAATTTCACACACAATTGGTTTTCAAGGCAGCATCTGATAAACTTCAAAAGAAGTGAACAATGATATTTCCCATATTCCACCTCTCTGTCTTAGCCAAGCTACAGTAAAGCAGCAAAACTAAAAAATACCACAAAAGATTAGGGATTGATCCAATGCCTGCTAAAGTCTATGAGAGGCTTTTCTCTGGCTGCAGCAGGCTTTAGAACAGGCTAAATCGTGAAAAAGCTAAATAGCCCAATACCTGACTCATCTCAGTGAGAGAAGGGAGAAATTACAGTCAAAAAGAAAAAGTGCCTAGACTTTCATTTGTGTCCCAACTGAGATATGTGGAAAGAGAGATCCAGTGTGGGGGGGGGGGGGAAGTGGGAGGAGAGTTGACGGAGAAAATAAATATTGACATTTGGAAGAGGGGGAAAAATGCATCACTGATCTGCTCGATTTCTGGACTTTTTCGCTATAATGTAGGATTTTGGTTTAAAGCCTCTTGCACTGAAAAAACACCAACAGTAGCTCCTACACTGTGCAAGCACCCCATTTTCTGTCATTATCGCTCCTTTGGAGGAAACTAACGTGCAGTCTTTAAAAAAAAAAAAAGATACTGCTTCTACACAACAACAAAGAATTAAGGAGAAGGTCTCCCTTGTTCTCCTAGACTGCTTCACTTTGTGCTTTACTATTTACAATCCAGCATTCTTTGCTGCTGCTTCAAACTTCAATTCTTCAAGCTGAGCTGCTTGACCTGTGACTGAGAAACACTGGTTACCAGGCCACTGCTGATTGTGACTTCCCTTCTCCACCACCAGTTAAAGGGTTAACAAACTACACCACCTGTTCTAAGTGGCGGGCACTTCAGCTGGATCAGGGGGATGAACAAGGTGGTGAGTGCTCTTTACTAGCCATCATGGGATCGAGATTCTTCATGGAGACTGACTTATGAAATACCAACTAGGGGTCTATTTAAAGTCTTCATTCAGGACAGGAGCATCTAGGGGAGATTTCTCTGGGGAAGCACTGCAGTATAGGCCATAAAACTTGCCAAGGGTTTTGCTCTGAACACTTCCTATCATATATTTCATATGATCCCTGCATGCCTGCTATTCTGGGGGAAGGCATGAATGTGATTCAGCCAGCTTGATTCCTTCCGCTGGTTCCGAACACACTCTGGGAGCAGCACCTTCCCTCCTGCAAGGAAGCTCTGAACAGCCCTCTGATTAGTGAAAACTTCATTAGACAGAAAAAGAAATGACACGTCACAAGAACTTCACAACATAGGTTTTTAGACAAGTTCAGCTAACAATTGCTGCACCAAGGGGAAGAGTTGAGTGGAGGGGGAAGATCAGGTCCATCCCCCGCCTGTCTTCCCCAGTGTCCAAGATGTTACCTCAATATTTCATCAGATTTAGCCAAAATGTTCCTGTTTCAATGCACAAGTTAGTCCCGCTCATGTCCTGGAAGAAATACATACAACCCCCCCAAATACACGAAAGAGACCAAAAAAAGGACTTTCTACATATTTACAAAAAGCTGCCCCAGCCTCACTGTCCAGAGTATGTTGGGACCCAGCAACCAGAGCAATAGAAGGGATCGCTGCATGCTCAATAGTTCCACAGAGCGTTTCCCCCATCCCAGACAGCGGGAATACCACCCATCGCAGATGGGAGCACTGCCGGGGGGAGGGTGTCATGCCACGGGCCTTTAATTCCTCAGTCCATGCGTAGCTTCATGTCCCGATGATCCATGGGGGCGACACCCTCATTGGAGTAACCATTTTCAGAACATAACGACAGCTCATCTGCATTCTCCACGCCGTTGTTTATTTCTGGGAGAGGGGAAAGACAAATGAAAATATGAATCAAGTGCTGCCAATCACTGGAGTCCCCAGCCGCATCTTATTGAAATGCACTCCCTAGAGGCCGATCCACTGGAGTTAATGGAAGTTCATAGAGCTCAGGACTTGGTTAGAGGTGGCTCAGCACCTCAGGCCCCAAGGTTCTCTCATTTTTAGACAGGCAAACTGAGGCACAGAGAAGTGAAGTGAATTGCATCTCACTCCCAGCCCCACAAAAAAAAAAAATTCACAGAGTGAGTCAGTGGCAGAATATATAGGCCTGATTCTGACCCCACAGTGATTTTACACCAGGGTGATTCCACTGCCTTCAGTGGAAGTACACTGGATTTATATCAGTATAAGCAAGATCAGGATCAGGCCCCTCCTCAGACGGCAGCCACAGAGGTGGGTGAGGTAATATTTATTTTGGACCAACCTCTGCTGGTGAGAGAGCCAAGCTTCCAGGCTACACAGAGCTCCTTTCGTTGAGTACCTCTCCCAAAGTACCTCTGTGCCCCGTGTGCTGTGAGACCTGAAGCAGAGCGCTCTGAAGCTCGAAAGCTAGTCTCTCTCGTCAGCAGAAGTCGGTCCAATTAAAAGGTATCACCTCACCCACCTTCCGTCTCTAATATCCTGGGGCCGACAGGGCTACCACAACCCGGCCTGCAGCTCAACCGAGACAATCCTGTGGCAAGTGCACCCACTGCGGGGAAGACAATGACATGTCATCGAAAATAAAAAGTTAGTGGAAGGTGAATGGGGGTGGGGAAGAGCATGTGCTGAAGTGGTCATTAGTCCCCTCCTGGAGCCCCTTCAGAATAGAGCCAGCTAATGCCCTGTGTGCGAGCACTCAGCTCGTCTTACCTTCCAAAGAACTACTGTCTTTAATAAGGGGTGGGGGTGGGGAAAGGGGGCAACGAATCAGGTCAATTTCAGATGCCATCTAGTGGCTAGAACCTGCAAGACAGTTTAATGAGGCAAGGTTAAACAGAAGAAATTGACTCAAATTTTCAAATAGGCCAGTGCTCGGGATCGCAGTTAAAGATGGAATAGATCCAGCAGATCATGAAATCCATTAGCGTTCCAGCGCAGGGCATAGTCCCCTCTGGATGGCGGCTGCATCGGATATTATACCGACGCATTATGATCTTAACAGTAAGGCCAAGCGTTGCTTTCTTACTCTGCTGATATTTAAAGAGGTGACTGCAATTATGTTGGAAACAAAACTGTCTGACCCTGCTGAGTGCCTGTTACACACGTCCTAAAAGGGACAATCAGCCCATTACACAGTTCATCGTTTACTTCCCTCTTCCCTACCACTAACAGCTGTGAGTACGCCTCCCAGTGCACTCCATTCTCCTTTCACCTGAGAGCAGTGTGAGGCTGCCAGCTGTCTCTCACTTGAGAGAAGGGAGCTTCTACATTTAAAGTCCTGTTGGCCTTCAGACCCCTCCTCAAAAGTCTCCTTTGCCATGATTCCTACAGAACACTTTCTCAATGGCAAGGCTGCTGGCTTGTGGAGTCCACCACCTATCATGCGGGTCGGTATGTATCACCTCTGTTTCCTTCCTTCCTTCCCACCTGTCTGTCTCCATCTGTCTTTTGCCTTGTACTTGGATAGTCAGCTCAGCTCTGTGGGGCAGGGACAGTTTTTTTCATTCTATGTTCATACAGAGCCTACCACAATGGAGTCCTGGCCCATGACTCAGGCTCCTAGCTGTTACACGAATACAAAAATATCACCACCACTGAAGATTATTTTCAATATTCAATTGTCCAACGTGGTACATTTCTTAATGCTCCAATACTAACAACGGCCCAAAGTCTCAAGATTTTGTAAACACTCAAAATCCCTGGGGTTTGCCTCACTTCCTTGCTGTGTCTGGACAGATCCTACACTGATCTATGAGATCAGGATCCTGCCTGTGGTTCATGGACCTTTCCTGACATAGCAGTAGCTTCAGTTATTATGATGCATCCTCCCACTACAACACTGAGGCCTGACCCTGCAAGCCCGACTCCCACCTCAATATCAGTGGTCATGTGTGAGTGAGGACTGCAGAGCCAGATCCTGATCAGTGGCACTGTCCAGTGCTGAGAGAATCACTAGGAGGCTGGTTGGCTTCCTGCTAACCCCAGGATCCCAGTACAGATTTTCAGTTACTTAGATTTGATTTTTTTCTTCCCTTCCTCTGCCTTCTTTATCCATCCGTCTTAGCAGCCAATACACAGGTCAGCTCTCTGCTTAGATCTGTGGTGCTATCCTCAATATCTCTAGTAAGAGGAGTGCTCAGGGAGTGGGGGCACTGGAGGTACTGGAACAAAAGGCTCCATTATCTAACTGATGGCGAGATAAGTGCAGAACTCCTCCCTCTGACCCTGGCTTTCCTTACAGACACTCTGAGGATCTCGCTTTCAAGCGGCCATACCTGAAAAGATCAATTTCTCCTTCATGATTTTGACGTCCCTGCTGGACCTGCGGACAGCAGCACTGAGCATGATTTGCTCCGGGTTGTAAGTCCTTATGCTTCCCAGACGCCATCTGCAGCAGAAAAGAGGGATGTAAAGCTCTGTCCTCAAAAGGTCTATCTTCTAATGGCCTAAAAGGATCTCTAAGCAAGCAGCCACTGACAAATGCAGTCACAAGCCCTGTCGACATAGTATGGCTTTATTCCACTAGAGTTCATGGGCCCTGGTGTTAGGCAGCGATGGTTTGATTTTCTGAGGTGCACAGCAGCTCATTATCTCTGAAAATCAGGCAGTCCAACAAATGAAACCATTGCTGTGAAAGTGCCTTGGTCTTCCCCCCCTTGTCAAATGTATACAGACTAATTACAGGAGGAAAATGTTCAGTAGTAATGCCTATTTCAGACAAATCAGAGACATGCATAAGGAAGACATCAGTACTAGGTGCTTCAGAGGAAGGTGCAAGCAAACCCAAAGTGGGTTGTTATGGAATGACCTGGTTCCAAGAAAAAAAGTTTCTTCCTGACCCCCTACTAGAGAATGGCTTATGCCCTGAAGCATAAGCATTTGTAGCCTTTTCCAAAGCTCAGAAGGATTTTTTCAAATCCTTACTACTGTAACTCTGCATATTATTACCCATATACAAGACAGACCAGGTGGTTTGAGAGATAGGTTTGAATACTTCACAGCAAGAAGTGTTGTGATTTGGTCACAGTAGTGACTGTGCTCTGTGACAGACCCAAACCAGTGGCGTACAGGAGTCTGGTAGAGGGCAAAAATACTGGTCACTGGATGAGTAGTTTTCTGTTCTGAGTGACCAGAGCAGGGGCTGCACTAGAGTAATCAGGAACCTGCTAGAACCAGTTAAGGCAGACAGACTGATTAGAACACCTGCAGCCAATCAAGGCAGGCTAATCAGGGCACCTGGGTTTAAAAAGGAGCTCACTCCAGTCAGGCAAAGAGGAGCCAGAAGAGAGGAAGTGCATGTGAGGAGCTGGGAGCAAGAGGCACAAAGAGCTGAGAGTGAGAGGCTGTGTTGCTGGAGGACTAAGGAGTACAAGCGTTATCAGCCATCAGGAGGAAGGTCCTGTGGTGAGGATAAAGAAGGTGTTTGGAGGAGGCCATGGGGAAGTAGCCCAGAGAGTTGTAGCTGCCATGCAGCTGTTACAAGAGGCACTATAGACAGCTGCAATCCACAGGGCCCTGCGCTGGAACCTGGAGTAGAGGGCGGGCCTGGGTTCCCCCCAAACCTCTCAACTCCTGATCAGACACAGGAGGAGTTGATCCAGACTGTGGGGAAGATCACTGAGGTGAGCAAATCCGCCAATAGGCGCAGGACCCACCAAGGTAGAGGAGGAACCTTGTCACAGCTCTAATGAAGGGGACAGAGTCAGGTAACCTAGACCCAACATTTTTGGGTTTAGGGAATTAATTCTATTATTTTTTTTCTCTGTTTTTAAAGTGTCAATGAAATTAAACATCCTCCTGAAGCTTCCACCACACAGAACATTGGCAGAACAATGAAATCCAGCAAGGTGACTTGAGCATAAAAGTGAATCTGTCTAGGCTGAGGTTCATTGTCCAAACCAAATAAATGGAAAAAGTAAAAAGCACAGTGAAACGTACGGCAGATTTTTAAAAATTTACTTTTAATCAGCTGAAGAATTGGTACCTACACAGGGAAGGACTTTGTCTTTTTTCCTTTTTAGCCTGGAAGTGTCCTTTTAACACATGGGCAATTACATTTCAGAGCTATTGAATACTTCAGCCCTAAAAGCATACAGTGACGAGCTAGGCTGAACCTGCATTGATGGAGGCAAGGATGAGGCAGCCATGAGGCGGAGCAGGTAAAGGTGCTGCACTAGGTGCCAGGAAACCAGATTCTGTCCCCAGATCTCATGCTGATGTACTAGGCATCCCTGGACAAATCATTTCGCCATTCTGTACTCCTCTTCCCCTCCATTCCTTTGGCTTGTTGGTTTAGATTGGACTGTCTCCCACTATGGGTATGTACAGTGCCTTGCACTACACGGCCTCAATCCAAATTGGGGCCACCGGGTACTACTAGAATATAAATATCAATGGGTGCTTCTATTTAGGCTGCATTCTAGACTCTCTAGGTGCAATAACACCTTTATGTCAGAGGAACTTCATCCAACTGCCTTTCCTGAAGCGAACATCTCCATGTTACGAATAAAATCAGCTGCCAAGAGAATACTTGGGGCAGAAATCCTGTTAAACTGTTTCAGGCACAAAGTGGACACTTTTTTTTTTGCATTGTTTTCTGGATTTTAGGGTCAACTTCTGCCTTTGAATATGAGGGTGTGATTCTCACCAAGGTGCAGTCCAGCTCTCTTCCCTGTGTGGGAAGTACATCAGGTTCTAGCTTCCAGTAAAGGATCTCAGCTAGTTCTCCCTTCTTTACATAGTAACAAAGAGATCAGTAACTTTATGTTGACATTTCAGATATAGTGTCAGACACAGGATCAGTGTAAACAGAGTTGATGCAAGCCTGTCAGGTTTCCAGTTATCTGGCACCACCTAGTGGAATATCAAGGGAAATCAATACTACCTCATGCAAGGAATCCATTTGCTAGGCATTTAGCACCTACTGCAAAGCGCTGAACTTCCCACTTAAGTGCACCCCAGCTAAGGGTACTCAGCCCTTCACAGTGTCAGGCCCACCCAAAAGGTTCTAGGAATACACAGGCAGAAATCCACCCTTTGCAGCCTTTCTGTGCTGCCTCATTAGCCTTGACCCTCCACTTGGTAAGGCAACTCCCATCTTTTCACATGCTGTACTATTTACACTGCTTATTGTGTTTTTCACTCCATGCATCCGATGGAGTGGGTTTTAGCCCACAAAAGCTTATGCCCAAATAAATTTGTTAGTCTCTAAGGTGCCACAAGGATTCCTCGTTGTTTTTGCTGATACAGACTAACATGGCTGCCCCTCTGAAACCTATAAAACACTCTAATCCACATACCTCCTGGGGGTGGTGTTGTTCTCTATCTAGTGGCACCGAGACCACTTAGAGAGAGGGATAAAATGAGTCTGCTCTACAGCTTTAGCTAACAGCCAGTTGGCTTCTAGCTCATGCAGTAGAGGCTCCTGCACTAAGCTTCCCAGGTTCGCTCCCGTCTGCTGACAACAGGGGTCTGTTGGCATTACAACAGCAGGCAGGAGATTGCTCTTTACAAGGGAGAAGAAAAAAGCATGTGATGGACAAAGCTACACTGGGCTGACAGAGCCAAGACATGTACAGCAGCACCCAGATGAGGCAAGAGAAGGTGGAGCAGAGCTTGCTACATATACATCTTCCTGAATGCTCTCAGAGGCTGTCCCAAGGTGAGCCATTAACTGACTTTGGAGGAAAAAAAAAAAAAAAGACGAGTTTATGCCATCAGCGCCCAACTCAATGAAGGGCAGAGGGTCCTCATCTCCCACTGAAATCAGCATTGCAGCTACTCAACATGTCGCAGGATCAGGCTCTCTGCAGTCATGACCCATAATGAAATGGTCTGCTGTGAAGTTCTGTCCTATCGTTTCTCAGGTACTTGCAACATTCTGGCTGGTGTGCAAGACTAGAACTAGGTCAGGGTGTCCCATCCCTAAAGGAAAGGCCCAGCAGAACGAGTTATTTTAGGCCGTGACCGAGGTTTGGTTCAGATGCACAGCTGAAAGGCCAGTGCCCAAGTGGAGAGGTGACTGAATATAAGAGCAGGGAATCTGCTGGCAGGATGTTCTGTGAGCAGCCCTCAGATTAGGAACTTGGTGCCTCGTGGGTCTGAAATAGCTGCAACCTAGTAACTTCAAGGGCAGGTCCGCCCCACCCCCACCCCAAGCTATTGGGGGGTGGAGGTGAATTAGGAGGGTAACGATGCTTACCCAGGCAAGACTCCCAAGAATTGCGGTGATCCCTATGTTTTGCCTGGATGAGGAGTGCTAAACAGGGCCCAGAGTCTGCAGACTGCAGGCAATGTTAAGTGTGACGTATTAATGGCAACCACTCTATTTCCATCATCTCTTACCACCTGGATTTTCAGAATAATGCAAAGAACTAGCTACATGTTCTATTAGACCCAACTCAAAGCATGGCTTGAATGAACCAGTGCAAAGGACAGTTGAAAACAAGACAGAATCCTAATGTTGAATATCATCATTCCTACAAATCCAAGACTTTTTTAAAAAAATAAAATAAATAAAATGGGCTAGGTGCTTTTTACTTTTAGACTGAATTGAAAATAACACATTGGTTTGGGTCAGGGTCCTGTGGGTTTCAATCCCAGATGAAATACTATATACAGGGTTTTCAATATTTAATATATGCCTGGAATCCAGAATTTCTATTTAAAAAAAAAAAATCCAGTGAGCATTTAACATGTCTAGTCTGATCACATTGGCTATGAAAGGCCACAGAAATACATGTCCGTTTCTCAATGATGTTGATGTGAACCGAGCCTGTGTACCTGGGGAAGAATTTGCTCCACAGTAGTACATTCCCATAACGTTCATTGTATTTTTTCGCTAGCAAAAGTACCATTTTAAAAAGCATCAGTACAAGGCAGCTTCCGATAACAACAGATCCAGTTATTCTGCAGATTGAGGACAACAGTGCAAGTCGTCGCATACCTTCTAGCAGGCAATACTTACAAATGGCAAACGTTCAGATTCAAAGGAGGGGAAATAAAAAAGGAGAGAGACACAAATTGGGACATTTATCAGTAATACAATCTCATTGCTCAGAGCTAAACGTATGGAGAAGGTTACACGTGAAGAGTTTGGTTCAAACATAGAAATAAAAGTGGTGAAGGCTTCACTGCAGAGTGAGGACAGATTTCAAATAGTCCCTAAAGGCAGAAGAAACTGAAACAGCCAATACAATAAACAATCATAAGAGTATTTCAGGGAGCCTGAAATCCAGTGTCCTGGGGTCTTGAGTCTCTTCCAATCTACACTGGCAAAATGCCATTGACTACAGTGGATTTACTCCTGGTTAATAGTGGTATAAGAAAGAGGAGAATCTTGAGAGATTCTGAGCTCAGAACAATGCAGCAGCTGACAGCCAAATCCGTTACTACCCCTCCCTCCCCGCTGATATCTTATCGTTGCCAAGACAATCGGGAAAAGTGAAAGCCAGCACTTGGACTATGACGCTGCGTTTTGCCTTGGACAAAAGATACACGACACTTTGTGGAGATAGCGCGGTGTCAGCTGCGCACACCACAAGCCAGATTGCGATCTGGGACACATCAGGAGAACTGTGGAATAACTCACAATTACGCTGATGTAACTGAGAACAGAATCCGGCTCAGAAGATTTGCCAAGAACTATGGTCAGCTTTCGCAGGTCGCTCAGTGCACCACAACTCCTTCCCACTTCTCAAAGGGTAACTGAAATTTTGCCATGAAGGGCTAAAAACCCCTGAAATATTGTACATAGATTTTGAAGCCAAATTTGTTAACTTGGAAAGGACTAAATAGAGGATGGACTAAACAGAGCAAGGACTAAATAGAGCAAGATCACCCTCCTGCCTGGAGGGTGATCTTGCAATAGGATATTTCTACTGGAGAGCACCATAGTTTCCCAGAGGTTACCTAATTAGAAGGTACTCAGGTATCCTAGAATAAAATGGAAGTGGCTTGTACCATTGACATAGAATGTCCAAGCGTCTCTAGAACGGTCAGTTGGAGGTGGCAGAGGAGGCTGCCCAGTTTTAGTAACATTGAATAAGTTACGACTCAGACTCTCAGCGAGACAGTCGGGGTTATTTGTGGAGCTGTGGCAATGAAAGCATCATTCAGGGGCTGTTTTGTATTATCCCAGTCTGCAGTGAAGCCCTAGCAGAAAGAAAGAGGAGGGTGGAATGAGAAGAGGAGGAGGAAAGCACCAGAATTACCTGATCATGTGATAGCTGTGAGATGCCAGAATGCAGCAAAGAGAAAGAGGAGGAACATGCACAATAGTCAGAGCAGTAAAAAAATAAACGAGGCAAGAAGGCAAAAAAGATCCATTAGAATAGAGGTGGGCAAACTATGGCCCGGGGGCCGCATCCGGCCCTTCGGATGTTTTAATCCGGCCCTTGAGCTCCTGTCAGGTAGCAGGGTCCGAGACTTGCTTCGCTCCAGCCAGGGAGCGGGTTCAGGGGCTTGCCCCACTCTGCGCATGCTGTGGCTCCGCGCAGCTTCCGGAAGCAGCAGCATGCCTCCCCTCCGGCTACTACATTAGGAGCAGCCAGAGGGTTCCCGCATGCTACTCCTGCCCCAAGCACTGCCCCTGCAACACTCATTGGCTGGAAACTGAGGCCAATGGGAGCTGTGGGGGTGGTGCCTGTGGACAGGGCAACACACAGAGCCACCTGGCTGTGCCTCCGCATAGGAGCCGGAGTGGGGACATGCTGCTGCTTCTCAGAGCTGCTTGAGGTAAGCACTGCCCCGATCCTGCACTCTTGACCCCTTCCTGTGCTCCAATCCCCTGCCCTAGCACTGATCCCCCTCCCACCCTCTGAATCCCTCGGTACCAGCCCAGAACACCCTCCTGCACCCCAACCCCTCATACCCAGACCCACCTCAGAGCCCACACCCCCAGACGGAGCCCTCACCCCCACCCTGCACCCCAACCCCTTGCCCCAGCCTGGAGCCCCCTCCAGCACCCTGAACTCATCATTTCTGACCCCCCCCCCGAGCCTTCACTCCCTCATGTACCCCAACCCCAATTTCATGAGCACTCATGGCTCGCCATACAATTTCCATACCCAGATGTGGCCCTTGGTCCAAAAAGTTTGCCTGCCCCTGGGTTAGAAAGTCATCTCAATTGGTACTTCCCCACTTGCGAGACCACAGAGACTCATCATCTTGTCACTAGGGCTGAGGCTGAACAGTACAGTAATTTGTAGCCCTGCTCTGGAATGCAGAAAAGTCATTCCTAGGGGTAGGATGAGCACATCGAAGGTGTGGCTCCCTTCCAACCCATCGCCCCATCCTTGGGGTGAAGAAAGTAACTGATTTGCCCAGCAAGACGTGCAAAGAATCCACAGGGGTCAGATTCTGAGCCTGTCTCGCAGGAGCTGAATCACTGCAGCCAGCAGAGAGAGAGAATGATTCAGCTGGGATTGGTTTCTGAACTCCCCAGATGCAGCATCAACACTTCCGCACGGCAGAGAAAGGCACGAGGCATGGGAATGGCTCCCTCCAAGTGACACCCACGGGGCAGAGTGTAGGTTCCCAGTCCCACGTTTGGAAAGGCAAGCTCTTGGCTTTAGTGACAGCAACTGGAATTTGTGGTGTTGCATTTTTCTTCACTTTTTTTTTGCTTGAAGTCTTTAAAAGAGACAAAGAGATGCTTTGGAGGGTAACATGCTGGCTATGGGAGGTTTTAATACTCACCTGTAACTGACAGACCCTGCAAACTACACGCCTCTGGATAATTACACTAATAGGCTCAGACACATTGTGAGCTACAGGGTAAATACAAGGGATTGAAATTCAGCCCTAAGGAAAGCAGGTACTACCGAAGTGAACTGCAAGTGTCCCTGCTTGCACCAAATTTGAGTTTGTATATGGTCACCAAGAGTATTTCTGAGTTCTTACCACCACCTAGCACAGTGGGGATTTCAGACACTTACATAATAATAATTCTACCACTCCCTCAATGTCTGTCCATTTCACCTCTCACCATGCTCTTTACATTCCTTTGCCGGCCATTTTAATATCCCTGATTGCTGGTAATTATCTGTCTCTCCACACTCTCAGAAGCCTGGGCAACTATTTAAAACAGCCCAGTTTTTAAGGGGCGTAGCTCAGAAAGATTAAATACACCTCTACCTCAACATAATGCGACCTGGTATAACACGAATTCGGATATAATGCGGTAAAGCAGCGCTCCGGGGGGTGGGGCTCTGCCCTCTGGCAGATTAAAGCAAGTTCGATATAACACAGTTTCACCTATAACACAGTAAGATTTTTTGGCTCCCAAGGACAGCGTTATATCAGGGTAGAGGTGTAAATACATAAATTCAGACTGTCTTAAGATGCAATTCCTCTGAATCCGTTCCAAGAATCTGCTGTAGAACTGCTTTAGGAAAGACCTAAAGACTCTGAAATGAAAGGTCTATGGTCAAATGGTTCCCACTCCCCCCTTAAAATTCCCAAACAAGAGAGCAAGTCAGACAGTCACATCCTTGTGACTGATCCAGGGTGCTCAGTGCATTTCTTTATCTGGTGTTCGTCTGGGGTAAGGGTTTATTTGATTTGTATGATTCACCTGCAATTTAAGAAATCACATTTTACTCCCATGTGAAATTCCCTGGCTTGTGTTATGCAGACTAGATGACCATAAGGGTCCCTTCCTGGCCTCAAAATCTATATTATTCAAAATATAGTCAAAATTCTGATAATTTTACAGATGTACTTTTGGTTTCTGGGAAATTTCCTAACGTGATATGAGGATATTGAACCAAACTGTTGGTCAGTTACACTTATGCCACAACAATGAAGTCAGTGAACAAAACTCATTGCCAGCATAACTCCACTGCCTTGGAGTTACCCCTGTTATGAATCTGGGTTACTGAATTCAGCGGATGGCAAAGGTTTAAGTGAGATGATCGAGGCCAGTTAGATGCAGTACAACGGCTCTAGCTTCTGACATGGAGTCCAGTCGGTAAGTGGGGTTCTCAACAGCTGCAGACACTCTACTATAACACATTACAAAAATAGCAAGGTAATTATCCGCACAGGGAATTAGTCACAAAGCAACTTAGTCAGGGCAACATGACATTGCAATCACTAGCTCGCGAAGCTGAAGCGGATGTTTCATGGGCGACTGCTGTGCCTAATGCCAGGATATTTGTGGTAATAATCAGGATGGAAATTACAGCCCATTCAGTACATACACTGTAGTGGCTTAGATGTGCCAAACAGAAGGTTACAAAGAGAAATTCAGAAAAGGAGAAGGTGGAGTTTTAAAATGACATTTCCTTAGGCAGACACTGCTGTCTTCCTGTTCGCAGAGTGTATCTATTTCTGAGTCCAGGTTTTCCAGGACAGCCAGGTCACACTGTCATAACTGGGGATGAAAAGTTCCTCTTTTGAAGAAAGGCAAGTTTCAGGGGATGTGCCAAGGCTCCCCCCAGGATAAATAAAGGAGAGCATGGCGTGGGTGACCGATACTTGTAACAAGGTTCCAAAAATATGTTAAACATTCCCCTACCCTGCCATTATGAATTCCTAATGCAAACAAGCAGATTTACTTGCAACTTGCCAAAAAATTAGATCTTCATCCTAAGAGCGAGTGGGGTACTCTAGTTTGTGTTTCGCATTTGTTTCCATCCTTAAAGATATTTAATCCTCAGATAAACCAAGGAACCAAATGCAACCTTAGCTATGGGATCTTTAATGATGTTTCCAGTACCAGCTAGTAGAAGTTATTGCTCCCTCTGTCCGTTACAGAAGAGTGAGGAACCTTTCTCCACATGTTAAGATAAACTTGAACTATACAGCCATTAGCCGATCAGCGAAGTTATGACAATCTCATGCTTTTCTGCTTCCAAACTGAACATTGCAATTTTAAAACATCGCAACTATTAGAGGTTTCTTTGCATTCTAACTCATTCCCATGATGGGAGAATCTCTGGAGCTGCTGAGAATTCCTCATATAAACTTTGAAGTATTTTAAGCTTTTTCCTGGTGGTGCCCATTTCTCTTAAGCATTGACAGTTCTCTCCTGCACACATTTTTTAGTGTCACAGCAAGAACCACACCAAGTTTGAACCACCACCCCTTTTCAGAAGTCCTTGTTCTTCACAATCTTTATGTCTCATGTAGCTGCTTCAGTCACCTGCTTATAACTGAGTGGGGGTAGCTGAGGGGATAAGTAAATTGGGACTGGGGGTGATTATAAGTGTCATTATAAGCAAGGGCTCTAGAGTATACTGCATCTCCCTTTTATCTCCACACCCTTGAGATGAACAAACACACCACAAATACATGAGAGTTGATCTGTAATAATGCTACTTACTTCTGGAATATAAAAACTCCTACAATTATGGTAAATGAAATGAGATCAGCTGTTATCCAGATTAGATTGTACTCATCTGGAGGCTGGAAGACAAAAAGACAAGCACACATTATACTTTCTAGTTTGTACAAATTTAGAGAGCGTTCAATCCTAAATAGATCGTTGTACACAGAAATATCACAAACTTCATGACACAGACATGTACCCTGTAGATGGACCAAAGCTGCTTTTTACCCTAGCCACATCCGAGCAAGCAGGATTTTGGATCCCAGTTCATCTGGATCCCCAGGCTACCCCTGTTTTTTTTACTTTTAAAGAAAACCACATTGCGAGGAAAGACCTGCAAAGCTGCATCCATTCTAACCCTCTTTTCGCATGCTCCCAGTGTTCTCACCACTCACCTTTCGGGCTGAAAATGTCCATGTCTTGTCTCTCGCTCTGAAGAGGAGATTAAACTACCTTTGGTTATTTCTGAATTTATGGGGGACTGAAAAAATACACTCAAGAAATTCTCTATCCAGACTTTGATTTGAACTTTTTACTACAGCGGGTACAGCTCAGGTTTTAAACTTGGCCTGGACACACTCCCCATTGAGCAGCAAGGCCCTGATTCAGCTAAGCACTTCAATCCCTCTAACAATTTGGGCCCAAGTGTAGCTGGGCTCAGCGTTGCAATGCTTAACTGATTTAGGAGCCTAAAGGTCATTTTCAAAAGGGATTTAGTCACTTAGAAGCCAAAATCCTGCCAATTGTCAACGGGATTGTGGCTCCTCAACACCTAAATCCCTTTTGAAAAGGGGATTTAGGCTCCTAAACCAGTTTGATGTTGCAATGCTGAGAGCAGCGATACTAAACACCTTTACAAATCCAGGCCCAAGCATGTTTTTATATTTCAGTGGCAGATCCACAGCTGGTAAAAATGGTCATAGCTCCATTCTCTTCAATGAAACTATGATCATTAACACCAGTTGAAGATCTGTCCCTAAGTATGCAAGTAGTCCCATGAACCTCATGCGCTTTACTGAAGGGGGGTGGAAGGGCTTTGCCAAGTGGAGAGAATCTACTTTTAACTAAAAAGTCAAGTGATCGAAAAATGACTTAAGGTTATGCTCAGAGGGCAGCTATACCTATCAATGTACCTCTGCCCTGCTCACACCGCCCTGCAGATATGACCATCTCCAAGAAAGCAAAGGGTCGCCCTTTGCTGAGCCCAATCACCTTGCTAAGTCCCCAGTTCAGCAGTGCACTAAACACAAGATGTGAGAGAGTCATTGGGACTTTATAAATGCTAATACTAGTAAACGCAAACCACTTTTTTCTATTCTTTTAAAAAGAAGCACGGAATACGTAATACAAAAAGCTCGCTCACACAACGTTAGGGTTACCTGGATGAAAAACAGAACACAGAAGGTAAGACTCGGAGCTCAATCTATTTAGCTTAAGAAAGAGAAGGTTAAGGGATGAGTAGACAACTGTCTGTAAGTATTTACATGGGTAACAAATATTTAGAAATGGGGTCGTCAATCTAGCAGAGAAAGGCTGAACTGATCCAATGGCTGGAAGCTGAAGTGAGACAAATTCAGACTGGTAATAAGGCACACATTTTTAACAGTGAGAGTAATTAACCTCTGAAACAATTTACCAAGGGTCATGGGGGATTCCCCATCAATGACAATTTATAAATCAAGATTGGATGCTTTTCTAAGAGATTTGCTCTAGGAATTATTTGGGTGGGGGTAGTCCGTGGCCTATGTTATATAGATTAGATTATCACAACGGTCCCTTGGAATCTATAATTCCTTCAGCAATGCTTATTCTATCTCCTTGCATGTAACAGCTTCTATTCCTGTTTATCTGTCTCAGGGTGGATGAATATAGCACATTTTATATTGTAAAAAGCGTATCATAACTTGGCACATCCTGTTAGTTTTATCTAACGTTTCTGATGGAGTTTTAAATCTTTGCATTTAACAACTGTGAAACAATGACATTGTAATAAATCAGTATTTAAGTGTTCGAACTTACTCATTTATCTATATACTGTGGCAATCCCAGGATAAATAGCTACTAAAGGAGGGATAGTAATTAGTCCCAAGGGGGCCAAAAGCCCTCTCCCTATTCACTGAGGGGAGATAGCCATGGAGAAATAAGGTTCAGCTGGAACAGGGGTTGCCACGGAACTGATTAGGTTCAGCTGGCCCAAATTGCTGGAGACCTTTTTAAACCCTCCCTGGCAGGGAAGCAGTGGGGGAGTGAGAGAAGCAGCCAATGAGTAGGTGCAGCAAGACTCTGAACTCTTCCAGCCAGGAAGACTTGCACTCTTCCCCGAAGGGGAGAAAAACAGAGCAAGGGACTGCCTGAGAAAAGGATCAGCCAGACCCTTCGTGACCGGGAAGGACTTTACTTTGCCCAACCCTGTCTCTCCAAGGAACAAGGGGACTGAGGCAGCAGAGGAGAAACAGATACTTTGCCACAATACATTAACTATATTTAAACAAACATCACATAGACATATGACCTCTCATTTGAGCAGGTCAAAACATTTCAAGTAAAAATTTCTGGACAAAATATAGGGTTTTGATGAAAGAATTTTTTTTTTTTTTTTTTTTTTTTTTTTTTGACAGGAAACAGTTGATTGACTATATTTTCCAATTTTTTGACAGGAAAATTCAAAGCAAAACATTTCATTTTCAATCAACATTTCCAAAAATGTCAACATTTCAAAACTAAATGTTTTGATCAAAAAATGCCCAGTTTTTCATCAGGGCATTCCCAAATTTAAGGTTTTTTGTTTTTGGTAACTTTTCATTCCATGAGAAAATTTTTGATATTATGAACAACAAAATGTTGAAATATCAGACTTCCCCATGGGACGAAAGTTCTGTTTTCTGAACAGCTCTCTCTCTCTCAACTGGAATGAAAAACTAGCTTTAGAAGTTAGACAGGCTTATTTCTCTAAAGAAAAACTAGGTGTTTTAATTCACATACACTATGAGTGACAGCATTTGCAACACACCAATGAACCAAAATCTCCCCACAACCCCTAAATGCTGAGCACTGCTGGGAAAGGGGCACGGGAAGTAAACACATCTGTTCTGCCTAGATACACAAAATTGAGGCCTTTTCTACACTACAGGGGAGATTGATCTAAGTTACAAAACTTCAGCTATGTGAATAACGTAGCTGAAGTCAACGTACTTAGATCTACTTATCGCGGGGTCCACACTATGCCATGTCAACTAGAGACACTCTCCCATCGACTCCCCTTGCACTTCTTGTTCAGGTGGAGTACAGGAGTTGATGGGAGAGCGATCAGCGGTTGATTTAGCGGGGCTTCTCTAGACTTGCTAAATCAACCACTGATGCATCGATCACCACATGTCAAATCCTGAGTAAGTGTAGACAATCCCTGAGCTCAGTTGGTTCAAGACTTGCGGAGTCATCCATCAGATCTCACCGTTTGAGTTGTACTGACAGTTTCGCTATAGGAATCCATTCATTAGAAGCCCTCTGCTCACAAGAGGATATTTTTGACCTGAACAGTAGACCTGTTCTGTTGATGAGCTCTCCAAACACTGATCACTCAAACTTAGTATAAGTTCAGTGCAGTGCTCATCAAGGTATATTCAAACACTGGCTCCTCTCTCTGTCTGACTTTTGGCAAGTCACCTTTCTTCTTTGTCTTAGTTTATGGGACTAATGACATTGCCCCTCCTCTGTAAAGTACTCTATGGATGAACACTGCTTTATAAGAGAGCTCAATATATTAAGACAGGTCTCACTGTATTTTTCCAAACCCTGATGTTTGAAGCTGAACCACTGGTCAACTTTTTAAAATAATTAATCCGATTCTGTTTTTAAGTGACCGGCTGAGCTGGCCTCGCCTCTGTTCCCATTTTAGTGGCCCGACACCTGTGAGAAGTCAGTGAAAAGAGTACTTTGAATGAATGAATGAGGATTACATTGCATCATTCATTCAGGGGGAGCTCAAATAACTTTACAGCAATTGTTCCAACTGCCACCAAAATGTCACTAAAATTCTTGTGTGAATGAGGATACATAATAAGAAGTGCAACTGACTGTAGCCAACTGAAATTTCCAGGGGGAACTTAGGAAGACAGAACATAACCACACCAGTTAGAATGTGGCCAGGCATCAGACTAACACAATACCACTAATAACTCACATGACAATGTTATGGGAACTACAGCAACTGCAAAGAGGACACCACGTTTTAGGACTCTTCTGAAAGATTGTCTGCAGGAGCCCAGCATCCCTCTAGCTTATAAAGGGGGCTGATTCAGAACTTGCTCACAAAGGAGGCAGTGAGAGCTAGTGGACAGAGCACTGCACTGGAACTCAGTATACTTAGTTCTATTCCTGACTCTGCCACTAGCTTGTTGGTAAGCATGGGCAAGTCACTTCCCTGTGCCTCAGTTTCCCCATCTGTAAAATGGGAATAATACTGCTGAACTCTTTTTAAATCATTTTGAGATCTACTGATGAAAGGTGTGATAGAAGTGCTAGATAATATTATTATAAATCATGCAAATACTCACCAGCCGCTACCCTGCTTTAATAGTAAGACATGTTGTCACATTGCAGCACAAGGTGGTAAGAACATAAGAATGGTGATACTGGGTCACATCAGTGGTCCATCTAGCCCAGTATCCTGTCTTCCGACAGTAGCCAATACCAGGTGCTTCAGAGGGAATGAACAGAACAGGGCAATCATCGAGTGATCCATCCCCTATTGTCCACTCCCAGCTTCTAGCAAACAGAGGCTTGGGACATTCAGAGCATGGGGTTGCATCCCTGCCCATTCTTGGATGGACCTATCCTCCACCTTTCTAGTTCTTTTGGGAACCCTATTACAGTTTTGATCTTCACAACATCCCCTAGCAAAGCGTTTCACAGGTTGACTGCGCGTTGTGTGAAGAAATACTTCCTTTTGTTTGTTTTAAATGCAGCCTATTAATTTCATTGGGTGACTCTAGGGTCATGTGTTGTGTGAAGGGGTAAATAACACTTCCCTATTCACTTTCTCCATACCAGTCATGATTTTATAGATCTCTATCATATTCCCTGTTAGGGCTCATCTACACTACCAGGACAGGGATGGTGTGTGACGTTATGAGCATAATATAATCTCACTGAAAGGTGACAGGGCCAGAAAGAGTTAATTAACTCACCTCACTAACTGACCTGACCCATGGGTGAACCTTAAGAACTGGTTCGCAAGATATGTAAATGAATAGAGCTTTGAAATGCAAGTCTGCATTGTAAGAGGTAGAAGGGGAGGTGTTTGCTCAGGTCTTGATGTAAGCAAACAAGTCTTGTCTATTGCTATAGTTTAAATTCAAAGATCAAAAAAGGAATATTAGCATTTAACATGATACTTGAGTGAAATAGTATTACTGTCTATGTGTCTCTTTGAAGGTTGTGGTAACCTGTATCTGAACTGTTTAATGGATAAATTAGTCTGTGCTAATTTCCAGGATGTTTAGGAGAAGGAGTTAAGCCTATTGTTTTCTCAGGCCGAAAGGCTGCTGGAAATGTATAAGAAGCCTGGGACACGATCCTTCTTCATCTCAGATCTGCTTTGGGTTTTAAGAGGGGGAAACCTTAAGCCACAAGGACTGAGATCCCCAGTCATTGACTGGAGCCACCCTGAATATGGACATTGGACTATAACCTATGGACTATTTCTAAAAGGACTTTTGGCAGCTACAAGCTCACCTCTGTTGTGCATCTGAACCTCAAGGATTGAATTCAAGTCTGTATGTATATTGATCTTAACCAACTCTCTCTCTTTTCTTTTTAAATAAATTTTAGCTTAGTTAATAAGAATTGGCTATAGTGTGTATTGTGGGTAAGATCTAAGTTATAATTGAACCTGGGTATGTAGCTAATCCTGTGGGATTGGAAGAACCTTTTCTTTTATATGATGAAGTAAGATTTTCAGGAATCATCATCATATCTGACAGGTGTGTCTGGACGGAAGCCTGAGGCTGGGTACTTTAAGGGAACGCGTGGTTTAAACTTCTAAGTAACCAGTCGAGGTACTATAGAAGACTGTTTTGTGCTGGCAACAGAAAGTGGAATAACCACCAGTATTTGGGATGTGTCTGCCCTGTTTTTGTTGCAGTAAAACGATTGAGTGACTCTCGGCTCCATACGAACCCAACCAGAAACTGTCACATGTGTCCTAGTTCTTGTTTGCCAGAAGCTGGGAATGTTGACTGGGGATGGATCAATAACCTGTCCGCTCATTCCCTCCGAAGCAACTGGCCAACTGTCAGAAACAGGATCTGGGGCAGATGGACCTATGTCTGACCACTATGGCCATCTATGAGTTCTATGCTCTTACCACTCAGTTACATCATTCAGGGTGTTGAAAAAAACCACCGCCCCCGAGCAACATAACTTACATTGACGTGCAGCGTTATTATCGGGTTATGCAGCAGGAATGTTCTCACACCGACATAGCTCCACCTCTCAATTGAGATGTAATTACGTAGACGCCCAAAATCAAGATGCCGGCTTGCAAATTGATCCAACTGCGCCGATAGTGTGGTAGCCGAAGACAAGCCGCCAATCTTCGCTTGTCGATAGCTAAACGGTCCTAGTCTTATAGTCTCTCCTCATTCAAAAAGCTGTGCCGTACCACCTCCTCATTTTTGTTGCCGCTCTCTGTACTTTTCCAATTCTAATGTAACTTTTTTAATAATGGGTACAAGAATGCAGGCAAGTATTCAAAGACGTACCATGGATTTTATATGAATTTCTGTCCTGTTTCACCTTTCCTAATGTCCTAACCTGTTTGTTTTTGCAAGCAACCTGGAGAGGAATATATTCAGCCAGAACTATCCAGGAATGACCCCAAGAAATGAGCTATTAAACCCATCATTTAAGGGATAACAAATTACTTGCATTTACTCAACATGAATTTCATCTAATCTGCCAGTCTGTTTGCTTACAGAAAAAACAATTTAACTTTTTTAACAGCTTTGTACTTAATCTTTGAATAGTTTGTAAATCTGAAAATTTGCCATCTCATGTATTATCCCTTTTTCCAGATCATTTATGAATATGTTG
This sequence comes from Chelonoidis abingdonii, assembly GCF_003597395.2. Lineage (NCBI taxonomy): Eukaryota > Metazoa > Chordata > Testudines > Testudinidae > Chelonoidis > Chelonoidis abingdonii. Next base: position 361,842,847 of record NC_133769.1, read on the forward strand.
AACAGCATAAAAAAGGACTCAGTACAGCTCGCTGGGGACCCACTGAGTTTACCTCTCTCCATTGTAGCCATTTTATTCCTACCTTCGTTTTCCTGCCTTTAAACCAGTTAGTGATCCATGAAGAGGATCTCCTTCTTAATCCAATGACTGCCTACTTTGCTTACGAGGCCACGTAAGAGACCTTGTCAAGGCTTTCTGAAAGTCCAATACACGACATCTACTAATAGTCCGCAGTATTTGTTGACCCCCTCAAGAAATTCTATCCTAGTAAGATTAGTGAGACAAACAGAAGCTGTGTTGACTCTTCCAACATAATATCATTAGGTGTCTGATATGCTGTTCTTTACTATAGTTTCAACCACAATTGCCTGGTAGAGATGTAAGGCCCTCCTGCTGTAACTGCCAAGATTCTCTGGAGCTTTAATAGAAAAACCATCAACATTCAGTTGGTAATGGGCTGATTTCAGTTGATAAGGTTACATAATCACAGTCAGTAGACGATAGAGTTTCCGAACTCTTGGAATCAGACCTTCTTAACTGTTTCCAATTTTGTTCCTCTCTACTGATCACGAAGATTGGTTTCTTCAAGACACTAAAAGAACTGACTCGGATGTGGGAATCCTCCCGCATCCTCTGCCCGTGAAGACTGATGCAATAATATCATTTAGCTTCTCTGAAATGGCCTTGTCTTTCTCTGAGTGCTCCTTTATCCAGCGGCCCACTGACTGTTGATCAGGCTTCCTGTGCTTTCTGATGTACTTAAAAAAAAAAATTGGCTGTTGGTTTTTGCATCTTTTTTCTTAATGCTCTTCAATTCTTTTTCGTCCTGCTAAATTATACTTTTGGACAGCCCAGAGTGTTTTCCTTAGTAAAGATTTGACTTCAATTTTTAAACTATAATCTGATCCCAGCTGCTGCTTTACTCGCTTGTGTAGCCATGGTGGCATTTCCTGGTTTTGGTCTTCATATTCTTTTTCGTTTGTTTTTAATTAGGGGTAATAACATAGCACTGGAGCTCTATAAGGTTGTTTTAAAAAGCTGCCCTGTGGCTTGCAGGCAGTTTACTCCCTGCTGCTGTTCTGGTAATGTCTAGGTACGTAGCCTCCTCAATTGCAGTTTCCCTGGTTTGAACGCTAGTACTGGGTGGAAGGGTACTTTGGAATGCCACATCCCCCCCCCCCCCCCCCCGAGTATGTTATATTTAATTATATTATGGTCATTACTACAGAGTTCAGCTATATTCACCTCCTGGACCAGATCCTGTGTGCCTCTTAAGACTAAATCAGTAATTGCCCTCACCGTGTTCATTCTAGAACTAGCTGGGCCAAGAAGAGCTCCAAGATCAAGCTGCACATAGTGTCCAAGACATTGCAGTGTCATGGATTCATGGAGCAGAATCAGAAAAGGCTTCTTGGATCAGTACTAGATAATCTCCAGCCCTGCAATGGTGCACGAGACTTCATTTTTTAAAGAAACCCCCACCCCCCTGAATATTTAACTGTCTTGACTTGCTTTAAGAATCCCTAGACATGGCAACCTGACATCATTTCAGTTTCATGTTCGCTTTCTCAAGCTTCAAAGATCCAAATAAATGGACATGTGAATTCTTGATGGTCCATTGTCTGCTCAGTGGCCCCCCCCACATGCAGTGGAGGGATAATCACAAGCAGGTATCAATTATATTGGTGAGGAGGCAGCAAAAATGAGATTCGCAATCTGCCCTGAAATGCTGACGATGACTCAGCTTGTTCAAATTTTCAGCCCTTTCTGAGCGTGCTCGCTATTGCTGGAACTGTGACAGCTGCTACAATGGACAGTCCCTTCCCAGCATGCCCCCACCAGTTGCTCTAGGAACACAAGGAGGGCAGGGATTGCACAACGTAGTCTCCACAACTCCTACCACCCTGCTCTAGCTGTCCATAAGGAGACAGGGCCAAGCTGGTGTTGCAGGGAGTCCTGAAGCCACTGCCACCCATCTCTCCCCTGACTGGTGCCTGCCCACCCACAGCTGGAACTACATGAGGGACCAGAGCTCTGCTCCCCATCCACCAGCCAGAGGAGTCCAGCTCTGTCACTCCTACCACCAGCTGAGGAGACCTGTCCACCTCAGAAACCAAAGGGAGCTCATTCCCCTACTGACCACCCAGCTCATCTGAAGAGGGAATCCACTTTCCACGTAACATCCCATAGACAGACTTAGGGAAAACCCACCCTTGCTACCATCACCACCTCTGCTGCTAGGAACAGCTGCCAGATAGGGGTGCCACATAGGGGTACCTCAATGTGGTATTGGTGAGAGGGAGCATGGTGTATTGAAGGGTACTAAGCCAGAGGAGCATGGAGTGGGAGAACTGACTGATTTGAATAGGAGAAGAGTGTGAAGACAGTTTTACTGAGGGAAGAGGGAAAGTATCCAACCCAGGGAATCTTGTAGGTCTGAGACGGAACATGTCCGAAGAAGTCTCTCATTAAAATTTTGGTAGCATGCTGCTGAAACTACCCCTCTAATGTATGGCTTCTACAGGCCAGAGCTGCCTCGAACACACCCAGAAAGCTGTCCCTGTTTTTTAAAGGGATCACAGTGGCAGCAAATCTTATGTACCGTATGGATATTTCACATGTGGTCTTGCTTACCATTAGCCAAACGGGAAAAGGCACCTTGCTAAGGATTTGTGAGCTATCAGACGTGACAGACTGAACGCCAGCACACCACAGGATAGAGAACAGCCATGGTTCATTCACAATATAGAGATTAACGCTCAGGTTCGCGGCGGTGTATTCCCTGCCGAGAAAGATAATGGAGCTGAAGGTTAGTATCTCTGTAAGTACAGCATACAGAAGACACAAAATACTATGTGCTATGCATGGGTGATTCACGTGAAATAAATACAAAGGGAGATTAGAGTCATCTGACAAAACAGCATGCTTTTTAATATTGGCCAGATTGGAAATTTGGTGAAGTAGGTCATTTGGAAATGCAAGATCTCGTCCCGCCTTAAAACCTATTAAGCCACTATTTTGATCTTAAAAGCTTTATTCACTCACCAGAACAGATTCTGAGATTAGATATACATAATTCTCTCACCCCACATGGTGGTATGCTGGACACATTTTTAAAAAGTGTCCCTAATTACGGTGATATAAAATTAACAGCCACCGCAGAAGCCTATAATAGTGAAAGGGCAAGCCACTGAATTAAACTGGAGACCGATGGAAGAGTCATTCATACTCTTACTCTTCTGCCTGGGTCTAAACATAGATTTATGGGGCTCTTGTTTGCTAACAAAAGAGGTCTCAAGTTGTCTGAATGCTTGAAACCATTTTTCAAGGGGTTTGCTCCAGAGGCCAGAACACAAGACTGGGAGACAAGAACTCTTGAGTTGCAATGCAGATATTGATCCTGTCTGTGGCCCTGAGTAAGTCACTCTTCTGCAGTTTCTCTATCTGTAATACGGAAATAATGCTTATACATCTCCGTGACGGACTGTGACAATTTGTTAACATTTGCCAAGTACTCTGAAGATGGTCAACACTATATGTAATTATGGAGGTAGCACCAGGCAGTTAATACGATCTGATTATACTGAATGCTGAGGGTGAAGCTATATACTCTTGAAAACAATGCTGGTCATGCTGAGTAAGCACAGCACTGCATATACACTAGTTAGGACATTTATTTTGGGGTAAAGGATGGCATTTCATCAGGGTTTATTCAATCTGTGTGGTCAGTAGCTCCCCCAGTTAATGAGTCTGTTGTAGGACTGTGGCAATGTCCCTTTGAACCCTATGGTTGACCCTTCAGTTTGCCGACATGGCAGGTCTAGTTCTTGAGGCTGCTGAGGCACACAGAATGGAGCCAGGATAATTAGAACAAATCAACACACAACTGCTGAGTGGGCAACCCTTCTCCATAATTCTCCAAGAGCCAGACAATGAATGGAAAGGAGAAAAGGTGGGCAAGGCTTTGTTCTACCCAGACCACTAGGGGCTACCATGCAATCATAAGATTGCTCCTTGTAGCACTTGGGCAGAGCAGGTTCCTCTAGCTCGTTACGTGGCCTGATTTTGTTTTCAGCAGCGGTAGCTCACTTTCATTAACCACATTTATATTACTAGCTGCTCTGTGCAAATGTGGTGTGTGTGGTAGAAAAAGAGGATTCAGTTTGAGTTTAACACAGCGGTTGCCATTACAGGGTCAATTCTTTAGTAGAAGGAATCTGACCATTAAAAAAGGGGACTGGTGCATTTGGGCCAAAATTGATGTGGATTTAAAAGGGTGTATTTATTTCTAACACAGCAGCATCAAGAGGATCCAACTGTGCTAGGCGCTGTATGTATGATGAAGGAACTTAATCAAAATGGACAAGACAAAGGATGGGATGGGAAACAGAGGCACAGAGAGGGGAAGTGACTTGCCCAAGGTCACACAGCAAGTCAGTGGCAGAGCTGGGAATAGAACCCAGGTCTCTGAACACCCCATCACTGGACCTCTCTGCCTCTTATGCAGTGAAAGTTACAGGGCGTATTTTGCCTTCATTCCTTCCCCATCCCTTTGCCACAGTGTTGGTCTTCAAGGCAGGGCCTGGATCCATCTACACGTCTGGATAGCTCCCCCTGACACAGTGCAGCTCCGCACTGGTCCTCAGTGGAGCCTGCACTGCAATAGCACAATCTGGTCCTTAGCCATTTCACGTCCACGTGTGGTGAACTCTGTTTTTCAAAAACCAGCATCGGTTACAATGTGATACACTGCAGTTCAGTCATCAGTCCTTACCTACACAACAGGACCCACTTTCCTTTCTAGCTCTAAAATATTATCTCCTCTCCCAGACCGTTTGATTTCCATATGTTTTCTTAAGGACCAAGTCAAGCTTGGCAAGTAATAAATCCTAAAAATTAACAGGGCCACCTAGGGGCAAAACATCCCTTATCTGTTTAACTGTAGCTGCTGAGGTCATATTGATTCACACCCTATGAAATTCAAATGCCACATACTACCGAGAAGAAACACGGCATTGGCTAATTAAAGATGAGACAAGGCTGATCTAAATAGGGTTGTTAAAAGACTGCGTTCAAATTTATCGGCACAAAGTAACGTCTGAAAGAACTCAGAAGCTTGGCCTAAATCAGAGGTTCACAGCAGCAGCAGCTCAGGAGAAGATGCATGAGACGCAAAGGGCAGTTGCTAATCGGGTTGAAAAACTGGCTG
>NC_133769.1:361852995-361908393 GCF_003597395.2 Chelonoidis abingdonii
GCCGAGGCGCTCGCTTGTGGGAGAGAAGTCTCCCTAAAGTTTACAGCGCCTCCCAGGTATTATGTATGGGTAGCGGCTGATAAGGCTTGCTGTTGGTTTGACCCCGCAGCTGCAACGGGCTCCGGCGCTCGAAATAAGACCTTACGGCCGAAGCAGGTCCAGACCCCGCGCCTCCGAGACTTCGGCAGCCGGAGCTTCTTGTCATGGTCGGCTCCCTTCTCGTTTAACGATTGTACGACGAGGAACATGGGGCGGAATGACATTATAGATACTCTATCCCTTCGAGGGAACCTTTACTTGCCGTCACACCCCCCGAGCAGCTGGGGGATGGGGCCGGAGAATGCCAGATGGTAGTGGCGTTCGCTGTATGGTTGTTATGAAGGGCAGGGCGCAGCGAGTGGGCGCATCCGCCGGAAGCTATCGGACGGACCGGGTCGGCAACTCGAAGAGACTCCTCGGCTTGGATGCTCATGTTTTTAGCGCAACGCGTCTGAGGAGGTCCTGGAGTGAGCCTAAGGTCCATGGGGTGGGACGGTGGGTCGTCGGGCTATCCTTCCCGCCACTGCTTCAGTCCGGCGAGGATGACGAGGAGACACCGTTGCAGAAGTGGGGCAGGGTGGCGGTCAGAGTGGGACTGCTGTCTCTGGCCCTGCAGGGGACTCGGTTCGGGCGGGTAGGTGAGACCGTTCCTCTGTCGAGGGGATGCGGCGTGGGGCGAGAGATAGAAAACGTGCTGCCTCCTGTGGGCATGGAGAGCGCGCTCTGTAATGGAGACTCGGACCACGGCGTGTGAGGAATTGCATGTGACCCCTTGGGCCTTGTTGGTTATGCCCAGGGCGTCCAGAAGCCCACTGCTGCGGGGCCATTGGTTCTGGGACCCTCAGGGAAAGAGGCCGGGCCGACCTGGTCACATCCAGTTGTACGACGCTATGTGTCCTGGAAAGAGACTGACCCGTGTCAAAGAAGGGCACGGGGAGGCGGAACACGCGAGTAAGTGCGAATCAGCGCCCTCCGACGTCAGACGGCCCTCGGGTGTCTGGGGAGCGGTGCGTGAGTCATGCCGGTGACCGAGATCTGGACCGGGACCTGCCACAAGCGCGGGTTGCGGGAGGTCGTCCGGATCGTGGGACCTTCGATGCCCGTTACCTGACTTCTCGAGTCACACGGTGCGGTAGCGGATGGGGACGCGGAAAACTGGTGCGGAAGTGAGTACCGGACCGACGTCGAAGATGATGGGCACCGCGAGTGCGAATGGTGCCGCTGGGGAGAGCGGTGCCGGGACTGCGAGCGGCGCCGTCGAAGCCAGACCGTTCCCTCTGGACCGGACTGGTATAAGATTAGTGGTGTGCCGTGACCTGCGAGCATTCAAGAAGGGTGCTGCCATGAATGGTGCGTGCGTGGGGGAAGCCGAGATCGGTCGTTGGCCGGACCGGCGGAGAATCCGCGGGACGTTGCTTCTCGGGCGTGTTCGAGCTTGCCCTTAGAAAGTACAACTGCACCGGCCCAGTGCCGGGCGGTTGGGGCAGGGCCGGGGCATCCGTCCAGGGCGATTAGGTCCTCTTGCGACGAGAATGGTTCTCGGGGCGTAGACGGGGACTACGAGCTCAACTGCCCAGATCTTGAGCGGGGAGCTAAGGATCGGACTCGTGAACGGACTTGCACCGGCGAGTACAACGAAGCCGGGGCGTGGCCGGCAGCGGCGGCGTCGCATCGGGTGCTCCTTCCGGGGCTGCTTTAGGCGGGGCAACCGAGGGCGAGGAGGACTCTTTTCTAGGAGCGTGCCGGGAGAGGCGGTGCGCTGCGCTTTCGCGGTGCCGGAGGTCCGGTGCCTGGGAGCCGCTCTCACGGTGCCGACGGCGCGGGTGTGAAGGGCGCTTCCATAAGAAGCGTCCGTGAGGCGGATTCGGTCTCTTCCTTTTTGTAACGCGGCGGCAGGGTGGGAGCTTTGCAAATGCGGCCACTTTCTTGGGATGTGTTGAGATTCCGCCCAGGCACTTTAGGCAGGCGTCGTGGGGAGACTGGTGGGCATCAGGCTTTTTACAAGCCGAGCACGTTTGAATCGCCGGCGAACCAGACATTCCGCCCGGCGCCGGTGCGCGGGCCTGGGCGGTTCGAGAGGGCTAGGCCCCGAACCCGCTAACTATTAATCAAACACTTTATAAACTATAACGCAACTAATATAATACTAAATAAACGACATAAACTTGTCAACTATAACGAACAAAGGAGAACGCTAGGGACGTGAGAGGTCAGCGTATGCCAGCGCTCCCCAGTTCAATGAGCCGACGGCAGGTAAGAAGAAATCTGAGGATGTCGGGCGGGCCAGCAGGGGTATATATCACCCGCCATGGCGGCGCCACTCTAGGGGGCGGCCTGCCGGCCCGCTGGAGTTGCTAGGGTAAAAGTTCTCCGACGAACGTGCACGCGCGGCGCGTACACCTACTGGAATGGATATGAGCAAGCACTCGAAGAAGAACCCACTTTACTGTCCAAGGAGTCAGATCCAGGGTTGTCCTTGGTCTAGATTTTCACACAATGGTCCCAGTTTGAATCGGACTGGCCCATGTCTTAGGTTCTCACTGTAAATAACTAAAAAGGTATCAGGAAAGATCTTTGATATATCCATACAACCAGCAGTGCTGGAACCAGGGGCGCTGCTGCACCACCATCCCCGCCTCGGCTTGGAGTAGTAAAAACAAACACCAAACACATGATTTCCATCATAACCCCCCCTCCACTATACAAATTGTTCCAGCACCCCTACCAGCAACACCATCAAAATGTCTCAGCACTGTGAGATCAAGGTCTCCACACCAGCAAGGGATGCCTGTCCTAGAGGAGAACATTTTAACACAAGGCATCCCAGGTTGTATTCCCTTTACCATGCTGATAATTAGCAGGTCATAAAACTTTTATCAAGAAACCTCTTTCACAACCACTAGGTGCTAGCAGCAAAGCCTTAATGCAGAAGCAATAATGTAATACCTTTTATTCCCTAATACACAGCAGGAGAGAGGGATTCTGTTGAGAAGTCTTTAAAGGCCCGGCTCAGCTGCCTCACTGCTCCCTCAGGACATTAATCCTGTAAATCCTTCTAAACTGGCCAGCTCCCAGAAGATAATACCTGAAAACTGCCCAGAAAGGACAATTCCTAGGTGGCTCTGCTGAGGACACTTGGTCTGGGGACTGAGGCAGGTTTCCTGCAGTGGGCTGGCTAGATTACCAATGGCCAGGGTCAAGGGGTGGAAGAGCAGGTTGGAGTAAAAGGGGAGAGACTGAGGAGGAGCTTCATCTGAGTCTTCAGCCCTTCAGCACTGCAAGGGTTGAGTCCATTGTCTCGTGACTGACAAAAGTCTTCAAGACAATAACTGGTTTTGTGGTGGGGTGGGGGAGAGAGAGAGGATGCTTCTATATACACTAATACTGACTAACTCTTATACAGCACTTTTCATCATAGATCTCAAAGCACTTTACAAAGGCGGTCAGGATCACTAGCTCCATTTTACAGATAGGGAAACTGAGGCACAAACAGGTGACATGACTTGCCCAAAGACAGACAGCAGACCAGTGGCACACAGGGGAACAAAGCCTGTGTCTCCTGAGTTCCAGTCTCTACCCCTAGGCAGTGTGGCCTAGTGGCATGAGTTCTGTTTCAGCTATGGCCCTGCTTGCCAGTGCCCCTCTGTGCCCCACTCGGACAAAATTGCAGCACGAACCAGTGCTATGGAACATCGGAAGAGAACTGTGACAGGTTTATGGCTTGAGAGTCTGCTCTGCATCTGCATGTCACTGTGCGAAGTTCTCAGCATCTCGCTCAGAACGGAGCCTCCTTTTGCCTCTTTCCCTTGATGGAAGCTCAGCCTCAGTTCGCTCGGTGACCCATTGATTCATGTGTTACTCAGGAAATTATTCACAAGAAATCACAATTCCATTAACTGCTTTGCTTGTACTTTCAGCCTGGCCTATGTCTTGCTCTCCTTTGCCTGAGGTAGCTGTGAAAACAGGGCTGACAAATTCCAGGGGGCTCTGGTAGGAGACACTAAGGCCCTCCCATCATCAAGCGGCAACAGGGTACTGCTGCATGCACATTGTCATGTGATGCCAAGGAACTGTCTGGTGAGAAAAGGAGGCCTGTGCGTCTTTCACTCCTGCCTGCCAGTAGGGCAGGTGAACCTAGCTGAGTGCAGGTTTCTCACTCAACAGGAACCTACGGAGCAGATGAGAAGGACGTCACAACATTCTGCAGTCTCTTTACCTCACTTGGTCTTCCACTCCCAGGACCTGTAGCTGAGGGGGCATTTCCTGCTGTCTCCTATGGACCAGCAGATACGATGGGCCCATTAAAGGGGAAAATGGGGTCTGTCCTTGATTGAAGTGACGTTGCCACTATAGACGCTCCCCCACCAGACAGTGAAGCTCCCGCTGGACAGCCAGCGATATGCCAGTTAAGTGGGAGCAGTTCTTTGTTGCGGAAGGACAGCAGCTGCCTGGAAACCAGTAGGCCAACGACCTGCAGATTTCAGGGCCATAAAGGACCACGGTGATCACCAGAATCTGTGGGTTGAGCCCCGGGTCTCGGTTCCTGGTTTGACCACAGGTTGAGAGCACAGCAAGCCTCCATGGGAAGGGGCGAGGGAGCGGCTATATACTTTGGCTTTGCAAAATGTACACAGCACACTAGGGTGACCAGACAGCAAGTGTGAAAAATTGGACAGAGGATGGGGGAGGTAATAGGAGCTTGTATAGGAAAGCCCCAAATATCGGGACTGTCCCCACAAAATTGGGACATCTGATCACACTACAGCACACGCACAGAGCAAGTGCAAATTCACACCAGTGAAAGCTGAGGCCCGCACCTGATGTCCTCACTGGTGACCTTAGTGTACCGCAGGTTCAGCTGTTTGATGCCTTTGTCTCTCAAGCGCTCCACATCTGCTTTGATGTCAGAAGTCTGCTGGAAACCTGGCGCAATTTGCCTCACCAGCTGCCGCTCTGTGTTGGGCAGCCACATCACCTGGAGATACAGAGAGAGAGTCAATAAATTGAGTCATTCTGATGAAAGAGATGATTTGCAAAGACGGAAACCTGTTTGGAGCTGGGAAAGCGTTAGGAATCCTGGCTCTGAGCAGTTTGGAGTACAGAGAAGCGGGAAGGACAGCCAAGCCAGAGAGTTTGCACTAATGCCATAATCAGCTTAAAGGGACTTAAAGCCTCACACATCTTTACTTGACTGCACTTTGAATGCGAGGCTGATTAGCTGGCACTGTGGGGCCTTGGCACCAGACTTTCACCTCGAGAGACACGGGTTTAAATCCTAACCCAGAGCACAAGGGATAAGGAATTGGAAGGTTCATGCTAAGATGCACTTTGCGCCCATAAAAACATCCAGTTCAGCACAAGATGGATCCATGGAAAGGATACCAAGCAGGCTCTGGCGGAGCTGGGTAGGAAAAGCTTTCCACCGACTGTCCAAATTATGCCCGGCTCAAACTAGCGTTATCCAGTCTTCACTTCCATCAGCACTAAATCCGTTCAAACCTTGCAATTTTTAGCACTTCCCACTCCAATTTCAAAGCACTGTACACACATTAGCTTAATCAATTTATAATGACAGGTTCTACCTCAGTTACAAGGTCTGGGCTCGATGCAGGAATTACTGCATGAAAACCTTTGGCGTTATGCAGGAGGTCAGATCAGATGATCAAACTGGACCCTTCTGGCCTTAAATTCTACTAATCTATGATGAATAACTAATCAATGCTCACCTAATAATGCACCAGAACAGTTTGAAGCAGGTTATGCACATTTTCAGCCAGCTAGGCTGGAATTCTGGAGCAAAGGAGTTCAGTTCATATAACTAGGCAGAGTGCATCAAAATGGATTTTGTTCTCACTGCCAAGGGCTTGTATTTTAATAATTATTTTGCTCACCTCTTTGCATTCACTCGCCCACACAATTGCAAAGAGGAGAACACGATTCCCCTTGTGGTGAAATGAGCTCCAGGAAAGCTGACTGAGATTCAAACAGGCTCACAAAAATAAATAAATAAAAAAACAAAAATAAAAAATCTGGTGATGTGGCCTCAGGGTTAATTGAAACTCGGGTGGAAACGGTAGTCATTAGAAAGACAGATGGGAGCTAAAAATGGATCCTTCCCCCAGGCTAATCATTTCATAAGTGTGATTGCTAAACATTTCCATTTTTCTCTGCATACATATGTATTATTCACCTAATTGGAAAGTCTGAAATATTTCACAGTCACAAGATGTGCAGCTGCTTAGCACATCAGCACGTTTGACTGTAAGCTACTTTCAACAATTTAAAATCAGAAGGGAAGGAAGGGGAAATCTCAGATGTTTCCCATTTTGGCTGGGCTGAGCAGATGTCACATTTCAAGAGTTGCCCCAATGCCCCAAGGGTTTGAACCTGGGGAATGGAAATCTTCGCTCTGCAGTAGCTCCTGCCACTTCCAGCTTCTCCCACCCTGAAAGAATCATTGCTTAAAGGAAGAGAGCGGGTGCTGGGGGCTCATGCCACTAACAGGGTTTCCCAGGGGCTGGGACAAGGCTGCAGGTTAAGCAGCTGGAGTGAGCGAGCAAGCAAGCAAGCAAGCAAGCAAGCAAGCAAGACCCTCCGGACCCCTGGAGAGAAGCAAAGGCAGAGGGACAGCTGCTTCATGGGATTTCTGCCAACAGGAGCTGCCTGTGTTCATGTTTGTTCCTACTTCTGTTCAGGGAGACAGGACCACAAGTATGTTCTGTAAATAAACAGATCACGCTAAGATACCCTGACTCTGCATCACTGATTTCTCATCCAAACCCAAACCACCACCCTGCAAGGTGCCAGATTTTGGGAACTATCTGGGCAAATGGGCAACAATTCCTTGAAAGGTGGGAAGAGGCAGGAACTGATGGGGGCTTGCTGTAGAGGGAGGCTTCCCTTTGCTTTTCTACTGAAACCTGGCTCTGGGGACTAGCTGGACACACAGGAAGGAGCTGTCTTGTGCTAGAGGAGTCTCACTTGTCCTGCTGCTGGGCACAAAGGGAAGCACGTTAGCGCAGCCACTCACATGAAGAGATCTGAGATTATCTCTGCATCTTTCACCCCCGATGGCAGGACCTAGCACCATCCAGCCTCACAGAACTTTGGGGTCAAGCTGCGACAAGGCCTCCTGGTACTGTACTGTCTGCATCCTCATTTCCCTGGGAGAGCCCTGGCAGATTGTGTGCTCTGGGGCAGCCCAAATCCTGGTGCGCCCCAAACAGAACCCACATTGCAAGAGAGCAGTGCAGGAGAACGATGAGCGAGGCTTTCTGGGATCGAAACGCCCCACACCATTGGGGGTTAGAGGGTGGACAATATCATCGGGAAGTGGGCAGCGTGGTTTCACCACATCTAAGCACAGAGGAGGTCAAAAGCTTCTACATCAGGAGAAGGAAAACTGGCCAGAAACCAGTTTTCTGCCTAGAACCCTGATTTCTCCAGTTACTAAAGCAACTGCTCTTCCTTGGAGCGTGAAAGAGCCAGGCCACGAGCCTCTCCCTCCAAAGCGCTGCAGGACTTACAGCCTGCTGCTGGATCCCTGACTCCAGTATGGTCTGCAGGGTAATGTTGACGTAAGTGCTGTAGTACGGATGATCTCGAGGCAGGTCCTGAAAGTTCAAGATCACTGACATGTTGTTCTTGGCGATCTGCAACATATCAGCCAGCTTACAGACTGATTGGTTTGCAGCTTCCAGATAATCTGAACCTGAGAGGGAGCCAGCAGTCCAGAAGGGGTCACTCTGAAAACAAACAAGAGTCAGAGTTATTGTCATGTAACTGGGGTCCCTGCTGTGACAGAGGGCAGATAGGACCCATTTTCCGCCCATGTCTTGGTGGCAATAAAGTTACCTCTGGCAGCTGCCCCTGAAATCTGCCTTGTGACTAACCAAGCTGCTAGGGAAAGTTGGCCAAGTGTTTTCCAACACAACAGTTTTTTGCCAGAAAATACTGATTCATTGAAACAGATGACTTTCCTGGGAAAGGGTCGGTTTCAATTCAACTTTAGTCAGGAAAGGTTTCTCAGGTCCAGGATGGAATTGCTGGTCAGAGAGAGAGACAGGCAACCCAGACCTCAGAATGCCCCGTAGCCCAGTGACTGGGGGCATTCCCTGGGAAGGTGAGAGCCCCAAGTCCAAGTCCTTGCTGTGAATCAGGCAGACAGACTCAAATCTCAGCCTCACACATCCCAGGTGAGCCCCTTGGTCCCTGGGCTGCTGGGTATTCTGTGATCTCTCTCTCTCTCTTCCCCTCACACTCTTGTTTTTCATGAAAAATTTCACGAGGCCTCAGTTACATCTTGGAACGGGAACCATATTTGAATTCTCAGAAATTTTCACAGGGTGGGAAACAGTTTCCCACCCAGCTCTACTGATAGGTCTCAGTCTCAATAAGTAACAGTCAAGCAAAGTCTTTCATAGCAGGAGGCAGTGTGGGCAAACAAGGCACTGAACTAGGTGCCAGGAGAGATGGCTTCTATTTTCAGTCTGACACCGATTTGCTGAACGACTTTGGGCAAATCCTCCCTGTCCCTCAGTTTTCCCATTGGAGGATATGCTGCATGCACTTATGAGGAGTACTGTGTGCAGTTCTAGTCATCCTAGCTCAAAGGCTATAGCATAAATAAAAGGGGGTTGGAAATGGGTTAGGAGTACAATCAAGAGCATGAAAATACATCTGAAGAGTCTGGGAACATCTAATTCAGCCTATTTCATAATACAGAAACAGAACAGTGGAAAATTCAAAACGGATGAAGAAAATATTAATTAGCCTATGGAACTCACTGCCACAAGATATGACAGAGGTCAAGAGTTTACTATGCTTCTATAAAAGACTGGATGAATACAAAGAATATCCAGAGTTATAACAGATTCATAGATTTGGTGGCCAGAAGTGACCACTGTGATTATCTAGTCTGAACTCCTGTATAATAAGGCCGTAAGATTTCCCAGAATTGATGTAAAAATTCACAGTGATGGAGGATCCACCACAAGTCTTGGTAAGTTATTCCAAAGGTTAATTATGCTCACTTAAAAATTTGCACTTTATTTCCAGCCATACAATCTTGTTTTACTTTTGTCTGCTAGGACTGAAGAGGCCACTATAGTAAGGATTGAAAACCCAAAACAATTTTGGAAGAGATTTAAACCTTCCTGTTTCAGAGAATAAAACAGCCTCTCGCCATGACGGATCAAGAGGAAGTTTTCCCTTGGGGCAAGTTATCACAGCATAGCTTCCTGAAGGGTTTCTTGCCCCTTCCTCTGAAGGCGTCAGTACAGGCCACTGTTGGATACAGGATCCGGGGCCAGACAGACCAGTGATCTGATCCAATCTAGTTGAATTATTGTGTTTCTCTACTTACATCCTTTCTAATGTGCTGTGGGACCCTTGGATGAAAAGTGCCATGCCTTGGTTTAAGACCATCTAAACATTATTATCCAACCACAAAGAGTAACGAGAAGGCAACCATGGGAAACACTACAAAAAAAGTAGCCCTTCGGTGATAAGAACAAGAGATAGTGCTGACCCTTTAGATCAGTGGTGCCCAAACTCTTCCTGTTCCACCCCTACTCCCTTACCAGTAATGGAATATGTCTATGCCCTCCCCGCTCCATTACTGCACAGTTGGCACATCAGAAGAGGTTGGGTTGAAGGCGAAGCTAAGAGCAGAAAGGGGGATGGGGGAGGAGCTGGGGCAGGAGCAGAAGTAGAGCTGCGGCTGGGGTGGGAACAAGGGGCTGAGGGGAACTGTGGCTGGGGGACAGAGCAGGGGGCCAAGCGGGACGGGGCTGGCTCAGGCCCTGCTGCACGCCCCCATAATGTTCCTCCCCCTGCCTCCCCCAGGGGGGGCAGCCCCACAGTTTGGGGACCACTGCTTTAGACATTCTTCCCATGCAGCAGGAAGTTATTTGGGTGTTGTTTTGTTTGGGAACTCAATGACATTCGAAGAGAATTTACTCTGCAGGACAATGAACCGGACAGACAGAATTACAAAGGGAGTCCATAATCGGTTGCAGCACTATAGTGACACTGCCGGACAGATGTTGTGGCAGAGGAAATGCTAGATGCCACTATCAACAAGTCACTTCAGATGGATCCAGAGCTGCCAGTCCCCAATACGCTGTGCAGTCTAGAGAAGTTCCTTATCTGACAATGCAGAGGCGCTGCGATGTATTCATTAAATCTGTGTCACTTTCCATTAAACGTCCATGTCATCTCTATTGCACTCAGCCAAGAGTGAATCTGCCATCAGCCCTGAGCTTTGTAAGGGAAGAAACGGTATTTGATAAAAAATGGAGACCTTTTCTGCTCAGAATCCATTCACCCCACCATATGATTTACATGTCAATCCACACACAGGAGGCATGGTAAGGGTTATTAAAAGCGAAATAAAAAGAAGAAGAGGCATATTGCTGTTGGACTGGCAAATTGGATTAAAGATTTTAAAAACATTAGAACACTACAGGGTTTTTGCAACATCCCACTGATGTGCAGAGAGAAAGCAGGATACAACCATAAGTTCTCATCTCCGAGGGGCTGTAGCAGAGCCTCACAATCAGGAGTATTTCAGCAAGAAAGGACAGGTGCTATATTCTCTGTAAGGAGCTGATTCAATATAAACACATCTCTTCTTTGCCTCTGCCTAACATGAGGATGGAGGAAGATTTTGACTGATGAGGAGTAACTCTGGAGGGCCGGCTAGGAGAACTCACGGCAGTAACAATAAAGAACAACACTTTTATGTCCTATTTTCTTCATCTCTAAAAAGGGGAACTCAGAAACAGTGTAAGTGGCTTGCTCATGTTCTCAAGCAGCTGAGCAGCTTTAGAAGCCAGGTCTCTCTACTCTTAATCCATTGCCCTATCAACCGGTCACCAGCTCCCAGCAGATGCAAATACAAAATTCAATGTTTGTGCACATGAGTCAGAGGTTCAGGATGTGCAAACACAGACCAACGCTTGGGCATTCCGTTTCAGAACCGCAGTGGGGGCCTCTGGAAGATTCCTTCAATCGACAGGCTGGAACTGGCTATGATGCTGTGCCAAACAAACAATCAGAATGGCAGAGCTAAGCTACTGGTGCCATATGGTGAGCAGAGGGCAGAGTTGAATGGGGTTCACAGAGCAGCATAGGGGAAGCCTGGCTTGGTCCATTTACCCTTCATTAAACCCTTTTACTGAGGGGATGGCAGCAATCTCATCCACCTGACAGGGTCTGTGGTGTGAACTTTCATCCAATGTCCTGACTTTGGATACAGGGTACACAGCTCCCCCATTCTCTCCCTGCACCCAGATGGTAGGGACCCAATCTTCAGTACATGATCGCACGCACCTTTAGGAACCATTCTCCAGCATTAAGCCTCTCCAGGTCAGTCCAGTTGAACATGTAAGAATGCTTGTAAGCCAGCTCTGGAAACACTTCCTCCACGTTAGTTGTCCTCCTGAGTGTGTTATCATGCATAAGGAACGGCACCCCATCATAGCTGCAAAGCAAACAAGCATCTTCGTTAACCTGTGGCTATTCACTAGCACGTACACCACATCAGAGAACAGTTGGTGTCTGCTCCACCCTCTCTCCAGCTTTTCAGACCAGGTTTAAAATGTGGTCAAGATCTCAGGTAATTTTGCGGGCCCTTAATGTTCTTGCTTCATTTACAAAGCTACACACACAGGAGAAAAATCTCTAAAATGCATTGCAGATGCTTCCATCCATTTCAAGGTTTACACAGCTCCACCCTTAACTTAGAGTTTCTCTTAGGATTTGGTAAACTAACTTGGATAAGAACAGAACTCCCCACCTGAGTGATTGCCAGAAAACTCAATCATTCTCTTGAGGCCCAAAACCCACTGAAAATTAATTATGAATCCTGTTAATTTTGTTTTATTATGGGAGGCCCTTTATATATGTGTAAAGCAAATAATGCCTGCCTTGAAAGTGTAAACCTAAAAATTAGACAAAAGATAACATTTTCAAAAGCACCTGAGTTACTTAGGACCCCAATTTCCCCATGTAGGACCCTCAAGTCCCACAGAATTTCAATAGGTTTAGACTATTAAGTGCCTGAGGCATCGTCCGTACCGGGGGTGACTGTGCGTAGGGTACGTGTAGAACACATTGCAATGCAAAGTCTCTGGCACAGGCGATGTAGTGAGGGAAGGTTCCAGCAGCAGGGAGCTGCCTCTCCATTGCCAGAGCCTTTCTCTGCGGCTTGGGTGGGTAGACAGCCCTGTAGAAGGTTCTGCCATGTCTCTAATCTACTCGCATAAGCATTGTCTCGGCTATTTAAACCCATGCAGGGGGGCATGCAGTGTGTGTACTCTACATGCCACCGTCAGTGTAGACATAGCTTAAGTCACTTTTGAAAATGGTATTTAGTATCCTGGGTTACCTAGGCACTTTTGAAAACATCACCTCACAAGTAACGAATGACAGCAACAGTGCAGTGGGAATGGAGGACAAAAATTACTGAAGAAGAGTTATCCAGTTACTTGGGTTTAGCTACAGTGCTTTTTGGTGGTTCGTTTTTCATTTTGACCTGCTTTTGCGCTTCCGGGACTCGGTTGGGGTAGGAAGCACACAAATATCGTAAGAGGCACAGTGCTTGTGTTATTTACAAGCCAGTCGGAAGCAGAAGATGCTGGGGGACCTCACAAGAGAGCCTAATCTTCACGAGATTCCCAGCCCAACTGCACAAAAAAGTTCTGATAAACATCCAAGGCAAACATGAAATCCAGAGTAGCCCTTTGAGATTCACCTTGCCCTAAATGGTCCAACTAGTACTACTCGGCAGTAGCATAAAGGATTTAGGCCACAAAGAGCTCTCCAAACATGAGATGGCTAAACTTCACAATGCTCCTGTGAAGTACAGAAGCAGTATTCCCATTTCACAGGTGGGAAAACTAGGAAGAGGATTAGGAGACTCGCCCCAGACCATAGATGGAGATAGTGTTGGGGCTAGGATGAGCACTCTGGTTCTTAATCCTATGGGTCACATTACACCTCCCTGTCTCTCATTACATTATGAACTTTTTCAAAAAGAGAACTAACCATGGCTTTAAACCTGAACTTAGTGAACAATTTTGTTGGGGATGTGGGAAGCCAGAAAAGGATCCCTTGCTGTCCATAGCTGTACCGGCTCTGCAGTGCTAAAAGGTCCATAATTTGGTCAGGAAAACCAGATAGACTTGTAAGGCAGACCAGGCAGCAGATTAGCTGAGTTAAAAAGTTGTTATTTTTATTAAAATGCTTTTCTGACCATAATCACACACACACACATTTCCTCTGAAGATATGGGTTAACCTAGAGAGGTGTGCTAGATTCAGAGTAAAATATATTAATTCATACAAGCAGCTGCAGAGGAGGGGGCAGATACCATGAACAGAATTTTGCCCCTTGAAGTAAACTAGCTGCATCTATGTACTGCCTGTGGGCCCCATCCAGATGTTTAACAAACACTTCAAAGAAGATGACAGAAGAGTGGCAACATTAAAAGAAAAAGAGATCCCACAGAGGTTGAAGAGCTGTGGATGAGAATTCTTTGCTGTGGAGTTTGAAATCTATCTCAGAGCAAACCCTTTAGAAAGAATAAGGCTCTAGACATGATTTTCGCAGTGGGGAAGATGGGTTGGGGCAGCTGTTCGTCAGGGAGGTGCTACTATGCTTCTCCAGTCACCGGCTGGCCTGACGTGCAGGGGGTGAAGCCTTGGAAACGGCCAGGGGTGTCAAAGCACAGATCCTCACTGTAGCGAGGCTCAAGAGGGAGATCTTGAATACGGACAGGGTTAACAGTAAAAACCTATTTGAATCTAATTGGGAGTCTGCCAAGGAGTCTGTCTTGAGCTGGGAGCGGTAAAAAGACCTACTTTAGTTGACAGAGCAAATGCAGTCCCAGCTTCACCACTGCCTGCGGAAGGGCCTTATCTGAAATGTCACTCAAATCTTGTTTTCTATTTCCAGCAAGAAATTATATAAACAGCCTTTCTGCCGAAAGCAACACGCTGACACAGCACCAGTCCTGGCCAGAAGCACACCATGCCTCGACATCTGAAGGTCTTTCATATGGTTTAAAACGGCCGAGCAGACATGGAATGAAGAGTGTTGAATGTTTAAGGTAGATAGGTGCCTACGACTTAGTACATCTCTCAGCATAGCATACTCAGACACACTTTAACCACCATAGTGCCGTACAGAAACCCTGTGTGGCCTTTAACGTTCCCTCCCCTTTCTAATCCCCTCTCTGGCCCCATCCAGGTGTATTGTCACTTGGAACGCCTGGGCTAAATGGTACCGTACAAACATGCACAAGTAAGACAGGCACTGCATGTACAGTGAAGCCCTGACTTTATAAAGACCCTGCATGATGCATTTCATGAATCAAGGGGGACATGATGTCAAGGAAACATGCAGACTCCACATTCCCACGGAGGCAGGGGAGACAAAAGCTTTTCAGTTGAAGTGCAGATGAGGCAGTAGACTGCAGGGGGCAGTAGACAGCTCAGCAGCTGAAACACAGGACTGCCATTTCAGCAGCATGATGTGGTCCAGGCTCAGGGTGCTTAAGTGATACTGTCAACTCCACAATTCCGCAAGGTCAGCTGACTCTGTTAGACTAGCTACACAAAGCAACCAGGATCATCCCCGACACACAAGCGATTATTTTGCTTCCAATAATATTCTCTTTGCAACAGTTAACAACTTCCCTTTTGAATGATTCTAAAGGGATTACGCCACTATCAACCCTGATTTGTCCTTCAACACTGCAAAATGACCTCCCGCTACAGCGGACCGGAACTTCCACTAGGGTTTAAATCTGTTTGCTGTCAGACAGTGATTGCAAAAGAGAAGCCCTGATGTTCAAACTCCATAACCCACAAGCCTATCTTTTATCGCAGAAACGCCTTTCAGATAGAATAACTCACCAAAGAGGTGGGGGTTTTTTTGTTGTTATTTTTTTTTTAATACCAATTATGTGTCTCTCTTGTGGGTTAATTTCAAGCTATTTCTTAGCATCAGATATGAATCTGATCCACACTATATGCAAATGCAGTGTTACTATTAGATAAGCAAGAGAGGGTCACTGACTTTCAGCGTAGCACAATGAAATCAGGAGAACTCACATCCTCCCCCATGCAAAGAACAAGAATCAGATTTAGCATCTAACCTAACAACGGAAATAGAAAGCATCCTCTCCAGGATTCAGCCTGGCACGTGTGCTTACAGCCCTGGGAAGGTACTAAAAGGAATGCCTTTTCTGAATGTGGTTTGCTATGCATCCACATCTCACATGCTAGTGAGCCCTCTTGCTATCCCTTCCCCATTTTGCCTTTCCTCTATTCTCCTCTCTCATTTCTTTTTTTTTTTTCCCTGTGCCCCATTAATCTATTCCACTTCATCCATTTTTGTTGCGTGCAGATTGAGGAGAAGTCAGTTGAATAACATTAACCAGTTCTTCAACACTGTGATACTCTCCTTTTTTATATATTCCACTGAACAAACTTCAATTTGGTCCAAAAGTGCATGTTCAAAGACAAGCAACAGGAACTTCAGATGTGTGTCTGTGACTTGCATCTTCTAATTCAAAATAAATATCCCATCTAACCTTACATATAACTCGCCTCCCTCACTTGCTGCTGCGTATTCTTTATTACACACAATCCTGCACCGGGCCTTAAATTAGCTCCTCGGGCAAGGAGTATCCTTCTACTCTGTGTTTATACACAGTGGTTCTACCATGGCGCTCTGAGCCTGACTGCTGCTGCCAAGTGCTAGCATAATAGCAGTCACACAAACACCCTTAAAAATGTCCCTTTGAAGTTTTGCCTCCCATTCAGTAGGAGCAAACAACAGTGGAAGTTTGTTGTACAGATGATGTCGAATCTGCTGTTTGCAAATGTGCACACGTTGTATGTCTATGAAGAAAACATGCATCAAATATTTATATTTAAGAGATCTAGGAGGTCTGAGGAAATTAAATGCAGAACCTGAGGAGTTGTGAAGGCTAGGACCATAACAGCGTTTAAAAGAGAACTAGATAAATTCATGGTGGTTAAGTCTACTATTAGCCAGGATGGGTAAGGAATGGTGTCACTAGACTCTGTTTGCCAGAGGGTGGAGATGGATGGCAGGAGAGATATCATTTGATCATTGCCTGTTAGGTCCGCTCTCTCTGGGGCACCTGGCATTGGTCACTGTTGGTAGACAGGATACTGGGCTAGATGGACCTTTGGTCTGACCCGGTACGGCCGTTCTTATGTTAAATTCCTCTCTTAGACATTTATGTGAGACTAACTCCACGCTTTCAAAGATTCCCCCTAACTCAGCCTTGCCAAGTTCTACAGAGGAGAACTGATTTTTGGGGGGGCGGGGGGGGAGGGGAAGGAGGGAAGATGGGGAAACAAGCAGATAAAAGTCTAATTAAATTTTCTTCATCTTTAGCATTATGGTAAGGGAAAGCAAAGAGATTTTGTGTCTGGGCTGGTAAATTCCCATGGCCGTTTTAACTCAGGTGGCACTTGAACAATGCAATGAAAAAATTTAGGACTTTCATTCTCCTTCCCTGCCAACAGAACTTCACTATAGCCAACCTCTTTACAAGCAGGTTTCACTGTACTCCTTTGGAGAAGGCAGCCAGACTAAGGCAAACCAGCCCCATGTTATTTTATTTCATCATAATAAAGCAAAATATCAACAAGATGGCACCCTGTCGTGAATTTTGGCCCTTAATATGAAGATTAGTAGAAAGTCTGGTTTCCGTTATAATTTAATTTTTAATCATTGTGCCAGCCAAATGACTAACATACATACTTTATAAATAGCAGCATATGAGAAGATACACGCACATTCTCCAAGAGGCCTTTCTCAGAGGATGTTACAGATACTGCAGTGGAAAACTTAAGTGGCAAAATTCAGATCTGGAACCAAAACAAAGCAGATCTAGGGATTTGGGTTGGACTGGTCACTAAAGAAAATCATTGCACTTGAAGCAAGCAGTGACACAGACTTGCCTTATCACGACGTCAGCTTGCACTCCGTATGTTTTCTGCTCCATTGCTTTTTGGAAGGACATCAGAGTGTTTTCTGGCGCCAGCTAGGGAAGAAGCAGTGAAAAAGTGTATTAATAAAGTATCAAATGTTTATAAAGCCCTCTTTCAGTGAGCCACACATGATGCTGCAGTAACAACACAACAAATAAATCAAAATACCTACAAGAGATAATTAAAAGGTTGAAGAGACAACAAAGCACCATGACTGAAAAAAATATTACAAGACTTCATAAAATGTATTCAGTGAGAATCATGTCACATCACTGGAACGAACTGGCTATGGGTAGTACGTGTAATGACTATCGCCCTTCATAGATGGAACTGAATCTGCCCAGCAGCATGCTTTAAATCTGTTAGCTGCTAACAGAGATTCTCCTTTACTCAGTTAGTAGGGGCCAGTGCATTCTGAGATCTATACCGAATGATCATGATGCGCACCCAAGTCCTAGTGAGCTCTGGATTTGTCATCATACGCTGTTTAAAAGGTTCGGTAACGCGAACCAGTCAGCTGCAATTGTTCTCAAATTGTGGTTTACAGATGACTGATGGCCTGCAGAGTGTTTGTTGGGGTGCCCATAAAGGCTGGCTGGTTACATGGAGTTGGCACCCCTCAGTCACAGCTATCCATGGGTGCTGGAATTAGGGGTGCTGCTGCACCCTTTGGCTTGAAGAGGTTTCCAGCAATGTACATGCTGTTTTACAAAAATCAGAGTAAGCCACAATGTCTGTCTAGAAAAGTTTCCAATCAAAGACAGACTAGTCAAACAGAGAAGGAAAGGGGGAACACCCACAACCCTCACCACATGAGTCACACGAGGTCAAGATAAAGATAACTATTTCAAATAAGTGCAATGTCCAAAAATGCCAGAAGGGGGCAGCATTCAAGCAAAGATCCTGGACAACCAGCAAAAACATATTTGAGGTTACCCTTTGCTAGAGTACTCCCTGCTCTTGCATAGCTTTCAGAGTCTCATGTCTTACCAAGTAGCTCAGGTTTCATTAAGATGAACAAAGCAAGCTGATCTTGTTTCCACTGAGCATCACCTGACAGTCTCTTTCCCAGGCTGCAGTCACTTACACAGAAACAACAGACTGGCACCTGCCCAGACGAGGTCTGAGCCTGACCCTATGCGGGGTAGCTTAAGAAAGAGAAATGCAAGGCTGGTGTATGGACACAGTGTCTGAGTTAGGCGCTGTTGTGAACACAGGCCTCACATCTGCTCTTTAAAGCCCACTTATACTATAAAATTCTAACTATGTTAATATAAAAAATATAAAACTATTATCAATAGCTATTTACAGGAGATCAAAGAGAAAAGCTGGAGAAATCTGTGGACACTGGGTTTCCGACTCAGCCCACATGGCGGTAAGAAGGAACTGGAGAGCTGCTGGCCCGTACTGCCTCCTACACCATTGGTCTGGAGCATGTGTGGGCCAGTGGACACTACTTGTTCGACTCGGGTGCATGAGAACCAGCACTCGAAGAATGTGGATTTTGGCAGATGTTTTCTCTGCCTAGTCATGGTACTTCTCTCACTGAGCTAAGCACAATGAATGACTAGAAATATAAACCCAACTGCATCATCAAAAGGCAAATAAGAAATCATACCCACAGTGATTATAAACATGTTGCTAAATATTTCCACGTTAAACAGTGAAGCTTCTCTGAGGATCTGTCTATAGAACATTGAAAAACAACAAAAAATTAGACCAACCCCACAGCACAGATTCCACAGATTAACATGTTGGTGGTTGTTATTGTCAAGGTTAACTTCTGGGAGAAACCATGACATCAGGACCCATCCACATGGACACTACACGACACCCCAACGTCATCAACCTAACAAGGCAACCCTCACTGGGAACTGAATTATCTGTACTCTCCAAGGGACTGAACATCTGCCATGTCACAGAACCTTAAACCATCCTAACATGTAGAACTAGAAGCATTCATTCACCGACTCCACCTCAAGAAATTTTGACAACGAAGACATCACCCACAGCTACCACATCCACACCAACAGTCACAAGCAAAAAAAATTCAACCATTGGTTAATGATCAAATCAGCAGACAAAGGAGGTACCATTGCAGCCCTCAATCATGACTAAGGCTAAGATTTAGTCATAAGTATTTTTACTAAAAGTCATGGGCAATAACTGCCCGTGACTTGTACTATAAATACCTCTGACCAAATCTTAGCTGCTCTGGGAGGCTTGGGCGGGGTGGGGGCAGAGGGGGGAACCCTAGGGGCACCATTGCTGCTCTGGGACTGCTACTCCAGGGCCGTCCCTGGGACTGTTACTACTCCAGTGGCCCCGGGGCTGCTTCAGCAGTGGCTGGTATGGCTGGCCCCGGGGCTGCCCCAGCTGCTCAGGTAGCCTTGGGGCCAGCTGCCCTGGCCACTGCAGAAGTCACAGATGTCCCGGAAAGTTACAGAATCCGTGACCTCCATGACAGACTTGCAGCCTTACTCATGACGACCATGTTAATGAGCCCACCAACAATTCTGACACCACCTACTATAAAGAACTGAAGGAATACCCTACACCATAATCCACCCATGAATTTAAAGATCTAATCAAATCGTTCCCCAAACAACTTCAAGAGAGCCTCTATAACCTCATCCCCCTGAACTCACCCTAGAGAACTTCTACATGCTTTCAAAGATACACCAGGGAACCCAGGCAGACCTATCATATCTGGCCATGGCACTTTTACTGAAGGAATATCAGGACCTACATCCTCCAAAAGGCCAGTTTCCTCCAGGACACAACCAAGTTCTTTCAGAAACTCTGCAACATTAACAAGCTCCCTCAGAACACCATCCCTGCACCTATGGAAGTCAATTTCCTATATGCCAAACCAGTGGTGGCTCCAGACATTTCGCCACCCCAAGCATGGCAGCATGCCGCGGGGGGCGCTCTGCCGGTCGCCGGTCCCACAGCTCCGGTGGACCTCCTGCAGGAGTGCCGCTGAAGGTAGCCTGCTTGCCGCCCTCCCGGTGACCGGCAGAGCGCTTCCCGCGGCATGCCGCCCCAAGCATGCGCTTGGCGGACTGGGGCCTGGAGCCGCCCCTGCACCAAACATCCCTCACCATGATGGCATTGCTGCCTGCCTCAGATATCAACATCACTCAGAAATCCACTGCAAACATCTCCAAACTCATCTATTTCATCCTCACCAGTAACAACTTTACCTTGAACAACATACACTTTGTCCAAACGATAGGAACAGCCACGGGTCCTAAGATGGCTCCTCAACATGCCAACCTGTTTATAGGCCACTCCCTCACAGATTTCCCCCGCATCTCAACACCCACCACCTGTCCATCACACTGTCTCTAGATTAACACTCCCACATCAGCATCAGCTTCTGGGACAGCACCATCAACTTCAACAAGGGAAACCCCACGGATCATCATACTTACCTCCACAGATCCACTAACCACCCTAGACACACCAAGAAATCTATTATCTATAGCTAGGCACTCAAATACCACAGAATGTGCTCAGAAGAGCAAGTCTGGGATACACATCTACACACACTTAAAACCACCTTCACTAAACAAGCACACTCCACCAGAAAAGTAGATCACATCATGGAGTGGGCCACCCAAATACTCTAGGAGAACCTGCTTCAATATACAAAATAAAATCCCCTCCGACTGTGCACTCCTCATTGTCACCTACCACCCCACATTGGAACCCAAATGGGATAGCATCAAACAATTACAATCTATACTACATGGGACCCCATCTTGAAAGAAATCTTTCCTGAATTCCCTCTTCTGGCCTTCAAATACCCCCTATCCCCCTGCCAGTGTTGCCAAGCTCATCATCCGAAGCAAGCTCCCCACAGATCAGGACACACCAACTTAAAGCAGCAACAGAGCAACAGCTGCAAAAAGCTGCAAACATCTTTCTACTTCTCTGATGATGAATACCCGCCCCCCTCAACACACCTTTTAAGATCCCTGGGTCCTACACATGCCTATCACAACATGTAGCGTATCTCATCCAGTGCATCAAATGCCCCAGCAACAACTATGTGGGAGAAGCCAGACAATCATTATGCTCTTGAAAGAAATCACAGAGAAAAATTATAAAAAACAAAAACACCCTATTACCTGTGGGTAAACACTTTTCACAAAGCAAATCACACCTCTCAGTCCTTTGTCCTCTAAGGAAACCTGCACAATGCCTTCAAAAGATGAGCCTAAGAACTTTAATTCATAACTTTGCTGGTCACTAAAAAAAATGGACTTCAAAGAAACCCTGGTTTTACAACCCATTACAACAATTTGTAACGCACTCTGCTAGCAACTAACCTTCCATTGTCCTATGACTGCAGAAGTGTTAATTGCCCACTTCATTTTAAGTCTGAATCCCTTGGGTTTAATAAATTGTCTCACCTTCTGTTTAGCTTGGACAATCTGGTTACTTTCTCCTGACCTGAGGAAGAGCTCTGTGAAGCTCACAAGTTTGTCCTTTCCACTAACAGAAGTTGTTCCAACAACAGATTTAAAAAATTTTTAAAGTTAATGTTTAAAATTAAATATACAAAAGCTAATGGGAAAGGTACTGTACATCTGGGGTCCCGCTTGAGTTATGAGAGATTACAGGTATCAGTTACAAGGATCACGAGATACATATATGTTACATAACCAGCACAGGTCCAGATTGGGGTGTGGGAGTTTTTAAAGCGTCAGTGGATAAGTGGGCTCGGGTACGGCACCCACACCTCACCCACCTTCTCTCTCACAAATTTTCCCAAGGTGGAGGTGTGGCTGAATGAATAAGGTCCTACGCATACTGCAAACTTGCCGTTTAAGCACTATGCTTCAGCACGGGAGCACCGCGCACCAAGTGAGAACAAGATTTATCAGTGTGGATGAGAAGAAACTGTGTTCTGCTCTTTACCAATCACCTCCCCGGTGGTCCAGTGGTTAGGATTTGGCGTGCTTACTGTAGCAGCCTGGGTTCAATTCCCAGTCAAGGAAAGAAACTTTCCATCAACACCTATTGAACAAATCAAACCAAGGCTAAAACACTAATATGGGTTTTGTTTGGGCCTGCCCTCAGGCAAACATAAACTATGTTCTGACTCCAGCAGTACTAGGAAATGGTAGGCTTTGTAGTACAGAGGGGGCCCAAAGCTGAATGGCCATGGGAATCTTGGTCTCCACAGGGAAAAATTGTGGGAGAAGATCCACAAAGGAAACATAGTAAAACAAGAATAGATTTTGATGCTGCCAGCCATTCTTCAAGAGTCTCCACAAGGTAAATTGAAAATGACTCACAATGTAAAACACACAACAGCTTAGACTGAGCCAAATTAAAATATATATGTGGCATTGCTGTGCACTGATACAATGGCTCTACTCCAGAAGCAGCTGTGCATCAGTGGTGGGTGAAATGATTCTTGTATATGTAAAGCTCTTTAGGAACCTCTGCTCTGAGAGAGGCACTAGATAGAGTACATGCACGGAAGAGGGTATTTCAGCCATTTTGAAACAGCTTGAAACTTTCACCTGGACATTGGTCATTTGGCCTCTAATACCACCCCCACATGTAAAATGACAGATCAAAGCTTACTAAGAAAACTGTTTCTTTGGGACACTCTTGATTTGCCACCTGATCATATAATATTGGCTGTCTAAAGGCTGTACTGAGCAGCATTTCAGATGCAGTGTATTTGGGCCAGGCTGACACAAACACCGTGGTGAGACTGCAGTTAACGCTGGGATGTTCATTGAAATTCAGTGGAAGCTGGGAACCTGACCCCTTTAGACACCTTTGAAAACCCCAGCATCTGTACCTAGACAGAAGCAGTGCTGGGTGAAAATGCAGTTTCAAGCCATGGAGATGTTTCTGCAGAGCTGTTTCAGTTCCTCTGGGACTTGCAGAGTTCAGTTTCACTGTTAAGGAATCAGAAAACTCAAAGTAAAGAGCACAGCACAAGCCACATTTTGACTGGCTGCTGGAAGAACACCCTGCAAACTTCCTGGTTTCTCAAAAATTCAACTCAGAACCACAAATCAGCTCAGGTTCACTTAAAACACACCCCAGACTCACCAGCTTCAGGAATCCTAGATTTGTCCCTACACTCGGCTCTAGTGCTAATGCTGTACGTTCAGAGGAACAAGCATATCACAGCTCAGCTCCAGGAATGGAGGCTGTATAGCCAGTGCCATCAACATTCACGATTTGCCGCTCTGCAGTGACTGCGACCCTGTGGGCTCTCCTGCTGAGGAAGATACCAAGTCTACAGCAGGAACCTGAGGTGGTGGATCCTAAATGTTTAAAATAGTGCCCACTGTGCACTAGATTCTCAGCTGGAATAAACCATCAAGCTCCACTGAAGCCAACAGCACAGTGCTGAATGACAACAGTGGAGGATCAGGCTCTAAAGGCGGTCTATCTTGTAATTCCAATGACATATAACTTGAAGTGCTACGAAGCTGTGCAATAGCTGGTCTATGTAACCACGTGATCTCCTTACCAGATATTCTTAGCCTCTCTAGCTCCCTTTTCTTCTTATGTGTGCAACACTCATTTGTTGATCTAACTTCAAGCTACTCTACGGTCTGCACGGCAAGGACTGCCCCTTCCACTGCATATGTGTGCGTGCAAGCAGAATCTAGCTGAAACCACTGGCTGTCAGGCTCATTATTTCCTTGTACTCCCCCATCCATATCCATCGGTTGTCCCTCATCTCAGAGTTAGACTGTGAGCTCTTTGGAGCTGGGACAGTCTTGTTACTCTGTGTTTATACAGCTCCTGGCACAATGGAGTTCTGGTCCCAGGGCTGCGGGAATACAAGTAAGTAACAATGGGGTACTGATCCTGATTGGAGCCTTTGGGTGCCACCACAATACAGATACACAAATATAATCATTAGAATTTAGACTCAATCCCTCCTTTATCTACAACTGTTGATTCTCCATTTTTCACAAGGTCTCTTCCCCAACCAATTTCTACACCACTTCACTATTCCCTGTGCCTGAGCATAGGGAATTGTCAATTAGTGCTGGCTTTATTATAGCTCTTAAACTGACAACTCCTTCACACACAACTATGCAGAGCATCCAAGAGAACATAAGAAAGCCAGGGACCTTCACAAATCAAAACATACTCCGTTTAGACCAGCCTTTGTTTATTCCCAGAGGTCTGCTCAGCACTGCTGGAAAGCACTTCCCCCTGCCCAGCCACTTCATGCTTGCAAAGTGATTTTAAAACTAGAGCTGTGAGCTTTGAAGAGGATCCTTTGTAAAGGAGCATTGGGATTATCCAAGTGGAATACAATTGACTCCCACCAGCCTCCCTTCTCCCTAGAAAAGCAGGAAATGTAAAGCAAATAGTGACATATTTAGCACAGATGTGCCCAAGGGAGCTAGCCACTGTCACAACAAAGTCATCTACTTGGAGTATAAGGGGTTTGTTTAGTTTTAAGGCGCGGAGGTTGTTTTGTTTTTGTTTTCTTTTTTAATTCTCTAGCAAAAACTGTAACAGAGATGAATAACTTCCAGATGTAAATATTTATATCACTACTAGGAATAAGTTTCTCCCTTAGTCCAATGTTAACTGGCAGATTTTCTTTAGAAAACCCTTGCTCTATTGCCATCTAGTATAATTGGGTTTTTTAAGAGAACAAAGTTATAGGAAAGTCAACTCGAGGGAAAGATCACAGTAATGTTTTCATTCTAAGGCCTGGTCACGCAAGCCCCCTGTCAGGATCAAGACTCCCCCAAATGTCAACTGGAATATTCTATGCAGAGAGTGCTTGGAAAATTGGTTCTTGACAGTGGAGCTTGATTTAAATTGATCACTTGCAAAGATCAGTCCAAAAATCTACCTCTCAGTGATTGCTGAAGGAGAGAATGGAGCAAATAATTTGCAGGGAATTACTTATTCAACAAACGTAGTCTGTTTTCCACAGAGAACATTCACAAGCCAATTGCAACTTCCTTAAGTTTATTATCCAAATTAATATCCTTCTGCATTTTTGTTCTGTGGATTTGTTGTGAATATTCTAAATGTGAACGGAGCTGCTTTTCTGCAATGGGTCAGATAAGTCAAACAACATTGTTTCTGTCCTCTGATTGGCTGCACATGCAAGAACATTTGTTGCCATTAGCCAAGTTTGCTTCAAACTTCCTGGATGACTGGAATGTTTTGGGGAAATGAACAAAGAAGGGGTGCAAATAAACTCAGTTCATTTTAAAATTAAATAGAATAGTTACAGAACAGTCCCAGCATTATTCATGCAGCTGTACTGAAGGATTTGGCTCTTGCTTATACTGATACATGGGAAGGATTAGATAGGAAGGGAATTTCTTGGTATTTTGTACCAAGTACCACTTTGTGGGTAAGCAGTTATAACCAGCCTTGACGTGGTGACAGAATAAGATCTGGAAGATGGAGTTTTTCTTCTGTGCAAGTCAGATTTGGGTAGTTTACAGTTTCATGGATCCGTATGTATTGTTTATATCTCAGTAATGCCCAAAGGCCCCACTCAGGACAAATGTTGTGCTGGGTATTATACAAACAGAGCAAAAAAGACAGTTTACATTCTGAACAGTACAGAAATCGATTTAAAGAGCCCTTTATATTGATATAAAGGGCGTTGTAGTGTGGACGGGTACAGCGTTAAATCGATTTAACACTCTTTAAATCGATTTAAACGCATAGTGTAGACCAGGCCTCAGTCTCTCCATGCCTCTGTTCCCCATCAGTGCAGTAGTATTGCACTACCTCACAGGGATGATGGGAGGATAAAAGCATTTTTAAAATGGTGTGGTTTTCAGATACTACAGAACTTCAGGTAGAGAGAATGATTGAGAGTCAGTGGGTCCCTACACCTGTTATCACTAACAGTCTTGACACTTACAGCCCGCCCCAAAAATGACTACTACCAAAATAACGGCAAACCATTTCTCTTCAAGAGGCTTCCGTTGGAATTCCCTGCCTCCAATGCTCTTTCCGCCTCATGTTTCACTTGTTAGGGGATTCGTTTCAGGAGTGCCATTGTTAAAACCAGGTTTTAAACGGTAAAAAGATTTCAAAATAACCCTCTCCCATTCCCCAAATAAAGAGTTACGCTCACATTTGAAGAGTGTACAGGAAATAGGCCTCATGCAAATCAGCCCCAGGGAGCTGAAGCCTTTTGTACAAAGCCGGGTGTTTCTCCCACCTGTGGGCTTTGCTTTGTCTAATACAAAACAGGAAAGGTTTAGGAGTTTTTAGACCCACATAACAAACCCGTAGAGACCCTTCGTTAAAGGATTCTTTTCAAGTCTTGCTTCACTAGAGGGGAAGGGATTTGTCTTGTTTACTCAAGGCCCTAAAATACTCCCATGAATTATGGATCACAAAACTTGTGGGGGAGTTAGACCCTTTGAACTGCAGCAGGTTTGGTATAGCATCACAATATGATCTCTCACATGGCTTCTGAGACTTACCACAAACTTCAGCCAAGGAAACCATATTCCCTAATGGGATAAGAAGTGAGACTCTGACCTAATAGACAGATGAAATGTCTGAGCTTTGAATCAGCTTCTCATAATGATCCCAAAGGATTCCAGTACATTTAATGGACTATACATATTCAGCATTACTGGTACAGCCACCTTGAGGATGGAAGGAGGTAAACAAGAACGCAGCAATGAGGGAAGAAACATTTTGGCCAAGGAGACCAGGCAAAACTTACAAAATGTGCTATTAGATATTTAATAGCTAGACAAGAAGTTTTTATTGTTTTAAGGTCTCAGTTGGATGACAGACTCTAGGTGGGATTCATTAATTACATCAGTGATGGCAGTACGTAGAGGAAATCGACATCTCTGGTTACAATCCTTTATATCGCTTCGGCCAAGTTTTAAATTTGGTGCCCAAGGATAGAGAACTGAATAAATGTTGTCTGATTTCAGAAATGCTGTGGATCCCCTCCTTTCGCTGAAGTCACCAGGAGCTGAAAATGATCAGACCCCTTTGAATAACAGGCCACCTTTACTTACTGCCACGTGTACTTAGATGCCTGATTTTAGACACCCACGTTTGAACATTTTGAGACCTTTGTTCTTTTCTGTTCACTTAATTCTTTCACTGTGCAAAAAGGCTATTTGTTTTCTGCAGCTTATTACAGCTAACATGCCTTACTCTCCAGCTAGGGAGGAGGAATGGACAAGCCAGAACACCACAGCTGGCTCGAAGGTTCTCCCATAAGCCATAACCCTTGGTAGAAGGAAGCCGCTCAGATCATCCGGAGCATCTCCTAGTGGGATGTGCAATCTTCTCTGCACATGCTTGCTTCGCACTGTTGCTCATTCAAGGGCTCGTTTGTGAGCAGCAGTCAGTGTTCTCTGTTAACACTTTTTGGCTGCCATTACCCGGCGCTGAAACTGTCAGAGACTGAAAGAACTCAGTGATACACAAGCTCTTTGGGGAATGAATCATAGCTTCATACTGGTGTGGAAAGCTGCTTACATACTCCTGGCGAGACGTGTGATAATCTACTTCAGCATAAATTTCCCATTGCTACCATAATGCCCGGCCTGTTGGGGATATAAACAAACTACAATGTAATTGTCAGAGCGATTAAAAATTGGCTGCCCATCAGGATGCTTCATAGAAGAAGCAGGTCCATTCCATGCCTCCACTCAAGTGTTGGCGTGTTTCAAATTGGCTCAAAAAGGTTTTATAAATGTGAACATACAATAAATCAGCAAGTCAGCATTCCTGACAAAACCCTCCTTGGTGCAGGGCATTTCCACACAGCACAAAAATATCCACCGTGTGCTATGGGGACAGAACAAGGAGCCTAAAGGTGGTATTCAAGATCAGAGTGGTTTTTCTTTAGTGCACTTCCTACAACATGCAGACAGTGTTTCACCGTTATGTCTTTGCCAATGCTGTTAAGACACACTATTGGAAAAACCACTGTTTGGGTGCTCTGCCAAGAGCATTGACTTCCCCGCTATTTGGAGACCCAAGCACCGTAATTATGAACCACTCTTGTCTCCACTGTGCGCTCGGGTTGGTTGTTTCCACAGTACCACCCTGATGCTGCTTTATATCGCCAGTGCCTCGTTTGGTCTCAATTAAAGGATATGAAAATTAAGTACCATGTAATTTTCCAGAAAGATGCATCTATGATGCTAAGCTATTGGCACTATAAATATTCCAGTTGTTTACCTACACCACCAGGCAGGGCCACTGTTAACAATCTCACTTCTGACACAAAAGTAATAAACACATATTCAAGAATAAGATGTAAAAACAAGCAGGGAGTTGATGGAACAACTATATTTACTGCACTTGAGCTTATGCAAAAGCAGTGATGCATAATTCTTCCAATCTTAAAGGCTAGTCACCATAAATCTAGGTTCTGCTCCTTCTAGAATAGCGGTTCTCAACCCACAGCCCATGGGGCTGCATGCAGCCCAATTAGCACACAGCTGCAGCCCAACTGTGTAGTAAAGGGCAGCGGGGTCCAGGGCCGGGGCTGCCACACAGCAGGGTCTGGGGTTGGGGCTGCTGCCTGGCCCCACACAGTGCGTCAGGGTCAAGGTTGGGGCGAGGTGGGTTTGGGGATGTCACCCACCCCCCTAAGGCTGGGTCTAGGGTTAGAATTGGGGCTGCTGCCTGGCCCTACAAAATAGGGGTCAGGGTTGGCAGCGGGCTTGGGTCAGGGCAGCCACTTGGCCCTGCCCAACAGGGTCCAGAGTCCCTGCCACTCAGCCCCATTACCAGGGCTCCACTCCTTGCCTCACTCTGTGGAAGGGTTTCTGGGCTGGGGGCACTGGGCATAGCAGTGGGGGGTGGGGAGTGCTGTGGTTCTCAACCTGTGGCCCAGGTAACATGTTGCAGGCCGCATATGCAGCTCACAATGATTAACAGGTTGAGAACCACTGGTCTAGAAGAACCAGGGAACTCTCCTCCTCACCAGAAATGTGATCTTGGCAGAGATTTTCAATAGCATAAATGACAGGTACCTAACTCCCATTGACTATCAATGGGAGTTAGGAACCGAGTTGCCATTTTTGCTCATGGTGTAAATTGGCAATGAATTATTCATAGTGTGTGTGTGTGTGTGTGTGACGGATTCAGGCCAGGAGAGTATAAGAGGGTAGTCCTTTTGAGTACCGGGACGTGGGTGAGCGCTAGCTCACCCACTGCTAAAAGCCCCTCCTCCAGTCTAAGGAGGGGCCATGAAACCTGGAAACCAACTGAGTTTGGGGGACAACAAAGGCAACAACAGGAACAGGCATGGGGGTCAAAGGCCAAAACTAAGGAACCAGAAGAGGACATCGAGAACAGAGCCCTGGACAGCACCCATTGCTCGTCTAAGACATCGAGAGAGCCGGCGGACGCTGCCCAGAGGAACTCTGCCCAGATACGTGAACAGATGAAACAACGAAGAACAGCCCCACAGTCGCAGCCCTCCCCCCCGCCAACATCCCCTCCCTGGTGTTACGAATGGCCACCTTGGCCATGGCTAGGAGGAGGTTGACGAGGTGGTCTCGCGACTTCGTGGGGCCTCGGATTGGGTGTGCATAGAAAAATAAGTGTGGGGAAAAGTGCAGCCAGAATCTCAATAAGAGGTTCTGGAGGAGCCAGAAAAGGGGCTGCAGCCTCGTGCACTGAAGGTACGCATGCGCCAGAGTCTCCCTCATGCCACAGAAGGGAGGAGCATCAGGGACAGTGATAAATTGCGCCAAGTACACGCCCGTGCTCACAGCTCCATGCAGGAGCTGCCAACTGATATCCCCGGCGGGCCGCGGGACTAAGGTGGAATAGAAACTGGCCCACCGGGGTTCCCCACCCGCCGCTGCTGGTAAAAGGTCCTGCCACGTGGTGTCTGGGTGGGACACGAGGGTGGGGTAGTGAAGCGTGTGCAGCACGAGTGTGTACAGATGGTCCCATGGCAGTTTGGAAACAAAACGGCTGCATGACATGCAGCCGGTTTAAGGTATGCGGGTGGAAAGGCTGGGGAGGCTCACGGGGCAGGGGGCCGATGGAAAGGTCCGGAGGGCCCGGAGAGAAGGGCAGGCGGGGCTCACCCTCTTGCAGGACCCGCTCAAAGAAGAACCGAGCCGTGCGAGGCAGGGCTGCCTCCACCTCCTGGAGTACGCACCCGGGGGTCATAAGGGTGGAGAGCCCCATGCGTCGACCGAGCGCCTGGGGATCCACCCAACACCCCAGGTCGTAGTCCAGGAGGTTCCCGATCTTGGTGACTCCCGCCAAGACCAACCTCCAGCACACC
Organism: Chelonoidis abingdonii; assembly: GCF_003597395.2. Lineage (NCBI taxonomy): Eukaryota > Metazoa > Chordata > Testudines > Testudinidae > Chelonoidis > Chelonoidis abingdonii. The sequence continues at coordinate 361,883,344 of NC_133769.1, forward strand.
GAGGAGGACTCCGCCCCCTGCACACGAAGATGGAGATTGTGTAATAGGGGCTCCATGAGGAGATCTACTCCCTCGGTGGCCACAAAGAACCTGGTTGCTGAAACCAGCCTGCAGGTCCAGAGGAGGTCCTGGTAGAAGACCGGCAGCTCTGAGAGGGCTCGCAGAAGACCTCTCGGATGGAGAAAAAAGAGCTGCCGGTCATATCAGAGCTCTCACAGGTGGCGGAGGAAGGCGTGCGCCAATGTGCTCCACATCGAGCCACCTGCACTATACAGGAGTCTCTGCAGAGCCTGGAGGCAGAAGACATGGATTTGCGTGTGCATGAACGTCAGGCCCTGTCCACCCTCCTCCAAGGGAAGATGGAGAACCCCTGCAGAGACCTAGTGCAGTCCCAGCCAAAAAAAACCCAGAACAAACCTCTGGAGATTGGCCAGGAACACCGGGGGTAGGCACAGGGTGTTGAGTCGGTGCCAGAGCATGGACAGGACCAGTTGGTTAAGCACCAGCACTCTCCCCCAAAGGGAGAGGCACCGGAGCAGTCCCGTCCAGCTCCGCAACCGCCCAGTCACCCTCTCTCCAAACCGTGCCAGTTCTCCGGCGGAGACGGATGCGTGGCCAAGAAATAAACGCCAAGATAGACCAGCGGACCCGCGCCCCTCCGAATGGCTTGAAGCGCGGGTGGGAGGGGGCTCGCCCGCCACCCGGCCCCGACCACCAGGCCAGAGCTCTTGACCCAGTTGACCCGGTCAGAGGAGGCCACTGAATAAACAGCTTGACAAGCCTCCACCCGCACCAGGTCATCCAGGTCCTGGACCACAAGGAGCACACCGTTAGTATATGCTCCCAGAACCAGCCGCACCTCCGGCTCACGTAGCACCAACCCCGTCAACCTCTTGCGAAGCAGACAAAGGAAGGGCTCAATGGCCAGAGCATACAGCTGACCCAACAGCAGGCAGCCTTGATGCACCCCTCGCCCAAAGCTGACAGGTGCGGTCAGGGTCCAATTGAGCTTGATCAAACATTCTGCGGAGGCATACAGCACCTGGAGAAACCTCACAAAATGGGGTCCGAAGCTAAAAGTCCGCAGAGTGCCCAGGAGATACCCATGGTCCATCCGGTCGAATGCCTTCTCCTGATCCAGGGACAGGAGGGCGAACGACAGACCATCCCGACACCCACGCTCCAAGAAATCCCGGACTAGACAAAGATTGTCAAAAATGGTACGGCTCGGGATGGTGTAGGTCTGGTCTGGATGGACCACGTCCGCCAGCACAGACCGCAGCCGCAGCGAGATGGCTTTCGCCACAACCTTATAGTCCCTGCTGAGGAGCGAGACGGGACGCCAATTCCGGAGATCGTGGAGGTCCCCCTTCTTCGGCAATAAGGCGAGCACTGCTTGCCTGCATAAAAGAGGGAGGACCCCGATCTCCAAGGACTTGGCCCAGACGATGGTAAGGTCTGGGCTGAGGACGTCCCAGAACACGCGGTAGAACTCCACGGTCAGCCCATCCATGCCCAGAGATTTATTAGTGGCCATGCGACGGAGGTCTTCCGAGAATTAGGCCAGAGTGAGAGGCAGCTCCAGCCGGTCTCGGTCGCCCATGTTGACTGTCGGGAGTCCGTCCCAAAGCACTCCACAGGCATTGGCGTCGGTTGGATCCGGGGAGAAAAGGCCGGCGTAGAAGGCCCTGGCCCTCTCGCGCATCTCCACCGGATCCATGAGGGGGGCACCGTCCTCTGCCAAGATGCAGAGGACGTGCTTTTTCACCCCCCTCTTCATCTCCAGGGCGTAGAAGAAGCGGGAGCCGCGATCCATCTCCCGCAGGAGATGGATGCGGGATTGTACAAAGGCACCCCAGCCCGAAGATTGTCAAGGGCCCGGAGCTCCTCCTGCTTCTCCCAGTGTGCTCCACAGAGGAGTGGATCTCCGGGGCTGGAGGCCAGAAGCCTCTCCAGCTCCAATACCTCCCGCTCCAACTGCTCTATCGCTGCATCCCTCCGCCGGCTGGTGCCCCGGGTGTGGCTACGGCAGAAGAGCTGGGTGCGCACCTTCCCCACATCCCACCACCACTGCGCTGAGAGAAAGACATGCCTCTGTTCCCGCCAGGCCAGCCAAAACTCCTGGAAGGATGCCACAAATCCCACATCCTCCAGCAGGCTGTTATTGAAATGCCAATAAGCCAGGCCCGGCCTCTCCAAAGAAAGAGAGGCCATCACGGCCACCAAATGGTGGTCCGAGAATGGGGCCGGCCAAAACACTGGAGGAGTGGACCTGTGAGAGATGACATTGAGAAAAATAAATGCGATCCAACTGGGAGTGGCTCGACCAGTGTCCCTCCACCCGGACACAAGTGAACGTAAAGTCATCGTCTGGGTGGTGGTCGCGCCAGATGTCCACCAGGGAGTGATGGACTACAATCTCCCAAGGATGTCCGCAGTGGCTGGGCTCAGCTCGATCCCCGTGTGGTCCCACTCCTCGAGGGTACAGCTGAAATCTCCACCCAGGACCAGGCACTTGCAAGGATCCAAAGTACCGAGGAAGGTGGACGCCTGCCGAAGAAAAGCACGCTCTCACTGGGCTGGGTGCTGGGGCATAGACATTGACAAGATTCAATGTTAGCCCCTCCCTCTGAACCCGGAGGCGCAGCAGGCGACCTGGCATGACCTCGGTAAACCCCAGCACCTCGGGCTGTAGGTGTGGGGAGAATAGAGTCGCCATCCCGCCCTCATGGGTTGAAAGGTGGCTGAAGTAGATCCCGTCCCCCCACTCCAGCCGCCAGCTCACTTCGGCGGCTGGGTCCGTGTAGGTCTCCTGCAGGAAAATAACTGAGTACCCCCCCTCCTGAAGGAAGGAGAGCACCTGGTACCTGCGGAGACCCGACCTACAGCCGCGGGTGTTCAAAGTGGCAAAGATGGACGGTGACATAAAGAGGGCTGGGGATGATCCTCACGGTTTGGGGCGCTAGTGGCGCCCACTGGACCCCACAGCAAACTGTGACCAACCCTGAAAGCCAGCAGGGCATCACGGAAGCTGCGGGTCTACTGGTAAGCTGCAGCATCCCGGTTCCCGGTCCCTCTGCCCTCCCCCATAATGGCCCTCACAGTCTGGAGAACAAGATGGAAATAGCCCCAGCCCTGAAGAGCGAGATGCACTCTGTTCGTGGAGCCACGAGTGTCCTCCAAGAAAGAGCGCATCTCGCTCCTCTGCACGACGGGGACTGGGGTCACGGACCCCAGGGCATCTCTCAGTTGGACTCCTCTACCAGCCCTGTGGCCTATAGAGATGGGCACGCAGGGATCAAAGCCCCGTCGCGGCGCCTGTCTGTCTGGCACCACGCCACCTGACGCAACACTGGGCCCCAAGGACAATGGCAGAGGGAGGAGTGCAGCCCCAGATGGGCCAGGGGAAGGAAAAACAAAAACCGCCTCCTGGGGGCCTGTATAAAAAGAAAATGAGGCAACCTTGGGGGCAGTAACAACAAAAGGAGGGAGGGAAGAGAGGTCAAGGACCGCAACAAGGGCTGGAACAGAGTCAGGGACAAGACACAGATCCAGGATGGGAGCAGGGTTGGGGGAGGGAACGGGGACAAGATCTAGGGCCTGAGCGGCAGAGCCACCGGAACATGGTGCCTCTTGATCCGACATGGCAGTTAAAGGGACAGCCAGGAAATGGAGCGACTCCACAGCGCTAGCCTCAGGTGCCTCACTAAATGAGGCACCCACAGTTACAGCGCTGAGGGGAGGCGAAATTTGCGGTCCCATCTCATGATGTAGGGCACCCATGGACTCAGAGCCTGGCCACTCAGCATCAGCCACCGCCACAATGGGCACGGCGGCGTCAGCCAGATACAGTCACGGCCAGGCAGGTGGTCGGGGCCGGGCGCATTGCAGAAGCCAAAACAGGGGCAACCACCTGAGATGGAAGGAAGGGGAGAAGTGGGGGTGCCAGAGAGCAATCGCCCGTACCGAGGCCCTCCAACAGGAGGGCATCCACTCCCTCGGGTGGTTGGGGTCAAGCCCAGGGCCTCGAACTCAGCAAAAATAGAGGCAAAGTCCCCACCGCTGCTGCAGATTCCCCCTCGACAGCAGCTGGGGCAGTAGCCATCACGGTGCCTACAGGGGGCACAGATGGCAATGAGGCAGCGGGGGCAATGTCTCAAACCCCCTCAGGGAGGGAGTCCATAGGGGAGATGGTACTACCCGCCTCCCCAGCTGCAGCAACCTCGGCCGACTCCAAACAATGAACATCAGCAGGGGAGTCAACAGAGCACCCAGCACCAGCAACCCCTTCATAGTTTTACAGGGGGTCCCTTCCCACTCGTTAACGGGGGAGGGGGGTGCTGGGCCCGTGCTTCCCGCTTGCGGCGTCTCCCCCGTACAAGCTCCCAGCTCCCCGAAGAGGGCGGCTGGCCAGCTGGGTCAGGGCCTGGGAGCGAGGGCAATGACGGGAGGGCAAGGGCTGGACAACAGGGAAGGGAACAAACTTCCCCTGAGGCAAGCCCCGCTTGAGTCCTGCTACCGGCCCTGCTACTCTCTCCTCCGCGGGCCCCGGTCTGCTACCCTCCTCAGCAGCGGGGCCCGCAAGCTCATCTGGGCATGTCAGGGGGGCTTCCTCCAAAACCCGAGCGGAGTTGACAACGGTCATGGATGGAGGAGGCGTGACCCCAGGGACTGGGCAATCAGGGCCGCCAGCAACGATAGAGCTGGTGCCCTTCCAGGCATTGGGGGTCCCAGATACCTCTCCAAGTCGGGCCAGGGGGCAGTCCCTCCGGACATACCCCGCCACATGGCAGAAAAAGCACTGGGACACCCTCGAAGAATAATAAACCCAGTACTGGGCCCCTCAATGAGGCACTAGAAAGGACTCCTCCAAAGCCTCCCCGTCACGTGCCACCAGCAGAACTTGAACCTGCACCTGCCGGCGGAATGACAAAATGTGGCGGAGGGCAGGATCCTTACGACCCAACGAAAGGGAGCTGAGGATAGACAGGGGCCTCCCCAAGGTTGAGAGAATGGAAAAAGGGCGGCATTGGGGAGGAAGGGAGGAACAGAAGAGAACCACCCGTACGCCCAGGTCCTCCACAGGCTCGAGGGGGACGTGAACGCCCCCCACCGTCAAGCCCCTCTCCACCGCCTCCTGGGCAGTGGCCTCTGAGGCCAGGAACACCACCACTTTCCCAAACATCTTAGAGGCCTCCACCACGGCCGTGGGCCCCACTACCCGCGCCAACGCCTGCACGTAGGTTTCCACGTAGGGAGAGGCCAGCACCAGTAGGCAATGCACCCTGTGCTCCCTGGTGAGAGTGGGAAAGTGGCCCCAGCCGCCAGGAATGGTATTCCAGAAGGCAGCTGGAGCAGACGGCGAGGCGGCGAGCGGAGGGGTCGCAGCCACCTGGGTGTACGCCCTAGTGGCTGAGGGAGCAGCACCCCCAGAACTGGTGAAGGGAACAACGAGCAAGGGAGAAGTGGGAGCTGCGGCCGGTGACGGGGCCGCAGCGGGAAAAGGAACCACTGCCACATGGGGTTTCACCTTCCAGGCAGGGCCCTTGCCCATCTTCGGCCCCTGGCCTTTCCCATTGGCCAAGGGAGTGGTCTCAGAAGTGGAGGCAGCCGAGGTCACGGCAGCAACAGTGGAGTCTCGGGAGCCCCTATCTGTGCCTGTCAGTGCCCCAATGGTAGCAATGGCGGGCAGCCCAGCAGCGGCAGTCGAGGGGGCCATTGCAAGGCAGGGTATGGGGAGGGGGACTGAAAAGGAACTGCAGGAACATCCAGGGTAGTCCCACCCCCTAAATCACCCACCACAGAAAGGGAGGGAATGGGACAGCCACTAGGGCAGGGGAATGGAAGGAAGGGGAGGGAGGGATGGGAGGAAAGGGAAGGGCAGGGGAGGGAGGGGAAGAGCGGCTACCACACCCCACCCGCTCGGCTGAAAGCAGGGTGGGGGGGCACCAACAGAAAGGAACAAAGGGAAACAAGGAACACAACTCCAGCACAAGATGAGAAAGAAACCGGCTCCCCCGGCTGCACTAAGGAAAAAAGGGAGAACTAAGACATCATGGAGGAGGGTGCGTCAGCAAAGGAACCAAGTAAAAAAAAGGGGTGAGGGGGATCTCAAATGCCAACAGTGGAATGTGGGCACATAGGCAAGAAGGGCTGATCTGGAGGGAGGGCAAGAAACAAGGGGGTGGAATGCAGGGAAGGACTGAATCAGGTGCAGCTCAGGCACGGAGTAAAGAACAGGGTGGGTTCAAAAACAACCAAACCAAAAAAAAAAAGGGGAGGGGGGGGAGAAATGGGGCTGGCAACCAGGCCTGCACCATGGGACAAGGGCAGGGCAAACAAACTAATCAAGGACCAAACAGAAAGACAGGGCAAACCAGAGCAAACAGGGCGGCTAAAAGGGGACGGGCAGGGCAGGCAGCAAGGGGAGGGGGGGGGAGCAGCTGCGGGAACAGGGCAGTGGGCAAGGCAGAGGAAAAGGAGGCTCACCGGCCAAATGCAGCAGGGGAGGGAGGACAAGACCAAAGGAAGGCAAAGGAAACGAGCACCATGGGTATCTGAAAAACAAATACCTGTTTGCTGCCGCTACGTTCTCTGGATGGTTAGAGGAGCAGAGCAAACTGCCAGGCTGGAGAGCAGAGAACAGAGCCAGAAGGCAGGTGGAGGGGGCAGTGGTAGTGGTAGTAGGGGAGCGGGCGGACTAGGGGCAGGGCTCCAGGCCACTCCCCCAGCTCCCCACAACAAAGGCACCTATCACCACAGAAACAGGGATGTAACAAACCCCCCTCCACAAAACAAAGCCTCCTCTACTCCCTCCTCAGCTTCAGCAGCAGCAGCAACCCGGCCAGGAGGGGCCCCAAAACACTGGAAAAAGTGGGGCCCTGCACTCCCTTCTGAGGGTCACACCAGCAGGGTCCTCCCCACAGCAGCAACAGCAGCAAAGGGGGCAACCAGCCAGCAAGCCGGCCTCACGAGAGTGGAAGGCAGGTAGATCAGCCTCAGAATGAGCAGGTCCCTGTTCCCTGGATAGCCAGACAAGGGCTACTCCAGGCCAGTCAAGACACCTGATGCCAATTTAACCAGTTAAGGTCGTTAGGCTAATGCCGGTACCTGACCTCAATTAACTGACAAAGGGTAAGTTAAGACTGTTAGGCTAATGGAGACAGCTGGAACCAATTAAGTTCCCAATCATACTGCTTTAAAAGCTCTCCTTGCCAGTTCTCTTGGGAGGAGCCCAGGTGAAAGGAGCTGGAGGAGAGGATGGATTACTGAACCCTGAGGTAAGGGTGAAGCTTGGAAAAAGGGGAGCACGGGAAAGTGGCCCAGGGAATCAAAGCAGCGTCAGTGGAGGAGGGAAGCCGCTAACAGTTGCTACCATTAGAATCCCTGGGCTGGAACCCGGAGTAGGGGGCGGGCCTGGGCCCCCCCTGCATGATCTACAGGGATCCCTTTGAAAGGGGAAACAGACTTTGGTCCAGGCAGGAGACCAAATGGTACCTGTGGAGCTCTAAGGCGCAACAGAGACTGTGGGTATTCCACCTTCCCACCTCCCATACCGGCCTGTGATGAAAATAGCTCAATAAGCTGTAACCTCTGCCACCACACTGGGAAAGGGAGATCATCTTGAGGGCCTTAGTAAGCTTCTGAGGCCACTGTATCCGCAAGGAAGTGTGGGACCCACCAATACAGGTTCGGAGCCTTGTCACCACACACACACGGATGGGGGAAATGGACATTGATACAGTAATGCAACTTGCACCCTAAAGCACTTGCAGCACTTGAATGCGTCCTTTGTGCTGAGTTATAGCGTGAGGTGCTGAGTGTTCTCCACTCTCGTTGGCTGCTTCCCGTGGGAGATGACTGCATGAATAGGTATGACCCAATCTGATTCTCTGTAATATTCAGCCTAAGTCTTCCTGTAGTTATAACCCAATATTCCTCCTTGAACCACCCTAATCAATTTCCTGCCCTTCACCCCCTCACTTAGTCATCATTCCTGGACACGAAACCTTTCCTTGGAAGAGAGTCCCTCCAGCCTCTTCATTGTTTCAGTGGCTTTTTGCTGAAATCCATTACATTTACCTAAATCTTTAAGGTAATAACGTGTCCAGATGGTAACACAATATTCTGGGTGCAGTCTCATCGGGCTAGTACAGAAACTAACTATAGTGCTCCATTATTATTTGTTATAAGTATTGGAGTGGTACCCAAAGGCTCCACCCACTGTGCTGTTTGTTCAACGTAAGAACGGCCAAACTGAGTCAGACCAAAGGTCCATCTAGCCCAGTATCCTGTCTTCCAACAGTGGCCAATCCCAGGTGGTTCAGAGGGAATGAACAGAACAGATAATCATCAAGTAATCCATCCCCGTCGCCCATTCCCAGCTTCTGGCAGCCTGAACACTGCTCTCCATCACCTCCCTCATCCTCTGCCTCATCCTTACACTTCTCCTGCTGCCTACACCTTTCCTGCCAAACATAAGGAACCATGGCTCCTGCCTCAGAAATCTGACAAGTTAATTTTGAAACAAAAAACTACAATCTTGTAACTGAGTACCATTTGGGGCTAAACGTTAAGGCCACCCGCTCCCGGCCATCTAAAGAGATGATCCCCTCGGATGACAATGGGCCACTTTCCTGTACCATTGTTCATTTACACACACAGCAACAGTAATTTTGTGAGCATGCAATTCTGTACCTATATTATGCAATAATCTGGCCCTTAAAATAGCATCAGTAGGATTCAGAGTCAACTCCTGGTTTAGACAACAAGAGCAGTGCACATCTCCCAGGGTTAACACATCCCTGCATCCACCCACTCATATTAAAAAGGGTTATCTTTGCAACTTTAAGGGCTAGATACTTTAATAAATGAAAACTTATACTCTGCTAAACCTGAATCCATCAGAGGACTGAATAAATACATTCAGTGAAACAGACATGACACTCCTGGCTTAAATCTTTGTTCTGTGTGTTTATCTTAAATTAAAAAAGCCCCTAAGTCTAGTGGACATTTAACGAACATTATATAGTATTAAATATTGACTCTCTGAGCACAACCTAGATATCACGTTTGCCTCTTTCTGGAGATGAAGATTAACACGGCTATATAATCACTATAAGTATTATCAGCTCTTATCTGTCAGATCTCCTACGGGCCCAGGTTCCAGCTCCCTAGTTTTTGAGACCTACATTATTTAAAGGAGATTCTGCAGCACAGTTTCTTTAGACCTTTCGCTGGGTAATTTACTCTTTATTTCCCCTGTTGCACACGTAGTAAGATTTTCTCCAAAATAGTTAGCTCAGAGACAAAGCACAGCAAGTATTTTTGTGAAAATTAGATACTATTAGTGGAATTCCTTTTGGCAAAGCTTTAAAATAATTAAGGCTGAAAGTAAATACAGTTGGTATGACAAGTGAATCTGGTGCGGCATCAGCATTTAAGAGAGAATAATCCAAACAAGGGGAGCTTAGAAGAGACCCCTGAAATATACAATAAGACTCAAGGTGACACTCAGGGTAGTTCTAGGAAGAGGAGGGCAGTACAAAAAAATCGCTATTTCTCTCCTTCATTCTCATTTTTCTTTTTAATGTAGCTGCCAGTTTCTTATCCTACTGATTTCACAGCTCAGAGAAGTTACAATTTTGCTTCTAATCTTGTCTTCTGTGAAGCATTAAAATAAACCACCTACGTATACAATAGATACTGGATAGTGACTGGCTTTATTTACTAGGTTATGGTGAAGGGAAGGAGAAAAGCATGCGACATGAGCCCGTTGGTCTTTCGTGGCAGCCTTTTTATCACGCAATACGAAAATACCATCACCCCACCAAAGTGCAACTAAATAAAGCGAAGCATGAATCCTCATATGGTTAGAGGTTTGGTCAGATAAGCATATGAAAATTTATCCAAATCTCCAAGTCAGGAAACCTAATAGCAAAAGAGTCTCCAGACAAATTTCCACGCCTTCCTGCTCGGCAGGATATAATCAGAGACCAGACTTAGAGCTATTTTGATATTTCCAGGCTCAGCCAAATCCATATAAAACATAGGGAGAGAAAAAAAGTTGACTCTCCCACTAATGAAACTTTATTCCTTCCCCACACTGCTCCTCAAAAACAAAAACGATCCCCCCTCCCCAAGCTTGGTTCAGATTCAGCTGGAATTTTAGGTTGAAGTATAAAGTTGGTTTTTATCTTCCCTGGTTTTATGTCTTCAGATAGTTTGAAAACAAGTAGTTATTAAACAAGCCATTAAAGAGGCAAATGTAATATCAGCCCATTAGATAACCAGAAGATTCTGCGTTTTGTACAGCAAACATGTAATGGATCAGGGGTTCCCAAACCATAGCATGTGCACCACTGGTGGTACGTGAGCTTGGCATTCCAGCCATTACCTTCACAACAACTTTTTAAGAGGTGGTACGTGAGCCAACCAAGCTTGGGAGCTGCTGATGTAGATGATGGAATCACAAGAGGGATTCATAAAAAGCAACAAAGAGTCCTGTGGCACCTGATAGACTAACAGACGTATTGGAGAATAACCTTTCATGGGTGAATACTCACTTCGTCAGACACATGAGGGATTCAGTTGGCCTGAGCCTTCCAGACAAATTCTATCTGGATGCCCATAAGAATGAGTTGCTTTTATGGAAGCCACACAATGATAAAATGTTTTTGTGTCAGGGATTAAACTGCAGCCTGCTTCCTCCTCCCTCTCCTACCAAAATTAATGGACACAGAGAGCACTCTATCGGAAAGCAAGTAGAAAGCCAGTCATGTGGTGCTCTGCTGTACCCGTGAAGCAGCCATATGGAACAAACTCCAGGACAGAAGGAAGATAGGGCATCCCAATATCCTCAGATCGCCAACTGCCATTGCAGCTAATCTGTTAATGGCTGCAACGTACACTTAAACTCCCTAGAATTAAGCACAACAGACTTAACTCCCTAGAATTAAGCACAACCACAGCTGCTGGCAAAAACCCTACCTCAAAAAAATGACTGGATCCATTTCAGACTTTTGAAGACGCCCATCAGCAGAGGCACAGATAAGCAAGCATCAGAAGAAACAGGATTATCTCCAAAAACTGGCTCTCTCTACCTAGATGTTTATAAATGCACCAGCTATAGCCTGGAGATGCAGAGAGCCTTTCTTTTGGTCAGGCAAAAAAGAAAAATATACTGGTATTGATCCACTGGGAAATAACCAACCAATCACAAAGCAGTTTTTTAGGATTGCCATTTTTTAGTTTTTATGTACATCACCACAGTATTGTATTCTTGCATTGCACGACATGTCTCAAAATGTCACCCGCCAAAGATATTTTCTTGTGTTGCGTTTTTAAATACCCCTACCTAATTCCTAACAGCGAAAGGAATCTAGGACCTTGATTAAAAACATGTGTTTCTATTGCTTGAGCTAATTAGTGGCTCTCAACCTTTCCAGACTACTGTACCCCTTTCAGGAGTCTGATTTGTCTTGCCTACCCCCAGATTTCACCCCACTTGAAAACTATTTGCTTACAAAATCAGACATAAAAATACAATTGCTGAGTTTCTCAGTTTTACCATATTATAAAATCAACTGGAATATAAATATTGTACTTACATTTCAGTGTATATTATATAGACCAGTATAAACAAGTCATTGTCTATATGAAATTTCACTTTGTACTGACTTCACTAGCGCTTTTTACATAGCTTGTTGTAAAACTAGGCAAGTATTTAGGAAGCCCCCTCGAAGTCCTCTGTGTACCCCCAGGTTGAGAACCAGTGAGCTAAAAGACTAAGTTCATTAAGTCATAGGCAGGAACCTATTTCTTACATATCCAGCCACATAGAAGGACAAAGACACACACTAGCTAGGTTAATGTGGGTTACAGAAAAGTTTTGGGGGCCCCCAACGTAACTTCAGAGCCCTTCAAACTCTCTTTAGCAGGCTTTGTGGGGAGCAACAGTGAGCCACTAAAATCAGAAGGATTTTGGAAATTTCAGGGCAGGTGCCTTTCCATAGCAAAACAGTGCCCTTCATACGAGGATCTCTAAGCACTTAGCAATTTACCAAGCTTCCCAACCCTCTGTGAAGTAGGTAGGTCGATGAGCGAGCCAAGGTATGGTGAGGTTAAATGACATGCCCAAGATCACACACCAAGTCATGCTGCACACATCCTAGGGATAGCAGACTTTAGTCTCCAGGGCGGTCAAACCCAGCACAGACAAATAGATTAAAATGTGAAGCTACTTACCATTGGCGCACCACGATGGCCAATGATGGCAGGTTTTGGTCCCAGATTCTTCTTCTCCATTATACAAGGGGAAGAGACAGTGAGGGGAACGAGGTAAAGTGCAACTACGATGGCAAAGTATGCAGTGAATATCAACATCTGTGAAGCTGAACACAAATGCAGCCAGTGAAAATGCTGGTTCAGAACAAATCACTCCAGAAAAAAAACAGACATTGTACTACTTCTCTGAACATAATGGACAAACCATAGCAATTCCCTCCAGCTACAAAGAACAGCAATTCTTTGTATTTGGCCAGCGATTCCCCCCTCTTCCAGTGTCTCAGAGTGCTTTACCCCATTTTACAGATAGGGAACCAAACACACAAAGAGGTTTAGGATATGTCTACACTATAAACCAGGGGTAGGCAACCTATGGCACGCATGCCGATGGCGGCACATGAGCTGATTTTCAGCGGCACTCGCACTGCCTGGGTCCTGGCCACTGGTTCGGGGTGCTCTGCATTTTAATTTAATTTTAAATGAAGCTTCTTAAACATTTTAAAAACCTTATTTACTTTACATACAACAATAGTTTAGTTATATATTATAGCCTTATAGAAAGAGACCTTCTAAAAACGTTAATGTATTACTGGCACGCGAAACCTTAAATTAGAGTGAATAAATGAAGACTTGGCACACCACTTCTGAAAGGTTGCTGACCCCTGCTATAGACCCTTCAGCAGCACAGCTGTAATGTTGTAATGTAGACATTTGCTATAACAGAAGGGGTGCTTCCACGCCTGTAGTCAATCCACCTCTCTGAAGGTTTGTTTACACTTGAAACACTACAGTGGCACTGCTGAAGCTGCGCTGCTGTAGCACTTCTATGTAGACACTACCTACACCGACAAGAGGAGTTCTCCCGGCACTGTACGAGTCAACATCCCTAAAAGGCAGTAGCTAGATCAATGGAAGAATTCTTTCAGGTACTGAGTGGTGTCTACACTGGGGCTTAGATAGCCAGAACTACATCACACAAGGTGTGAAATTTTTCACACCCTGGGCAATGTATTTAAACCAACCTAACTTTGTAGAGTAGACCAGCCCTAAGTGACTTACTGAAGGTCACCGAGAGCCAGAAATACAATCCAGCGGTCCTGATTGCCAGTCTTTTGTCTCAGAGGTGGAGAGATGGATGGACTAGCAAAGCCCTGGCTGGGATGATTTAGTTGGGGTTGGTCCTGCTCTGAGCCGGGGTTGGACTAGATGACCTCCTGAGGTCTCTTCCAACCTTAAACTTCTATGATTCTATGACTGCATCACTTCCAAGCCTGCACCAGGTTAATTTTAGTTTTGAATCAGTCTAATTATACTGGTGCATACCCATAATAATGTAGGCACATTTAAATAGCTTTAGCATAATTTGTCAGCTTACATGCAAACCAAACCAACATCAAGCAAGGGTTAAACTGGTTTAGCTGTATTTACATTAAGGATTTGCACGAGTTTGCAAATTTTTTTTTTAAATGGAGACCAGGCCTTAGAAGTTCTTTTGGATGATTGAGGGGACATAATGTCAGACTCTAGAGGGGTTGTAAGTAAACAACTCAATTACAAGAAAGGTGGGCACAACAGAGGGACTTCTGGTGGGATTAAAAAAGGGAGAAGATACTCTGGGATGCACTGAAGTTGCAAAGAACCATAGGGTGTAGCGTTTGGTGGGGACAATGAAGTGGATATTTGTATTGTTTTGCAGTCAGACACCTTGAGTCAGACAGCGCCCCCTAAGAACATCAGAACAGCCATGCTGGGTCAGACCAATGGCCGATCTAGCCCAGTATCCAGTCTTCTGCCAGTGGCCAATGCCAGATGCTTCAGAGGGAATGAATAGAACACTGCAATTATCAAGTGATTCATCCTCTGTTGCTCATTCCCAGCTTCTGGTAATCAGAGCCTTAGGGACACCCAGACCATGGGGTTGCATCCCTGACCATCTTTGCTAACAGCCATTGATGGGCCTATACTTCATACACCAGGGCTCGGCAACCTTCAGCATGCAGCCCATCAGGGTAATCCGCTGACAGGCCGTGAGACATTTTGTTTACATTGACCGTCCGCAGGCACGGCCCTCCGCAGCTCCCAGTGGCCGTGGTTTGCCGTTCCTGATGGGCTGCATGCCGAAGGTTGCTGCCCCCGCCATAAACTGATCTAAATAATTTTTTTAACCCAGTTATACTTTTGGCCTTCACGGCATCCCCTGGCAATGAGTCCCTCAGGCTAACTGTACTCGGGCAAGAAGTACTTCCTTTAGTTTGTTTTAAACTTGCTACCTATTAATTTCATCAGGTGACCTTGGCTCATGGATTATGAGAAGGGATAAATAACACTTCCTTATTCTGGTTTTTTAATACCATTCATGATTTTATAGACCTTTATCACACCCCCTCTCGTCTCTTCTCAAAGCTGAGCAGTCCCAGTCTTTTTAATCTTTTATACAGAAGCTATTTCATACTCCTAATCACTTCTTGTTGTCCTTCTCTGTCCTTTTTCCAATTCTAATGTAACTTTTTTGAAATGGGGTGACCAGAACCGCACACAGTATTCATGGTGTGGGCATACCAGGAATTATATAGTGGCATTATGATATTTTCTGTCTTATTATCTATCCCCTTCCTAATGGCTCCTAACATTCTCTTTGCTTTTTTGACTGCCGCTGCACATTGAAAGACTCACTATGAGTTTTATTAAATTGTTTGCCTCCCTCTTTGTTAAATTTTAATACCCACTTCCAAATGTTACACCAAACTGAACAGTACTTTGTATTTCACCCTAGTCCAATACATCTCTTGGGAAGTCTAACCCCTCCAGATTTTTATAGGGACGTCAGGGAGCCCAGAGACCAGCCCCGGGACCAGGTCAACTGCATCAGTCCTACAAAGCAGCCTCCAGTGCTGCTCTCTGGAGCGCTATATCTTGGATAAAGATGCAGTTTGCAGGGGCTAATGATTCTAATGGGTCAGAGTCCATGTCTGCTGCTCTCTAATGGCTCCAACTTGCCTTGGGATTGGCTTTCATTGCAGGTGAGCTCAATGGCTACAACAGCAGTGGAGAAAAAGCAGCACGCACACACACATTCACTTACACACACACACACGAGTGTTTAAGTATTGTAGCAAAAGTGGTAAATATGAATAAAAATATGTTGTCCTTCTACAGCAGTAGTTCTCAATCTTTTGTACTGGTGACCCCTTTCACATTGCAAGCCCCTGAGTGCGACCCCCCTTATAAGTTAAAAACATTTTTTATATATTTAACACTACTGTAAATGCTGGAGGCAAAGCAGGGTTTTGGGCAGAGGCTGACAGCTCGTGACCCCCCATGTAATAATCTTGCAATCCTCTGAGGGGGTCCCACTGTTCCCTCTAGGTGTGCCTGTGTGCGTGCGCACACAAATCCTAAACCCTGCACACATGGCAAAACAAACACTGCACACACAAAAATTTGCATAATTTTTTTGCACACACAGCCTGTCAAGAATTAGAGGGCACATTGGCTCCCGACCCCCAGGTCTACAGTGCTTCCTCTCTCAGGATCTCAGATATCTCAAGCAATGGATTAATTATGACAATTCTCCTGGCAGGGAGGCAAGTATTACATGTGGAGAAAACTGAAATTGAATGACTTGCCCAAGGTCAGTGTTGCCTACCCCAAGCATTCTAAAAATCGCCAGTCAAGGCTCAAAAGGCAAGGACGTTGGCTCAAGAGTACATTTAGGTCGCATTTTAGGGATTTTTTCTACAGTCATGAGAGCTAGTAATTTAGCTTTCAATGAAAACATAAGACTCACATAATTACTTGACTCCAGGAGCTGGGGCATTAAGAGAAACAACAAATATTGCAAGTCTCATGATAAAATCTTGAGAGTTGGCAACACCAGAAGCCTATGGCTGATTCAGGAACAAAACCCAGACCTCCTGACTGTCAGTCCTGTGCTTTGCAAAGGGCAGCATTCCTTTGCCTTCCAATGACTTCACTCATATGAGATGGGAATCTTTAGAAGAGGGCGCTGACAGCCACTGCAGAGGCACTCCTAGCTCCCTACCAAGTTGCATTAGTTAGGACGACAGGTGCTTTGAACTTGATGGGATATTAACAGTCACTTGAACCCCAGGATACTGGGGTTGTTTCTTGGGAGAACCAACAGCCATAGGAACAGTCTGGTTAATGGTTTGAATGCAGATGTTCAGTTGCTGACTCTGAGTTATAAACTGCCCTTTGCTTTTGCCATCTAATAACCTTGTTTAAGCATGCACCTACTTGCCAATCAATTAGACTAGAGTGTAAGTGTGGGAGAGAAATTAGTTGACAATGAGATAAACCCACGCTTGGGCTCCACTCCTTCCTGAGCGCGCAGGAGATAAGTAAACTATAGGTGCCACCGTGGGGTGTAGCATCATAGATGTGGTGCTCTGGAGTTAAGCAACATCACTGGAAACTTCTAGGCAATGCCAATTTGCACTGGATTACTCTACAATGGCTCTTTCCACTTGAATTTCCTGCCCCAGAAGTATACATTACGATTCCACCAAGCCTCAACTAGCCCATTTTGTCAGTACAAAAGACCCTTTCCTTTCCGATCCACCTCTGCTGAATGAGCCGATGCAGCTCAGTGACCCAAATCCTAGGCAAATACCAAATGAAAAACATGTGCTAGGACAGATTTTGATCACTGACCTGCATGAGAAAGGTCAGTATCACTCAGTACAGATCACAGGACGTGGACCATCGTGAGATGGGATTGAAGCCAAATCCCACCATTAGCCACAAATGCTGGGAAATTTAAAGTTCATTTCCAGGAAGCCCATTAATCTCTTTAGCAAACCACATTCGTTATCCTCACAGAGCAGCTGAAGGCATCACTTTCCTTTTAGTATCATGAATCTTGGGACCACATTCTTCCTGGACACAGAGTTCTAACTGTGGTGCAGAGTTTGGGAGACAAAGGGAGAAAAGTCTGTTTTTATAACAAGATGATGGCGGGTACTGCTCCAAAGTAGCCCGGCAGAGTTCGATAAAGGATCGAAAGTATTTCTGCGTTAGAATGGAAAGTGTTTGTAGTTACAAAAAACCAGACACACTACTGGCCCGGACATATGCCATGAGGAATGGAAGTCCCAGCAAACCCTGTTTACGGGTGGAATTGGATGAATCAGGGTGTACGTGATGGAACGACAGCAAGCCTTTCACCTATAGGGGCCAGGTGAGCCGTGAGCAAAGTCACTGTGACTGTTAAAAGACACATGCGGTGACAAATGGTGTTGCAATCTCAGTCCCATTTCTAATGACCATCTCACTGCGTGGAAAGTCACATGTGCGATTCCCCTGGTGGAGTTTCCTAGGAGTTTTTCCACCTAAAGTTGCCCCCATCCACTCCATGGACAAAGCTAGGAGGTTACTCATATCCTGGAGGACCTGTCAGAGGCCAGGGTGATTAGCATGAAGGCCATGTGGCTCCACTGTGGTTCCAGGCCCTCATGCCCTCACCCCACCTCCCTGTCAGGAGTGCCCCTGCTGATCACTGCTCCTGGCAACCCACCCTAAGGGTGTCTTCACATCACAGAAAGAGTCCACTTGAAAGTTAAGACAGCACCAGTTTAAGTTGATCCCCACATGGGGCTGGTAGGGGAAAACTCCTGGGCTGGAATTGCCCCCCAGCCTGTCACATCCTGTTCATGTGTAGATCCTGGGATGCTGCATGGGCTCATTGAAGGGCTGAGCAATGGGAGAGGGAGGGCGAGGTGGGACAGTCCATTGCAGGCAGCACCCAAACTTGTGCGTCAAAATGGGCAGAAGTGTGCATGGATGGGGATCCTCCACGCGCAGAGGCTGGTGTCTGTACGCCACACTGCAAAAATCACCACGGCTAGCTCCTTTGCGAGTCATCTTAGCAAAGGCCACAGGCTGAATGTACACGGCATCTGAACTAGCGTCTCACCTCCCAAAGGCAGTTCCTTCAGCTCAGCATCACGTCCCAAGGGAGGGAGGCCTTGTGGGTGACTCACCGGACTGGGACTCACAGTAGGGTTCTATTCCCACATCACAACATTCACCAACAACTAGCTCCTTGTTGGAAATCACAACCAACTTCCTACATGATCCTGGGCAAGCCACAATCTTTGACAAATTGGGGTTGTGCTTCCCTAGCTCACAGGGACTTTAGGATGATAAATTCTTGAGTGCATAAAAGAGGCCCCAAGATACTACAGAGATGGATGCTGTATAAGAACGGAGAGAGCACATCAGGCATCTCTCATCTAACTGTTGTGTTCCTGTTCTGGAGATGACTGGAGCCCATTAGCCTCCAGGTCCTTCCACCAGCAGTAAGTTGCTTTGACTGAGGAACAAAGATTCACATTTTATGATCAAACCAAGGCGGATAGAAAAATCGAACTGCAGTTTCTCAGCTCTGTGGAGTCTTTATTTGCTTGTGCAACGAAGACCTTGGGGGAAAGTGTCACTTAGGTAAGTGACAGGGATCGTTCTCTTCTGTAATCACTAACAGACATTTTATTCTCTGGAGCCAGACACAGACAATGCTGTTTCTTGGAGAAAGTTTCTTGTTTCCTTTCTTTTCTGCCGTGGTGAGAAGTTCCATCCTCCCCACCCCATTTTATCTTCTTTCCTGAACGAGTTCATTGGCAGAGCTCCTCCCGTCTCTTCACTGCTTTTATTGCTTCTTTTAATGCAGTGTTTTGTGTTTGGCCTTGGAAGCCTTCTGGGTGAGTTCTCAGAGAGGAAGGAACTTATAAACAACAAGAGCTATATAGAGAATTTATTTTGAGCTGTATTTTCTGGATCTGGGAAAAAGAACAGCTGAAGAGTCTGATTCCTGAAAAGGGACAAGAACAGTAGACTCCTGTGCCAATGACAGCTAGTACGTATACAAATGACTATGGTCAGGTGGGCAAGACAGATGCAACTTTCTCCTTGTGCTGTGGATTTGTGTTCGCATTCCTTACTTTCCCCTAGCAGTTTCCATCGATGAAGTGTTCTTCACTTCCTGTCATATACTGCAGCATGATGTAGGTTTGTACCACTGAACAGCTGCTGCGTTGTACCCAAGGTGGCTGCATTTCAGTGATGGGTAAAGTGATCCCTGTATATGCAAGGTATTTTGTGATGCTGTGGTGTAATAGGGGAAGTTACTCTATGAACGGTGCCTTAGGCTGTTAAAGTTTTAATAAGAGGCAATAGAGCTAATAAGAGGCAATTTTTCCTGGCTTTGCTAAGAGCACAATTCAGAGAAGAGAACTTCAAGGAACACGTACTATCTACTACCTCCCATCTTGACTGGCAGAATAATTATACCCTGTATTTTATTTTATTTTATTTCTTTTCTTTTCTTTGTTGAACACGTACAGCTTTTCCATTTATAAATTAAGCTACATCAAACTTTCTTTTGGAGAAGTCTTTCTTAATATGAATTCTTTACATGTTTAATATTCTTCCTCTCGCTCAGCTGCTGCCTCCACATACTCAACACCGACTTCTCGGCAATCTTTTGCAAGTGCTGCCAAACCCTCCCAAGACTTGCATTTCACACTACCCTTCAATTACTAAATAAAAGAATTTTTACAGCACTGGCCTAGTAATTTTATAGGCTCTACAGCTGAACCCTTCAGAAAATATATTTGATATTTGCTGAAGGCAAAGAGAGGTGGCTAATGCCAGGTGAACTCAGGGAATGATGAAGGCAGCAGAAAAATCTAAGGCCACGTCTACACTACGGGATAATATCGAATTAGCTAAAATCAGTTTTATAAAACTGATATAAATTTGATTTCACGCAGCCACACTAGGCACAGTAATTCGGCGTTGTGCGTCCATGGTCCGAGGCTAACGTCGATTTCTGAACGTTGCATGATGGTGCTCTTCCGTAGCTACCCATAGTTTCTCGCAGTCTCCCCCGCCCCTTGGAATTCTGGGTTGAATCATTATTGTCGCGGTGGTTCTGGGTAAATGTCGTCAGTCATTCCTTCCTCGGGAAATCATCAGCTGACATCCTTTCGCGACATTTTCCCCTGGATTGCCCTGGCAGACGCCATAGCACGGAACCATGGAGCCGTTCGCTTTTTTTTTTCCGGCACCGTAATGTTACTGGATGCCGCGGAGAGAGAGGCGATACTCCAGCGCTACACGCAGCATTCACTTGCTTTGGCAATGATAGCAGAGATGGTTACTGGTCATCTATACCGTCTACTGCGGAGAAAACTGGCAATGAGATGACGGTTAGTCTCCTCCTCTGTACTGTCCGCTGCTATCATGAGTGCCCCTGGCTGAAATCGCGGGGCAGACAACGCAAAAGCAAAATTGGGATTGACTCACTGGACTGAGTCAATCCTCCCATATGGTTCTAAAAATAGAAGTCAGTCCTGCCTAGAATAAGGGCAAGTGTATGTAAGGACCAGTGTATCAGAGCACAGCTCCTCCGTGTCAGTATCACAGGGGATGCCCCAGCAACAACCCCGCCCCGTTGCTTCCTCTCCCCCACCTTCCTGGGTATCGTGGCAGTGTCTGCCCATTTGTGTCATGAAGTAATAACGAAGGCAGGATAGAAAACCTGAGTGTTTAGTGACATAAAATGAGGGGGAGGCAGCCTCCGGCGTGATGATAGTCCAAGCAGGACATTAAGCGGTGGGGAGAGGAGCCCAGCATGGCTGCGCTATACAGGTCCAGGCAGTACAGAATCTTTTCTTTACACAGGAAGGGAGGGGGCTGAAGCCCAGTTGCTATGATGAAGCTGGTTATAGCCGTTCTGTCCTATCTACTGAGTACAGCCAATGTTGGCCTCGATGTCAACATGTTAGATATTCATGAGGACGGTTACTAAGTCCTATTGCACCGTCTACACGGGAGGGGGAGAGGAGAGGAGCCGGATACTGCTCTTCACTGCTGCAGCATCGCGTCTACCACACTAACGCGTAATCCGATATGTTAATATCAATTAGCGCTACTCCTCTCGTCGGGTGGAGTACAGAAATCGTATTTAAAGAGCCCTTTATATCGATATAAAGGGTGTTGTAGTGTGGACGGGTACAGCGTTAAATCGATTTAACGCTCTTTAAATCAATTTAAACGCGTAGTGTAGACCAGGCCTAAGGCTCATGAGATCGGATAGATTACACATGAAACTAGATTAGAGGGGAGGCAGTTTAGTCTAGTGGACAGGGCACTGGACTAGGAGTCAGGAGACCTGGGTTAAGAACATAAGAATGGCCATATTGGCTAAGACCAATTGTCCATCTAGCTCAGTAGCCTGTCTCGGAGAGTGACCAATGTCAGATGCTTCAGAGGGAATGAACAAAGCAGCAATTATCAAGTGATCCATCCCGTCATCCAGTCCCAGCATCTGGCAGCTGGAGGTTTAGGGACAGCTGGAGCCTGGGGTTATGGCTAATAGCCACTGATGGATTTATTCCCCATGAACGGATATAATTCTTTTTCTGAACCCACTTATACTTTTGGCCTTCATGACAACCCCTGGCAATGAGTTCCACATGTTCATTGGATATTGTGTGAAGAAGTACTTCCTTATGTTTGTTTTAAACCTGCTGCCTATTAATTTCATCCGGCAACCCTTAGTTCTTGTGTTATGTGAAGGGACACATTTCCTTATTCACTTTCTCCACACCAGTCATGATTTTATAGATCTCCATCAGATCCTCCCTTAGTTGTCTAAGATGAACTGTCCCGATCTTCTCTCATTCAGAAGCTGTTTCATGCCCCAAATCATTTTCGTTGCCATTCTCTGCACATTTTCAAATTCTAATGCATCTTTCTTGAGATGGCGTGACTAGAACGGCATGCAGTATTCCAGGTGTTGGAGCACTATGGATTGCTAGAGTCACATTAAGATACTTCCTGTTTCATTATCTCTCTCTTTCCTAATGGTTCCTAACATTCTGTTCGCTTTTTTGATGGCCGCTGCACATTGAGTGGATGTTTTCAGAGAACTATCCACAATGACTCCAAGATCTCTTTCTTGAGTGGTAACTGCTAATTTAGATCCCATCATTTTATATGCATAGTTGGGATTATTTTTCCAATATGCTTTACTTTGTACTTATCAACATTGAATGTCATCTGCCATTTTCTTGCCCAGTCACTCAGTTTAGTGAGATGCCTTTGTAATTCTTCGCAATCAGCTTTGGACTTAACTATCATAAGTAATTTTGTATCATTTGTAAACGTTGCCACCTCACTGTTCACCCCTTTTTTCAGATCCTTTATAAATATGTTGAACAGCACTGGTCCAAGTACAGATCCTTGGGGGACCCTGCTTTCCATTGTGAAAACGGATCATTTATTCCTATCCTTTGTTTGCTATCTCTTAACCAGTTACAGGTTTGATTTCTATCTTTACCACTCACCTTTCTGCTCTTTCTACCCTCTGTCTCCTTAGATTATGTTCTTTGAAGCCTGCACAGTGTCTCACTATGCATTTGTGCAGCATATAGAGCAGTGGTTCTCAACCTATTAACCATTGTGGGTCACATATGCAGCTCTCTGTGTGTTACATGGGCCTTATCCACAAAATATATATGCTACCTGTATGGCCCTGAAAATGTCACAGAGGCTGTAGCGGCGTGCTGACTGGCCCTCAAGTGGCCCGTGGGTTGAGAACCACTGACAGAGTAATGGGGCCAGATCTCAGCTGGGGCCTGTAGGCACTACTGTAATACAAGCAGTAAGCACATGAAGGCATTTAAAAGCAAGAATGATATTTATGAATGGAAATGAAAGGGGAGCCAGTGAGCTGTTTGGGTTGAGGGTTTTGTGGTGATTACTGTATATATAAGAACACCACGCTCCAGTAGAGTGATGTGTAATTAGCTTCTTTCTTGCTGCTGGTGAAGTCTTAAAAAAAAAAAATAAATAAATAAAAAAAAATGAAAGGCTTTAGAAAATGCTTTTTCACATCCTTCCATTTTAGCGTCCGTCTACTGGCAGAGAAAGAGTGAGTGGCTTACTACTGCCTGACTGCACCAGCCCACTCCTGCTTCCATCCAAGTTTGTCCAGTTATCTAGGCTAGTAACCATAACCTCCCCCAGCTCTTCTGAATGGTAGAGGGTCGGTAGATCTGAGAAAGTAGCTTCAAGAGCACAAATCCTAGATCAATCGGCTGTTCTTGACAATAGGAACATGTCAGCCAACAGCCAATTTTGTTCTTTAAAAGCACATCACTCCAAACGTATCTCAGCACACACGTAGACAGTGGTATGTGGGCAAACGAGGTGAAGTCAGGTTGGTACTCACTGGCTTTTTCCGTTCTTGCGAATTGCCCAGCTATCAACCAAGACAGGGCCGTGACTGCAGCCAGGGCTCCTATGTGCAGAAAGGGAGCTGTGGCCTAGGGGAACACAAACAAAAGGGCTGAATGAAAGGTAATTTATAGGCAGTGTCACTTAACTTTCAAACAATTATTTTACACACACACACACACACACACACACACACACACACACACACACACACAGTCTCAAGACAAGCTCTCTTGGCTGAACAGTGAAGTTTCCACAGGGTATCTGCCTACCCCATTCTGAGACAGGGCCACTTTGTTGCAGCAGCTAAAGAGCACATGGGATCTAAGTTCACAGATGACAGGTCCAACAATCGCTATTAGCCAAGATGGTCAGGGAGGCAACCCTATGCTCCAAGGATCCCTACACCTCCATCAGCTTTTGTCTGTACCCAGTTTCAGACATCATCACCCTCCACATGCCAGTGTGGTTTGGACATCAAAAAATGCAAAGCAGTGCAGTTCTGGCACTCTGAACACAAGTGAAAGGCCAATACAAGGTTCCTCTGCTGCTGCTATCAATTGGAAACAGAGCCCTACTTAAAACAGCAGATTAAACACACAAGTGTGCAGGAGGAAATACGCATTTTGCAGCCTCACCTTCATACTCCCATCACCTTTCCCCCTCTGCCTTACCACTGCTGCTACCTAATATTAATACTAATTATAAATACAAAAAACTCTGGCTATTTAGATTGTCCAGCAAAAAACTTTACACATAGCATAGCCTGATGGACATTCACCATCTATAGAATCATAGGACTGGAAGGTACCTCAAGAGGTCATCTAGTCCTGTCCCCTGCACTCATGGCAGGACTGGTATATGCTTCGAAACTTCACTCTTCACTCTTCATTGTGTGTGACTGGGTACCTTAGTGGAAGTCACTTCTGGCACAAATAGGGAATAGCCTTATTCATGTATGCATCCCTTTCTTTGTACATGCATCTGGGTATTCCTACAAAGAACAGTTAACCCCAACCCAAACCACTCAACACATTTTTGGGGAAGTGAACAAAGAGAGAGATGAAAAAGTGGCTGGTCAAAAAGCAATTCATGGTTCACTAAAATATTTGGCAATAATTGCCCCCCATTATTCACCTGCCTTACAGCATGAAAATTCGACTTGCTCTGAAGAAATCAAGAGTCTTCTTTTAATTAATTTTTAAACAGGAGCATGGTGTTACCAAAAAAAGTCAATGGAATTCCCCTTTAAGGCCAGGAGGAATTTTAAAGCTTCAGGTCAGTACGCCTAGGATTCAAAATTTGGGACCTAGCTACACAAACTGAAACAACATTACTATTTAATTGAGTTTGCTGGAGTCTCACTGAATCAAACTCAGAAGTAGGGACCTCAGGAGATCATCTAGTCCAACCCCCTGCTCAAAGCAGGACAAACCCCAACTAAATCATCCCAGCCAGGGCTTTGTCAAGCCAGGACTTAAAAACCTCTACAGAAGGAGATTC
>NC_133769.1:361909544-361939870 GCF_003597395.2 Chelonoidis abingdonii
GGGGACCAGAGTGTACCAGGCACTGGAATTCCTGGTTGGTGGCAGCGCTACAAGTACTAAGCTGGTAATTGAGCTTAGAGGAATTCATGCTGGTACCCCATCTTTTGGACACTAAGGTTCAGAGTGGGGAATTGTATCATGACAGTTGCCTTCTGCCGGACTCTCTCCAGTTTGTCCACATCCTTTCTGTAATGTGTGTGTGTGGGGGGGAAGGTGTCAAAACTGGGTGCAATACTCCAGATGTGGCCTCAACAGGGCAGAATAGAGAGGGTTAATCACTTCCCTCGATCTGCTGGCAATGCTCCTATTAATGCAGCCCAATAGGTCACTGACTTCAGAGGGCTTTGTGAAATATTGGTCTTGGGTGTCACATATATGCAGCTCTGTAGCTCTGCTTCAGCCTGATTTTTAAGAACTAATAACTCCAAAAATAGAGACTATGGGTAAAATCCTAGCCCTTCTGAAGTCAATGGGAATTGCGTCATTGACCTAACTAGAGCAAGGATTTCACTCTATATATTGAAAACTAGAGAACAAGTACGTTCTTTGCAAGAAGGCTTTACATTGTCAAATGCACTATGCAACTTACCTGCATTGAAATAACTACCATCTCCCATTCATCGTCCCAAAGTTGTGCTATAGAAGACATAGTTACTACAGTAACTACCAAGGTCGCCATCAGGCCGATCTGAAACAAAAGAAGAAAGTATTTACAAATCAAATCCCTAATATGAACACTGTTGCTGTGTAGTCCACTTAGCACACTACCGTTCATCGGAGGTTCTCTAAGTGCTTTACAAAGGGGAAGTAAGTCTGACAACACCCATTGTGAGATGGATTTGGAATTACCCTCCTTTTACACAAGGGCAAAACTGTGGCATGAAAAGGTTAAGTGACTTGCCAAAGGGCAATCAATGGCAAAGTCTAAACAGGCCCCATTGGTCCAATTCTGCTGTCAATCACCTAAACCCCATGATACCCCACTGATTTCAGAAGTGGACACCATGATCTCAGAGTCTTACCCCTTGCTCTTATAGGCCAGGTGCTGCTTTTCTATATCCTAAACTCACAGTTGCCTGCTGTTCTCCAAACAGGAATGGTATCTTCAATCTCAGAGAAAGTGCCATTTCAAGAAATGTGTTTCCAGTGTATGCTTTTCCTTTTTAAACCTTGACACACTATTCAGCAACAGAGTGTCAGCGTCAGGACACAGAGCTCACTTGAAATACAAGTGATACCCTCTTGGCTATGAGTTGTAACAATCCAACAGGGAGGGAAGTTAAAGTTACCTAGCAACTAAGGTTGTACTGAAATAGAAAATATTAGTTTGAACAATATTGCGAAAAAAGCCACCTCGACCATTTTGAAGCTCCTGAATTTTGCATTTCAATGAGTTACCACTAAATGATGTTTTCTGCATCAAAAGGTGCAAGCTCACATATTTTGGTAAGAGGATTGATCTTTGCTGAAATGATGTTTTGGTACTAGAGATGATCAGAACTCAACAAACTCTGGTTAAAGACCCTATGAAGAGACCGATTCAATTTGCAAGACCCATTTTGAGGGATTCAGTGGACAATGCATGTTTTCAGGCACTGGAAGGGAAGATTGATGGCAGAAGAATACAAGGCAGAAAAAAGATCTTGGATGGACAACATGGTGTCCTGCATGGATTGAAAGGACTATTCAGCCATCAGGGCCGGCACCAGCATCCCAAGCAGGTGCTTGGGGCGGCAATCTGCAAGGGGCTGCAGGCCGTGTGTTTTTGCCCCCAAGCAGTGCGTCAAATTGCCGCCACGGATGGCGGGGGCAGTCCATGTGCTCTTAGGGTGGCACGCGCTTTTCCGCTGAGGCAGCTTCTATGTTCAGCTGTCTGCGGCGCAGCTTGTGTCTTCTAGCTGAAGACAGAAGCTGTTTCCGAATTGCCGCTGCTGCGGAAATGTGCGTGCCACCCTAATGGTACATGGACTGCCCCCTCCGTCCGTGGCGGCAATTCGGCGTGCTGCTTGGGGCGGCAAAGACAGTAGAGCCAGCCCTGTCAGCCACAAAGATTAGCAGAGGACTGTAGAGAAAGGGTTACCATGGTTACAAGCCTCCAGTCATGGAGATGTCACAAAAAGATTTCAGAAACGGAAAGACTGTTTTCATTCAAACCCACAAGCTTAATTTTGAACCAAAACACACTACATTTTGCAGTGTGACTGTTTTAAGATAGGAGAAGAGACGATCTGGACAAACATGAATGCTTCCCGTAAGGGGAAGTATATACAAAAGAAAAACAGCTTTAGGTACAGATGCATTGGAGCATAAGCTTTCACGGGTGAATACGAAGTGGGTATTCACCTACGAAAGCTTATGCTCCAATACGTCTGTTAGTCTATAAGGTGCCACAGGACTCTGTCGCTTTTTATGTATAGAGAGTATTATCGGCCTTGAATCTTCCCATTCACTCACACTTGCATTCTAACCATATTTTGTAATCAGCGTTACACACTGCACCACTTTCTTCTTCAGAACCATATCACAATCCAGTCCCACCCCACAGGGTAGCGAGGCAGGCCTGATTATAGAGAAGTCAACGTAATCTTTTTTCACCTAGGACAAAAATTAACTTGGCAGCAACCACACTGATCACTGGTTAAACCCAGCCTCAAATCCTCCACTATTTTATTAATTCAGACGGATGACCAGACTCAAACGTTCCATGAAATTGACCATTGCCTTTTTTTTCCCTGTCTTGGAGCAGGCTTCAAAATATGAATCATCTGAGAAGCATTTGATGAAACAAGAACATTTCACTCGCATCAGTAGGTGAGAGTAGATTCTCAGCAGTAAGCATGGAAAGCCCTAGCCAGGGCATTTGCACCCACATCAGTGATATTGGGGACTCTATACAAAAGGGCGAAGGGTTCTCATCTACACTGCATTTTCAAAGATCTTCCCACTTTTATTAGAGCAGTTCTCCAAATTTAGCTTGCAGTGAGTGAAAGGATTCCAAAACAGCAGTTTGGCATTGTGTCATGCTGACATTACCACAGTGAACATGTACACTGCAACAAGGACATGCCAATAAGCAGCCACCTCTCAAAGCTGGGCACAGTTCAACATGACTTTCCCTGGGAGAGACTCACCATCTGAAATGGCAACACCCTTGCTCACCTGCTCTGAGATGCGGTAGAGGAACCTAGCAAGTTTTAGCTGGTGTTTGATTTTTTATGAAGCCCTAACACCAAAAAGGTAGGATCCAATGCATTGCTCCCCCCTTTATTTCAGTGTATCTTTTGCAGGCACTTGGAAGTATTCAGAATGAACAAGTCTGTGTACAGTGCCAAAAAAAATATCACTGGATTCACTGAAGGCAAAAAGTTAAAATAGCCTCACTATGGCACAGAAAGAACTTCAGCTTTAGCCTGTCACGTCTGTCTTATCCATCATTTCTATCACAAAGAACATTGTAGCAAATGCGTCAGAACATTGTTCTCTTCTGTCTGGTATCTCAGTCTGCACTCTATGTCTGTCTAGATTCAGAGGATGCTGCTGTTCTGTGCCTTGATCTCATGTACTGTCTGGATCTGGATTCTTTACAGAAAATTTCAGAGCAAAAAAGGAAAAAAAAAAAAAAAAAAAAAAAAAAAACCAAAAAGTCTTTGAGAGAGAGACAGCATAGGTTAGACAAAACAGACAGTACAAAACTCTTACAATTATCTGGATTTGCTTGAACTCCAGACACATTGTCCATTGCCATGAAAAGAGTTAAATTCTTTTTCATTGTTGGGTTTGTTTTGTTAAAAAAAACTTTTAAAAAACACCTTTTCTCATTATTTCAGACAAATACTTCTCACCTGGGAAAGAAATTCTCCCGGGCCCAGAATAATTCCCATGTCCTCATCTGCCATGCATCCTCTCTACTCTTTCTAATCCACCCTTTCGAGCAGTTCCTCCTCATGCATGACCCCTGAATCCTCCTCCTCCTGTATGCACTGTTGTTGTAGCCATGTGGATCTCAGGACATTACAGAGACGAGGTGGGTAAGGGAATATTTTTTTTATTGGACCAGCTTCTGTTGGTGAGAGAGACCAGCTTTCGAGGTTACGCAGAGCTGACCTGAAGAAGCTTGTCTCTCTCACTAACAAAAGCTGGACCAATAAAAGATATTACCTCATCCACCTTGTCTCCCCTTCTCTTGAATAATCACCATATGGCTTGTTTTTTGCCTGTAAGGGGCAGATTCTCAGCTGGTGTAATTTGTCAGAAACCAATGAATTTACACCAGCCTCTAGGTCCTTGGTGACAGGAATGGGTGCGTGTGCACACGAGCATATGCTCAATACACATTCACAGCAATATACATTCACAGTGCAATGATATGGTTTCCTCTTGTTCCTACCTTAACAGTCAGGGTGAAGTTTCTCTCAGCAGCTTCCCATAAGAAAGAGATGTGAAGTTTACACTAAGGGACTGAGGGATGGATTAAGGCTAAACTCAAGTCCTGTTTCAGACAAGTGCATTAGTCTGAACTGCACTGGAGGAGAAGGTCTGATAGGTAAGAATTGTAGGGACTCACTTCTAAACTTTGGGAAGCCTTCTTCAGATGGGAGGGAGGGGAAGGCTTGGATTGCCTGGCCTACTCAAAAATCTCTCCGTTCACCACCAAATGAGGTGGCCTGATGCATTATTTTCAGTGATTTCCTATCACACGGGATTTACTCAACCTACGCAGGTCACAGAAGTGAAACGTGAGATCAGTTGTTTATGCAACATGAACAGTAAGAAAGGGGGGAAATTCCACAGCTGCCTTGATGGTGGTTTGGATTGGGTTAGCCTTCACGGGTTTCTGGAGCAGGTGGAATTTTACAAACACAGAAGTGACTAGCAACCTTCCTGTTGAGCTCTCTGCTCTAGCAGATCCCCTAGGAGGAAACTCTCAGCAGCATATAGGAGGCTGCTTGTATTCTGTCTGCATGTCCCTCAGCAGTGTTCATGATTCATTCCTTTTAGCACCTGTATCTGCTGGTTACCGTTACAACCAATTCAGGGGCTCTGGCCAGGACATAACAGCAGGGACAGAGGGATGTGCATTTGATCCAGGCAGCCTGTGAACAGAAGTATCCCCCACCCCACCCCAAGGCCCTTACCCTGTCAACAGAACTGTGAAGGCATGCAGATCGCCACTCTGCTTACCCGCAACTCATCTGCTTGGGCAAGAGAGCTTTGGGTGACACAGCAAAGGTGTCCTGCCCATGTACATCAGCCAAGTGGACAGCAATTAACAGAATGCTTGAGAGTTCTAATTGAATCCATTACCAACTTGGGGACAAATTCAGTGGTGATGTGTACAGGTAGGGCCAGTCTCCCTTGAACGTTCCTCCCCATCTCAGACCCCAGATATGCAAAGGAAACCAAGCTGGAGTAATACAGAGGAGTGGGAAGAAGGTGCATGTGAAGGCAGAGCCTTTGGTCTAAAGGAATCTAGCTGACACTGTCTTACATATGGCCTCTGAACTTGGCCCATGATCCTTAACTCTTTATAGGATCATGGAAGAGACCCTCATTCGGACACCTTGCCCTGCAAATACAGGCCATTCCATCTGGACAGTGCATAGAGCAGATATTTCCCTGACATGCATTTGATTTCAGCCATCCTAAGTTACCGAAAAAGAACCAAGACACAAATTTGAATTTTGGCCTTCAGCAGCCCCACCCCTTTGCTCAGCCCCCACCCCGCAGCATCTGGAAAGTTCAAGGGGAAGACATGGACAAGTCTGGTTTAATTTGTGAGGGACAGGGATGGCGGGGGCAGCAATCATCAACTGATCCCTCTAACATATTTCTCTCTTGGTGTTACTCACCGAAACCCACCAGCCACCTGGAATGTGTCTGAAAAATACCACACTCCTCGCCACGAAACATATGTTGTGCTCAGAATCAACAACTTGTTTTTCAGCAGCAGACATTCTCCACCCCGCTTTCTTACCTCCCCACCCACCACATCTCAGTAGCAACACATTCTAGAAAAAGGAAAGAGACAGGATCCAATCCTACACACTCTCCCCGGGCACAGAACTCTCACTGATTTCAACAGGAGTTGTGTATTGAGAGCTTGTGGGATCTGTCCCATAATCAATTATGATGTGTTTGTGTATTGCGTGTGTGTGCATACGTGTGTACATATTACACTTAGTAGTGTTCCATCTAGTGCTCATTCTCCTGCAGACTTGTGTTTCCATACACCGCTGAGTCAGAGCTTTGTGGATTTTGGTGTATGGACACCTTTTTCTGTTCCAATTTACAGAAGTTGAAGGTCCCCAAATTTCACCTGAACCTGAAAAGTCAAATCAATACACAGCCAAAGTTGACAAATTTTGCCCAATCCACGAATTCTTTCACCAGCTTCCTCTCACTTTCAAGTTCAAGACTCAACGTACCTCCACCCCTGCCTACAGTACACCCTTCCCTCTTCCTGGTCCTGGCCCGTGCCAGTTAACTTGGGCTAAGGGGATGTTTAATTGCGACAAAGACTTTCCAGCTCGAGACCAGGCTGTAAGACCCTGTGAGGCAGGAAGGCCTCCAAACTCAGACTGCAGCCTGAGCCCAAATGTCTACACTACAATTAAACAGCCCCTCAGCCCAAGCTCCACAAGCCCAAGCCAGGCCAGATGCGGGTTTTCAATCGCAGTGAAGACACATCCTTGGATGCTCCCAAGCACCCCGCCTGGTATCCTCTCACTATCTGCTTAAGAACTTCTTTCCACACTACCATTAATGATTGGAATATTCCCCTCCTTGTGCCTCCAGGGACCTGCTTCATACCCCTCTTCAAACCACAAATGTTTCATGAAACCTTTCAACACCTTACTTGTTTTGTGCCTGGACCATCCTCCAGTACGTTGGGCACAGCACAGAATGATATTGCATGTGCCTGAATTACAGAGCAAGCTGTTTGGAACAGGGTGTGCGTCTTTTCTCTAGGTCTGCACTGTGCCAAGCATAAAGCTGGTGCTCTCCATGAAATAATAACCAGCAAATGGAAGCCTGTATCCTGTGTGCTTTTGCAAATCAAGCAAGGCACACAGAAGCACTTTGCAGTAAATTGGTTACTAATAATTAAAATCAGCTTCACAATGGGAGCTATTCTGTAGCCCAGTGGGCTAGCTTGCCTTTATTATATTCAGCAGTAATGCAAGAAACTTACAGACCTGTATCCTGTAAGACATTAACTTCAGCAAGTTAACATAAGGCTTGAGGCCTATGATCTTTGAACAGATAAACTTTGCATTGATCAATGACCCAACAGAAAAAAACCCCAAGTATTTGGGGAGCTGAAAACAGAGTTTAAGGGGAAGTTCTGACCACAGGTACATGAGTCAACTACAAAAGTGTCCTGGCAACGAACTGACACACATAACATTTACACTCCACACATCTAAGGCTAGCCTGCTTGCTTACATACCTTTTCATATAAGTTTCTTATTTTCTTATGGGTTCGATTGTTTGTTTTATTATAATAGGTTTATAGGTCTATAAGTGAGTATATTTTGGCTGTAACTCAAGGGACCCACAAGGCCACATCCTGTATGTTGAGCTAAGTCAAAATTAGCATACATATGTTTGGGGCCCTTCACCTAGATACATGGTGATGAGCTAAAGCATAAGATCCATACATGGCTGTGGCCTTAACATAGAAGACATATTGAAGCAGGTTGGCACAGGGGGCTTCCTAAGTTCACACCCTTTTAAACGTAACAGGTACACCGCAACTTGGAAAGAACCGAAATAACCAGTTAGGAAAGAAATAACAAATGTGATAGCTAACCACAAAAGGGCCATAGTAACAAATTGACGAATATGATAATAAATTGAGATCATTGATATACTAATCTGTAGAAAAGACACTCCAACATTAGTAAGGTGAGAAAATACAAATAAGGAAAGGGTGGTGGTGGGGAAATCCCCTACTGAATACGCATCCAACATAACAATGTCAGCATAACATATTATAAAAGTGGCTTCCCAGCCTAGGGGAGGTAAGAGAGAGAGATGTAGCCCTTGGGAGGTGCCAGGGTGATGGAAGATTTGTCGTAGCAAAGACACCTAGTGGTCAGAGCAGAGAGCTAGCAGGCAGGATTCCTTGTGCAGTGCTTTGAAAATAGGAAGTGCTGAGTAGCCATACTGCCAGCTGCTTCACTGACTTACTGTAGGACTATGGGTAAGTCACTTATTCTCTGTGCAGTTCCTCCATTTATTTGCCATGGGGAGGGGTTATATTTGTGACCCTCACATAACATGATGGCCCCCTTGGCTCCTTCAGGCAATGCTTTGGGATAGATACTGCCAGGGAACGCTTCCAAGTTGCTGGGGAGACAAGGGTCTGCGGGAGTCCAGAAGGGTAGAATGGAGGTATGGGGGCTTGTGTGGACATCCATGGGCTGTGCAGATCTCTGAGCTCCAGGCTGTCAAGGCTGAACCTCTTGTTCATTCCATAGGTGGAGGAAACTCCAGGCCTCCCTACTGCAATAATCAAGTGGGAACTCTGCAAAGCAAACTTCAGGAACTGTCTTGCCCCCTGCAGACTTTTTCTGCATAAGATAATAAGCTAGATCTAAATATTAGTGTGCTTCAGAAGTAAAGGGAGGGACTGTCTGGTGCTTACTTTCGCCATCCTAACTTATGTTTTCTTGCAGTGTTCAGATAATACCTGCTGCAGAAGAGACTCCAACCTGCCACCATTAAATCTCTTTGAACTCAGCTCTCCAACCAGAAATTCAAAAATCCTGAAGGTTAGGCATAAATTTCACATGACTCTGCATTTTCCATCAGCCACAGGAGACACAGGTAAAAAGCTAACAGTTATATAGCACCCTTTATCAGCAGGGATGTCAAAGCATCTAGCAAAATATACAGGAATCTCTGCGCCCCACTGAAAACTGCCACCAGTGGGTGAAATGTGGCAATTGTTTCTCAGAGCACATACAGTTTGTGGCAGGAAATGAAGACACTGCCTGGGAAATTTGCAGCAGGCAAAATCTAAATTATCCAGACTGGGGCAATGCGATCTTTAACAGATAAGAGAGAGCAAGGTTTTGGTTCTACTTACTATGTAACAGGCTGGGATACATCTCCCCTCCCCCATCCCAAGATTTAAAGCCAAGTGTTGCAGCCAGCCGAGTAGTTCTGACAGCCCAGCATGAGCAATACGTTTTGGGGCCTCTGTACATTCCTTCAGTCTCCTTTGGTTTACTCAGATCTGTGATGGTTTCCTAACTGAGAAAGGGCAATTTACCTTGTGGAGCCAGTGTAAGTTCATTTGCTGTCCCACAGCGATGTGACATAGTGCTAAAATCTGAAAAGACAATCGAAAGAGAAGCAAGTCAGAGATGAGAATGGACAAGTTATACATGTTCATTCAGCATGTAGAGAAAACGCACCTTCAGTAAGAGATTGCTTAATGGCATGGAAGAAAAGCAGTTATAGGATGGGATTAGCAGGAAGGTTTAAGGCAGTGGCAACTGTACAGAAGAGTCTTCTCCATAGAAATAATCTAATAAATGAACTTATCCCCCTTAAGAGGGAAACTACTATTGTGTTACTGCCCAGGGCCATGGAGCTGGCACAAGCCACTACCTACACTGCGTCAGGCAAGAATTTGCTGCCCGCTCAAGCATCAGCTTCAAGATACTGGCCATGGCATCCCAGGATGCAGTGAAGCCAATTTTGCACATGACTGAGGGACCCAAGCCTAGTGCTGTAAGAGCAGACAGGACTGAAACTATCATGAATATCAGACACCAGAGAAATCTATTTCTCAGGAGGCCAGTTGCAGCTCGAATATGTGCGCTGCAATTTCAGCAAGTGACACAGCCAGCAGCACTGATAGCGGAACCTCACAGCTGTCATCCCAAGCCGAAATTTTTGCATTTACTCCAGGCTGCTTAAGGGTGAGAGCACGTGAGAAACACACTGTACAGAACTCCGCCGTTCCCGACAGTAAGATTTCATAAACCCCTTTGCACAGACATTCATGCTCCGGTTTTCTACACAAGCTTTCATAGAGAGATTTTACCTTACGTACCAATAACGCTGTGATATACAGAAAGCCAGCAGCAGCTGTTATAAGTATTGGAATGGACCAGTCACTCCAATATCCCATTCGGTTATATAAATACCTGGAAGATAGGTATGAAAACAAAGATTAGGGCATGATCCAATAGCACAGCAACTCTGCTCGATTAAACAAGGATTAGAGAGAGGGTCTTTCCCTTCCCACCAAGCAGATCAGAGATGGGAGATGAAACAAAAGTCATCTGAAAACATCCCCAAACCCCAACATTTGTGTATTGATCCCTCTTGGGAAATTAGGAGTTCAATGCTGATACTGTGCTATGGGGGAAAATATGCTGGGGTTTGGGTTTAAAAAAATAATTCCATATAACAACCAAAAGAGAGAGCACGTGACACAAATATTTCAGCTGGAACAACAGCTTCAAACCAGTACCTGGCATTTCACCAATCCAACAATATATAGGTAATATCAGAAGCAAAAGACAGGGAGGAAAAGAAGAGTTAAGCTATCCACAATGGTGCTCTATTCAAGCCCTGAGCTCCGAACAGAGGGGAAGGTGGTGGTGGTGATAGAAATTGCATCTAATCTACATTTCAGAGACCGACCATAGAAACTGGAAGGTGTCAACCAGTTCTTCCAAAAAACAGCCTTTTAAAGGCATGTCTACACAGCAATTAAACACCCGTGGCTGGCCTGGCTCCTCTGACTTGGGCTAGTGGTGCTTGGGCTGCGAAACTGGGGTGGACGCTGCAAAGGGGGGAACCCAGACTGATCCCAAATGTCTACACAGCCATTTTGCAGCCCCTCTCCCAAGTCAACTGACCCAGGTCAGCCGCAGGTGTTTAATTGCTGTGTAGACACAGCGCATGTGTGACAACGTAAGGCAAGCATGTCTATCAGGTTAGGTGCATGTTTGCTTAGAGAGAACTTCAAGGGAGTTGGGGAGCCTGTATGGTCTGGTGATTAGAGAAGGGACTGATGCAGGATTCGTGGGTTCTAGTCCCGGCTTGACTACTCCTTTGCTGTGTGACCTTCGGCAAGCGATAATTTCTGTGCATCTTAGTCCTTAACTAAAGTCTTTCCACTACAAAGAATAATAGTGTTATGGATAAGAAGCGATCAAACCAGATTGCATGTGGGAGATTTAGTGTTGTGTAAAGTGCCTGACAGAGCCCAGGAGGCTGAATGCTTTATTTATGGGCAGAATCACTTCTGGCACAGGAAGTGGATATGTAGGCTTCCCCTACACCATGGATGTGCCATAACCCTGACCTGGCAGGCCATCTGGAGGGAAGAAAAAGGAGCTCAGTCCTTATGATCCACTCCATCCTTTGCCCAGTCTCTGCTGAGCTTGAGAACAAGAGGTTTAATCAAGAAGGTGATTTTTGGAGATGTGGAAAACTGGCCACTAGGAGCTGGAATGAGGCCACCAACTCATTGCAAGTAGGTCAAACAGCCTGCAGAGGGTGCGCTACAGAGCTGAGCACTGAACAAGCAAAAAAAACCATGTCCCTTAAAATAAGAAAAATACATAAAAACCCTCTTCAAAACAAGGTAATACTCATCATAGTGTATCTGTAGCCTTTGCCCCCACACCTCCCACCTTCTCCCTCTGGTTCCGTCTTCAATGCGTCTGTCTATTCAGAGCAGGAGAGATGAGGTGTCAACCTCTTTCTGTGCAAAAAACTGAATTCCACTTTTAAACATTGTGTATTAGCTGCGGCATAAACCACAATCTCCCACTGACGTCAATGGGAGACTTGCACAAAGATCAAGGACGCATTACAGCTTGTGTGTAGTATAGAGCTAAAGGTCTGTCGCATCTTACGTGCATTTAACATGTGCGATTTCAGCTTTACGCAGTCGGCAAAACCAAACCCCCAAAAGAGAGAAAAATAATTTCAATACTGTAACTGCAGTGCAGGCCATTCCGCCCGCCATTCAACTCAATGTAATTTTGACTATATGTGGTTTTTGCTTTACGTGCTACCCGCGGAATGGAACCCCTGCATAAGCTGAGACTCGCCTGTATTTGTTCTGCACTTTATTGTTGCATTCACCATTGTACAGTGGGCAGTTACACTCATCTGTAGGACCTCCACAATATCCTAAGATGCCACATCCCCATTGTGTCCGAGCGCCCGCCAGCAGGGCATTAACAGACATGACTGACATCTGTCACACATAGTTCATTGTCTCTCCAGGGGAGACTTGTACGTGCCATGGAGTGTTTTATTTGGTGTGTGTGGGGTATTTTTTTCTGATTTCATTTCTTTTTTTTAGCTGTACACGTTGCTGTACGTGTACATTGGTGAAGTCCTGCACCATGAGTGGAAGGTGATGGTTTATGATGGTCCTTAGTCCCTGTGGAGTTTGTTCCAGTCTGGGACTGGCCCCTATGAATGCTGAGCCCCCTGCACAGGTAGAAAGTTCAGGTGAGCCAGAGTAGCAGACCATATTCTTCATCCTGGAGCTATAGGCTCTTCTGAATATGCTGGACTCAGGGCACTGCATGCCTTGAAGACGAGGACTGAGACCTTGAAAATGACTCGCTAGTCTATGAGAAGCCAGTATAGCGAGCAAAGGACAAGTTGGAGGTGCTTGCAGCAGCCTGTGTTGCTGGGGAGATGCATTGCAGGGTTCTTTTCTAGCTGGAGTTCCCCCAAGCACTGATAGTTTCACACCCAGGATTACTGCACTGCGGTAATCCAAACCACCAGTGATGGAGATGTGAGTAATTAAGCCAGGTCTCCTAGGATGGGGCGGAGCCTCCTGGCCAAACACAGAAGAATCATAGAATATCAGGGTCGGAAGGGACCTCAGGAGGTCATCTAGTCCAACCCCTGCTCAAAGCAGGATCAATTCCCAGGCAGTTTTTTACCCCATTTCCCTAAATGGCCCCCTCAAGGATTGAACTCACAACCCTGGGTTTAGCAGGCCAATACTCAAACCACTGAGCTATCCCTCCCCCTACCAGGGTAGAAAGCGTCCCTCGCAGCTGCTGTTAGGATAGTTTAGCATCAGTGAGTAATCACTACAAACTGCACTGGCCAATGTGGGCATGTACCTTCCTCCACAGCGCTGCACCATGGCCACAATCTCTTCCAAGTGTTTTCCTCTATGCACCAGCATCACCCCCATTTTGCTTGGGTTCTGCTTCAGCCAGCTGTTCTTCATCCAGGAGCTGAACTTGTCCAAGCACTAGG
Organism: Chelonoidis abingdonii; assembly: GCF_003597395.2. Taxonomy (NCBI): domain Eukaryota; kingdom Metazoa; phylum Chordata; order Testudines; family Testudinidae; genus Chelonoidis; species Chelonoidis abingdonii. The sequence continues at coordinate 361,922,811 of NC_133769.1, forward strand.
CCATCACAACCACCCTTTCTGCCCTTTGTTTTTCTTTCTGCCCCATCTCATCTCTCTTTCGCTCCCTATCCCTGCCTGCCCACCTTCCCTTTCCTCCCTGCAGCAACTCTCAGTTTCTCACTCCCCCATACCAGGGGGCTATTTCCCCATCCTAACCCACCCCACCCGCTAAAATGATTATGACTAAATTGACATTCAATGAAAAATTTCACTCATTCTCCCAGATATTTTTCTCTTTCCTACAGCCTTCCTTTGCTTCAGCTTCTCACTTCTCCTTCTACATGTATCGTAGCATCTCTTTACTTCTGCCTTTCTTGTGCACCCTTTCCCAGTGTTCCCCACATCCCTTTTCACTATCTCCTTCTCAGCTTTTGATTCCCTTCTCTCCAGTGCAGGGAGATTGGTTACGTCTTCTTCTGTGCCTACTTCCCACTCATCTCCCTTGGCAAGGTAGAGATGCTGACAGTGAAAGAGTTAACAATAATAGCTTGAACCAAGTCGACCACAGTCGGTGCTGTAAGAGATACCACCCCCTTCTCACAAGACTTCAAATGTCAAATTTGCATTTAAATGGAGAGAGACTTCCCAGGCCTAAGCAGGAATTAAAGAGTCTACTGTATTGCTAGTTTTCATGTAAGGATCAGTGAACTCAACAAAACACAAGATGAACTTGGACTCCATCTCTCTGTATTGCCAAAAAACAGTATCTCATGCTGACGAAAGTTATACAATCTCGGGGTTTTTGTTTGATTTCCAGCGCCAGCTTTTGGAAATGCTTTAGATCACAAAGCACTGCCAGTAAGATGACTTGAGCATGTGTGCGCTTCCCCCCAGTGGCTCTTTGCCATCCCCATATCTGACCTGCCTGCCAAAAGCATCAGCAAAAGGCCCCAATCATCCACCTTTCACAGTCCTTGGCCAAGACTAGCTGCAAGAAGGGCAGCTGGCTAAAGCTGAACCCAGGGAAGACCGAGGTGATGGTGACATGCAGAGGGAAGCAGCTGGAAGAACTCAACTTCTCCATAACCTCTTCTGCTACTGAAGATTTCTGGCCTCTAATTGTTAAGCTAGACCCCAGTCTGAGGGTCCTTTTGGACTCCTCAGTGCTGCTGGATGCCCAGACAGCCACAGTGGCAAGAGATGTCTGTCACAATTCAGGGTGACCATACCTCCCCCTCTGTAGTACAGCAAGCATACCCACACTCAGGCTTCTGGCTCCCCTGGCCATCACCCCTGCTGGGCAAAGACCCTCATCTTTTTCCTTTCCAACCAGGGTATTTCCAGGTTTAACAGTTCCCCACCTACACGGTGATTTCTCAGCAAGGCAGACTACCTTAAAAGGCCAGGCCTGCGCTTTGCTTTCTCTTCAGAGACTAACAAAGTAATGGCCAGGAGTTAAGTTACCACACCGTTCTTTCTAAGCAAACATTTATGTGTAAGCTACAAAGCACTACAGAGAAAACATTCAGAACAATAAAAGACCCTACACATGTGCTGATAAGTTCACCATATATCACCCCACCTCCAGCATGGGCTCTGGCAGATGAGTTGTCCTTCAAACCACACACAAGAGTTTTCCGTGGTTTCAAGTTCACAACAGCCTTTGCTCAGAACAAACACACTCATGGAAAGTGTTTACAGCCTAAGTGGCTTTGATCAGGAGATTCCAGGAGCAGGTAACCAGGAGACAATGGGGTTCTCTCTCCAGGCCTCCCAAGGGCCTCCAAAGGAATCCACTTCACATGTATTGTCCCAGCCAGTTATTTCAAGCTCCTAATACTTCCCACAAATTGCGTGAATCATGTCTCCCTCCTAAGGAAGTGCCATGCAATCCCACAATCCTTTTAGACTAACAGACGTATTGGAGCCTAAGCAGACGTATTGATGTGTCTGATGAAGTGGGTATTCACCCAAGAAAGCTTATGCTCCAGTATGTCTGTTAGTCTAGAAGGTGCCACAGGATTCTGGATTTTAATGAAAGTCTTAGCCTGTATTACTGTTATAAAAAACAGATCCGTGTTCCCCAGAATCTAGATGAAATCAGGAATTAAGAATTTATTATATAGATTTAGAGGAGAACAGGATCTAGCCTGCTAGCTCCAAAGTCTCATGTACCCTTCCTTTTTCCATCCGTGGTTTGATTATGCAGATACAATCTCTCTGCACCAGTGACTCGAAACAAAATCAGCTGAATATATGCACCATAGGGAATCACCCCAGGCAATATGTTTAAAACATTTACTTATTTTTGAGGCATGAAGCATAAAAGCTGGGAAGGACACCACATATTCAGAGCTGCCAGCCTTTTAGATAAAGAATGAAAGCCTGCAGCGATATATGTCAAACTGTGGTTTTGGTTTGTCTCTATATACTACATTTCAACCTCAAAAGACTCCATAACTCTTCTCAAGTTCAGGGCCTCATCTGCCTACATGAACCATATTGTCCACATGAATAGCCAGTTTAACTCAGTGGGATTACTCACCTGAGGAAATCTGTGCAGGGCTGGGCCCTTATACAATATACAAACCATACACAGGGATTACCACACTGATCTGTGAAGCAACGCTGCCTCTCAGGTGAGCGGTGACAGCTGATCAGCAGCACCTGGCAATTTGTTTGCAAAAGTCTGGGTCAGAAAATGAAGACTATTCTATCCATTTGAAATTGCAGGTGCAGCTTTAGACAGGCAAACTGCAACAGGGTGTATATGTGTATAAAAATCTGTTTAGGATTACAGTTACACTATTAGTATTTTCTTTTCACACTTTAATTGGGAGAGGTTGAAGAGGGCCAGTGGCACTGCCTGTGTGAGAGATGGAAGGCACTGCAAATGGCCAGCTGGCCATAACAGCATCATTTCTTTTAAATCTTCATAACCTTCCTGGGGTTAAGGGCCCCAAGCAGGGATCAGGGGCCCATTGTACTTTATGAAGACAGCTTCATATTGTATAGATATGGAGATGGAGGTATACCTCTCTCATAGGACTGGAAGGGTTATCAAAAGGTCATTGAGTCCAGCCCCTGCCTTCACTAGCAGGACTCACTACTGATTTTGCCCCAGATCCCTAAATGGCCCCCTCAAGGTCTGAACTCACAACCCTGGGTTTAGCAAGCCAATGATCAAACCACTGAGCTATCCTTCCCACACCTTAAAGAATTTATACTCTAGATTGCAACAGGATGACCGGTGAATGAAAAACAGAGAATAGGATAACAGGCCACCACTAGTCTCACTATTACCAGCTGTTGTTGGCTTGTAGGCACCGCAGCAGAGGTGAGGTTTAAAGAGGACCCTTGTTCATACTGCCTGCATGTCAGTTACCAGTCCAAGTGTCTCTGCCTGTACCACACAGGCGCTCCTGCTTTTCCTACTTGGCTAGGCACTTTTTTGATCGCTAGTGCATTTTATTACATTGCAAACAGCTATGCTCCAAAAGCCAGGATACGCCTGTGTGTAGCCAGTGGAAAGTGACGTTTCCTCCATCCCCAGGATTAGCCTCACAGTAATTAAAGCCTCATGCTGACTTATTATCCTCTTTCCTATTATTTTCATAGAATTTTAGGCTATTTTTAAAACAGTGCTGTTGCCATACAACACTGATGTCAGGACGTGAATGCATCCCAAGCAGGTGGCTAATTGGGGTCTGGGTACATACTGAACAACCGGCCCATTTTTAACATCAAACCTTGATGCTTGAGTGGCTTAATGTACATGCAGAGTGCTGCTGTTTCCAGTCCAGTTAGCATCTTCCACAGCTACTCTTAATATATGTGGGAGATTTCTTCCCAATGCCATCCAGTCACCCAGGGCTCCCAACCCTCTCACTGGGACCATGGGTTCCATTAACATTAAATTTTAAAAAGCAACACCTTCCTCCCATATGATGGGGCATATGGTGACCAAAGCAGCCTTCCCAGGAGCTTTCATAATGGGGCGCCCAAATTTTGCATCACCAAGGGCTCCACTTCATACATCAGTTCATTAATTCTACTTGTGAAGCACAGAATGCACACTTTGGATCATCTGTTTCCAGAGAGCCCATAGTCTCCTACCACTGTTGTGACCTGCTCTATATTAAGGCTGAGGTGGACGAGGTGGGACAGCATAGCATCCCTCCAGCAAGTGCAAAGCTGTCCATGAGGTCTTCTCCATCCAACTCTTGTTGGGTCAAACACGCAAACATGGCAAGGTGGGATTCTGGCTTATGGAGCAGATGGCCAAGCCACCTGAGACAGCACTGAGTCACTTCGGAAGGCACTGGAAGCACTAGAGCGCATTGGAGTGAGTCCGAAGCCTATTACGAGGTGAGACCACCATACGCCTTCAATACGTCATTGCGATTTCCTGTCAAAAGCATTCAATTGGCGCATTTGCAAAAGAAGGGGGCACACAATCAGAAAACCTGCTTGTCCTAGGCTCAACAGAATTGCTTGTTGTGCTTCTCAGTAATACAAACCATTAGTAGATTAACTCCAGGATAAGTGCACAGCTGCAAGGAGAAGGAAACCATGGACTATGTTTTAAGATTGCATTAGCAGCTGTATGACACTCAGGCCCCATTAGCACAGAGGTTGTACTGTGGGACACAGCAGTCTATTACTGGTGTCTTCAGATGCTACCAAAAGGATCGAGGCTCCACTGGGCTGAGCACTGCAAACACACACAGAGACAATCCTTCCCACAGCCCACATACACAGACAGATGAACGGCAGGGAGCAGATACGTCTATCATATCAGAACATGTATATGGAATAAATTGTCGGTTTTCTCAGTTGCAAGTTTTGCTGTTAATTTAAATTAACTCCACTACTAATCCTGATCTACCGTATGAAATATCATCTCTATTTTACTGATGATAATACAGAAACAGAGAGAAAGTAAAAGCAGCAGAGAATCCTGTGGCACCTTATAAACTAACAGACGTTTTGGAGCATGAGCTTTCGTGGGTGAATACATGCATCTGATGAAGTGGGTATTCACCCACGAAAGCTCATGCTCCAAAACGTCTGTTAGTCTATAAGGTGCCACAGGATTCTCTGCTGCTTTTACAGATCCAGACTAACACGGCTACCCCTCTGATAGAGAGAAAGTAATGCTCCTGATGACAGGAGGAAGCAGTGTCAGTGCTGGGAGTAAGACTCGGGAGTTCTTGGCTCCCAGACCTGTTCAGACTTCTAGACCGGGCCATGCCCACATTTTTCAAACATGGTTCGTGATTTTGGGGTACTCAAGTTTTTGGAGAGATGAGCGGAGCACCCATAACTAAGTCAACAGAACTGCATGTGCTCGGCATCACAAGTTGGATACCCAAAACTCCAAGCATCCGAAGTCAGCAGCCACTTTTGAACATTTCGGCCTAAGCGCAATGTTCACTTATCTCTCCACAGGCCTAGCATGAGCTATCTCCATCTGTGATCTAGATCCAAATGAGGCCTTCTTTCCCAGTCCTCCTCTAGGGCTTTTGCTTCATTAAAAAAATAATTCCTTTTGGATTTTATAATGGAATAAGCTAGGAGATTGAACGACATGATGCACTGCTGGCACCGTTACAAACTAGAGAGTGCCATAACTCATACCCTGCTGGCTGGTGTCCAGTACACTTCAGCTGTCAGAAGGCCTGCAGGCAGTGCAAAGTAGCTATGCACATTCACCCATACAGAGCTGGAGCCACCTGGAGCAGTGACACTCCAGAGGGGTCAGGATCCTTCATTGGGATCTACAGACTAATGCTAGAAGGGAAAATAACGTGCTAGGGAAGCAGTGTTGTCTAGTGGTTTGAGCCAGGACTTAAGGGATCTATTCCAAATTCTGCCAATGAGACAATGGGTCAGTTTAGGCAAGTCACTTAAGCACTATGCTTTAATTTATCCAGCCTCTTTATAGATGTAATATTGCTTTCCTCATTAGGGTACTTTGAAGGAAACTCAGCAACTGACCTTTGCTGAGCTTTGTTTGGATCACACAGTTTGGATTTCTCCTGGTTTCTTCCAGAGACCTGGCAAAACTTTCCAGCAGCCCAGGTTTGCTCATCACCTTGGCAACCCTGCTCCACTTTGGTTTCAAATTCCATTGTGAATCTGAAACCAAGTGAATTGTGTGCAGTTAGGGCTTTGTTGCAAACATTTTACCTAGGCTCTACTCATGTGGCTTCATTGTCTTTAACAGGTCAGCAGATTAAAAAAGCTGTAGAAATGTCCAGGATGGCTTTGAAAGAAGTCTGAAGTATTCACTTTACATTCCTTTGCTATGACAAGTAAAAGCAGTGCTGAAAGAAGCCCTAGCCAGTTCTCTAAGTGTGTCCATACAGAAAACACTCCCCACACTCCCAGGCAGCAAGTCTCAGAACCCGGGTCAGCTGATTGCTGCAGAGCTAAAAATGGCAGTGTAGAGGTTTGGACTCACCAGGGTTGAGAGCCCAGGCTCCAACCAAAGCCCAAATGTCTACACTGCTATTTTTAGTCCCACAGCATGAGCCCCTTGAGCTCAGCTGACTGGGCTCTGAGACTCACTGCTGCTTTTTTCATAGGGTGACCTGGGGGGAGATCGGGTGCGGGGGGAGAGTTGCACTGTGTAGACATACCCAGAGAAACTGGGGTTATGGCCTTGGGGCTTACAAGAAAGCAGAGAGGAAAAAACAGCGTGCATTTGATATAGGATGACAGCAGAAAAGATATTGGGGATCTTGAGGGGAATTTAAACCCTTGCACTTTTCCCTCAGGTAAAACAAAAATAATAAAAAAAATTAGAACATCAGCTGCACACAGGTATTTGCTGAACATTTGGACTCAGTTAATTTGTATTATTTATATTGTGATAGCACATGGGAGCCTTAGTCACAGACCAGGACCCCATGGGGTGAGGCGCTGTGAAAGTGCAGAACAAACAGATGGTCTTTGCCCTCAAACAGCTCGCAATCTAAGACGAAAGAGAGGGAGATACAGACAGATGGGGAAGCACACAGAAACAAGACGGGTCACCGTGGTAAGTAAGCAACGAGGGGAAACCATGAAGAGGAAAAACACGAGAAGGAAAACGAAGTGCTATGAGTGACATTACAACAAAACTCCCCAGGTGCCGCCATCTGAAACTGAGTTTCTCTTCAGCACTAAGTTATTCTCCCCAACCCGCAACATCAAGTTATTCCAGGACATAAGACATCTCAAATAAACATGTTCCACTCAAAATGTCTATGAGGATGGACAGGCCACGCTCAATAAAACTGTCAAATGAGCTGACAGGATACAAGCTACCCTCCAACACATCCTCAGGAGCACTACGTTAATCTCACTGCTGAAAACATGAACTTGTTTAGAGACAGCTCTGTCTTGTATTAGTCATTTCTGGCAGAAAATTGCTACCATCATTAAGTTTTTTGAACACTCATTCAATAACTTCAGCATCCTAACAGGCAGTTTATGTATGGGATCAACTACTGGTTACATTTTTAATAGAATTTGCACTTTGTCTTTGACAGGAAGATGATTGCTGAAGTGAGTTAGCTGACAGTAGCTTGGGCTTTGCTCTAAAGCGTTTTAGAAAATTGCTAAGATATATTGCAAGAAATTCAATTTTATTATAGGTGTGCTGAGTAAAGTTGCCTGAACTTTCCATGAAAAAAAAACAACAACCCTTCTTTTAGTTGCTTATAACTTTGCAGGTAAAATCTCTGAAAAGTCCAGCCTCAACCACCATGTTCCATCCCCACACGGAACCTAGTGCTGACCTGACTGTGCAGGTGCCATCCCCACAGAGCAACGGAGCAGACTCCTGTCCAGGTCTACAGGGACTCGGAAGAACTTTTACTGTAATGGCTGCCCAGGCCAGCGTGGGGCCAGGCACAGGAACTAAAAGCAACGAGCAGCTCTCTCCTGCGCTCTCAATGCCCTGGCTGCCTGGAGAAGGAAGCCATCCAATCTGAATATAGAGGGGACAACATGCAGACTAGAAAGAGGGGAAAGGACTAGGCTGGGACAAGGAACCTACCGAAACTGAGGTCTGGAAAAGGGAAAGAAACTGAGTGGGGGTTGGAGAAGGGAGATGGGAACAGGAGCCATGAATGAAGGGGAGAGACTGGGAGCTGGTGAGGGAACTGGGGAGGGGAATAGGAGAAAGTTGGCTGGGAAGGAACACCTGAGATCCGATGATAAACTTGAAGGATGCTTTCATGGTTAATGCAGTTCAATGTGTTCCTGGAGAACTGGATCCTACCCCTGCCTCTACCAAAGCATTCCCGTGTGACGCTGGGTAAGTCACTGCAACCTATCTTTCCCCAGTGGTCACTACTTGGAAGCGGTTCACTTTTTGGGTGCCTGGCTTGAGACCCTGGCATCCGATGTGCGGAAGTGCTGAGAACTCAGAGCTGCTGCTGCTCAAGTCTCTGAAAACCGTACTTGAACATAGTTCGCGCTATATAATGCTAAGTACTCTGAAGAATCAGGTCCTACGTATCTCAAATTGGGCACCCAAAATTAATGGATACTTTTGGCCTTAGTCTCACTGTAACTCAGCTCCCCATATTTGTGAAGCATTCGGATACTATAAATGATGAGCACCACAGTAATTTCCTCCTGGGATTTTCTAATTTTGTCTTCAGAGCAGGGGTTGAATAATGTGCAGTAAACAAGGCCTGGGGCCACACATTTAACAATGGAGGATAAAACAAAGTATTGCACAGCTGCCCATTAAATTGAGCACCGTCCATTCTGTGCACTGGATGAAGGAGGGGCCCTGTGGAAAAAATACTGCGAGGCCATGTAGTTAAAGACTGTACCATAATACAGATGGCACAGCGGTTGTGGGGGGTGAATTAGCTTCATTCTTTTAACATAGTTTATTACTGTGTGTAATATATATATTATAAAAATACAAAATAAGGTGTATTGAAAGAAATATTTTTCTTAATAAAGGAAGTATTGCTGTATCTCTTTTCTCCCAAAGAGAAATCATCAGGATCCAGCACCTTCGGTAATAAGACAGAGCAAGCAAATCCACTAAATAGGTTTTTAAGAATCGTGCGCGTATTTAATATACACGTGCACTGACTTTCTCTGATTGTACCTATCAGAATGGAGCACTCAGAACAATGCACTACATCAGAACAATAGGGAAATAGGAGTGACAGGCAGGTAAGTATTGTGAACGCACTGATAGTGGCTCCATAGTTAGCCCTACGTCAGGCTTTTGACAGACAGGATCTTAAAACTTCCCCAGAGCAGAAAGAATAGGTTAGATATAGTGTGGCCAGGTGCCCGGTTTTTGGCCAGAAGATGTTTGTAAAGGGGACCTGACAGTATCCAGACACTGCTCCTGACCGGACACCCAAAGTCGGATCACTACAGGTGAGGGGGCTCAGCTGAGGCCACCTCCTACCTGCATTGGGCAGCTGCAGCTCCCAGTCCTGCTCCGAGGCAAGTCCCTCCCGACCCAGGATGGGGAAGGGGAGAGCAGCAAGCGATTGCGGGGGAAGGGAGAGGGAAGGCATGTGAATGAGGGTGGAGTCTTGGGGGAAGAGGCAGCCTGTGGGGAAGGTTTTCAGCTAGGGGTCAAATACTGACAATGAATCAGGGTAAGTATTTTTGTTTGGTTGCCTCCTTTAGCCTTTACAGTGAGGAAAGGAGTTTGAACCTAGTCCCACTCCTTTTTTGGTTCGGTTTGAATTTTTCACATTTGGGAGGATCAATTTGAAAAAACAAAAGCCAAAACTAGAATAAAAAACATATCACCACTACAACTAGAATAGCCAACGTAGATTCAGTCTGGGGTCTGACAGTCTTACGGAAGCAAACAATTGACAAGGATCGACAGGATATGACATTACAATACCTTCTTATACAACAGGCATTTGTTAAATAAAATTACTAACTAGAGACACAAACTCGCTTCAACAACTTGAATTCCACCTATTTTCTCCATGTTTACCATGGAGCATACCCAATCTGGAATGCTGCACAGCCCACGTGTAGTGGCTAAATAATATAAATCCAAATATATCTCAATACATTTACCAATGTAGACCAGAGGTTCTCAAATTGGGAGGCGGGCCCCCCTGAAAGCAGGGTGGAGAATGTAGGGGTGGGGGGTGAGAAAAACACCTGACTGTGCATATTTTACCCACAGCAACGAATAACTAGCACTGCTGATTCCTCCAGACACAGCAGGTGCTCAGATGGCACTGTGCATTTTCATTGATTTTGGTTATATTTGCACAGCATTATACAAAATCGTTGCCATCTGTAAGTGAATCCGTTTGCCATGAGGTGTGCACATTTAATTGTAAGCATCGATCACCACTGCAGTTTTGTTTTTTCTCTTATGACAATGGGTCGTTGGCTCTGTTTCCATCAGTTTTTAGTACCTAGTGAGGGTTGCGTGTTGGTTATTTTTTTAATTGGCATATGTACTTGTGTGGCGGGGAGGGATGACATAAACTACAACAGAAACAAAGAACATCAGAAAGGCTGTACTGGGTCAGACCAAAGGTCCATCCAGCCCAGTATCCTGTTTGCCGACAGTGGCCAACGCCAGGTGCCCCAGAGGGAATAAACCTAACAGGAAATGATCAAGTGATCTCTCTCCTGCCATCCACCTCCATCCGCTGACAAACAGAGGCTAAGGACACCATTCTTTACCCATCCTGGCTAACAGCCTTTAACGGACTTAACCTCCATGAATTTATCCAGTTCTCCTTTAAACCCTGTTATAGTCCTAGCCTTCACAGCCTCCTCAGGCAAGGAGTTCCACATGTTGACTGTGCGCTATATAAAGAAAAACTTCCTTTAATTTGTTTTAAACTTGCTGCCCAGGAAGTGGGGTCTGATCAAATACATTTGAGAACCACTGATGTAGACAGCCAGGAGATAGTCTCACTTAATACAGACCCCACCACCCATTTACTAGTTACTGATTCCAAAGGAACCCAAACGTATCAGAATGTTATAAGCAGTTCCTTAACAAAAACAAAAAACCCCAACACACACTAGAGACCTGGTTCACTTCAAGAACATACAAATATGCATGTGTTGCCCCCAACAGAAACGCTCTACTTACCAGTTGATTTCATTGTAGTCATTGTGAACTTCCCACCAGAAATAAAACCAGACCAGTGTCAGGAAGAAAGTGAAGGTGAGGATTAGGAACCAGAGGCGCTCCCACTGTGGAGACAAAGGAAATTAACATTAGCAGGGGCCTACGCTGCAAGAATTCCAATGCTCAGAACCGATAAAGTCTCACGCTTTGTCTATACATAGTTTCTGTACCTACCTAAAAAAAACTGATAGAAAAGCAGATTTAGTTCTCTAGTGTGGATGCAGCTGTGCTGGTATAAACACCTTTATTCTGATATAACTAGTCTTGGTAAATTTAAACATCTATGCCAGTATAAATATCTTTAGCCTGACATAATTACTTCCACATGTGATGGCTGCAACAATTTAAGTAAATTAGCTTTTCTACTGATTTAGTTAAATCAGTGCAAGAATTCTCCACAGACAAAGTCTAGTTTGAGTTCTTTTTTGATGCACAGAGAATGAATCCCCCAGCAGTGCAGAGATGTTTGCAATGAATGAAAATCTAACCTCTGCTGGCTGAAATACTTCACACATGCTCACTCTGTTGCTGCAGAGAAAGAGGAATGGCCGTGTGGCTAAAACACAGGTCTCAAAATCAAAGAGACCTGGGTTCTACTCCCAGATTTGCCACCAGCATCCTGTACGGGGAAAGACATTATTCTGGGACACAATTTCCCCATGTGTAAGATGGGGATAATACTCATCTCTCAGGGGTGCTTGAAAGTCTTTATTCACTACAGTTGTCAAGTGCTTTGTTGCCTTCCTTTGGAAATACTATATAATCTCAAAAAGCAATAATGAGTCCCGTGGCACCTTAAAGACTAACAGATGTATTGGAGCATAAGCTTTCATGGGTGAATACCCACTTCGTCAGACGCATGTAATGGAAGTTTCCAAAGGCAGGTATAAATATGCAGACAAGAATCAATCTGGAGATATCGAGGTTAGTTCAATCAGAGAGGGTGAGACCCTCTTCTAGCAGTTGAGGTGTGAACACCAAGGGAGGAGAAACTGGTTCTGTAGTTGGCAAGCCATTCACAGTCTTTGTTTAATCCTGATCTGATGGTGTCAAATTTGCAAATGAACTGAAGCTCAGCAGTTTCTCTTTAAAGTCTGGTCCTGAAGTTTTTTGCTGTAAGATGGCTACCTTTACACCTGCTACTGTGTGGCCAGGAAGGTTGAAGTGTTCTCCTACAGGTTTTTGTATATTGCCATTCCTAATATCTGACTTGTGTCCATTTATCCTTTTATGCAGAGACTGTCCAGTTTGGCTGATGTACATAGCAGAGGGGCATTGCTGGCACTTGATGGCGTATATAACACTGGTGGACGTGCAGGTGAATGAACCAGTGATGTTGTAGCTGATCTAAAAAGTATCTTTACTAGGTGGGCTTCCCGTTCTCACAAGCTGAAGGCAACTGTTGTGAATTCGACTTCCGTTGGTGCTGTGTACGTAGTTAGCCAATTATTGTTGTGTCTACATGACCCATGCACCATGTCACGGATGCTCAAAGAAGAGCTCTACCTCAATACTACCCTATGTCTGTAGGCCGGGGTAATCTATTTTTTGTCCAAGTCCAAATTTCTTGGTACAGTCAAGCTCTAGAAAAAATACAACAAACAACTTGATAATAATAAGTAAATACTTGATAATAATAAGTAAATACAAAGATTTTAGTGGTCTGTTCAAAAGCATCTGGCAGTGCAGATCTGGGCTCCGGTCTACCTATTGACTATCCCTGCGGTAGGCCTTTCCATGTCCAAAGCACTCAGATACATGTGCCTGTAAATCCAATGTTCCCACCGGCATCATTTGTTTTTCCATCTTTATAGAGTATTTTGCAAATGATTTGGTGGAGAGAAATAGGCAACATTTGACTTAGAGGATAAAGTTTTACATTAATATTCAGTTTTGCTTATTATCTTAAAACCAGCTACTTGGTGTTCCATTCTAATAGACTGGAACGTCCCAAAGATGTTCATTTAGGAAGAGGCATTAGAAAGCTGTTCTGTCCATAACTAATATAATTTCTGTGTGTTCCTCACTGGTTATATTCCCCAGCATTAACAGTTCTGTGGGAAAAGATGCTTCTGCTTCAAATGTCTTTCTTGGAACAAAACCTGAGTAAATTAACAAAGGAGAACATTCAAATTAGTCCTCTCTCTCCAGAATTAACAAGACAGGATACCAAAATTTATGGGCAGGCTTAGCTACTATAATTTCTTTCTAAACTCTGAACACACTATTAACCGGTTTTCAAAATATTCTTTTCACTTGTGAACTGTGACTTTGCTTTTTAATTACAGCAAACCACCACTGAGTATGCATTTTGGTATCCCATGAGATTCTACCACTTCTCTCTCCTTTTTATCTTAAAGGTTAGTGTCACTTATGTAACAGTATTTTGATTATAATTCATCATGCACAAGCCTGGATTCTAATTTGGTGACAAGGCTTTTTGCTTTATGCTCCACAGCACAAAATGGGTGCAGAAAGTACAAGGGCTGGAATAATTTAATCACTCCCTTTGCTTGCAATAATGTTTTCCACTAGACATTCCTGGTTCCTGACACAGAGGTAAGGCTTCTCAAGAAAGCCTAAGGGAGTTGGGTGCTAAATCAATATCAATGGCATTTGGGTGCTTAATTCCCCTAGATCCCTTTCAAAATCCCATCCTAATATTTGACATGTCTAAAATTATCAGCATCAGGGTAAAGTGAGTGAGGCTGAGGGCTTTTCAGATGCAACTTCTACAAACATTAATTGCAATTAAACTCATGTGGCTAAATTGCTGTGCTGAGATCTTATACAACATCCCACGCCTCCAGCCTTGCTATGAGTGCACTGAACAAAGGCTGTGTATCCTATAGAACATAGCAACCAACACAAATCTGCACCATTTGGCTTTGCACGGGTAAATCCTGAGGCTGATGTGAATCCCCAGGAAGAGGAAAGTGATAAAAGTTTAGCCATCATGCTACAGCCCCATTGAAATCAATTGAGAGTTTACCCCATTGGTTTTGATAAAGCCAGGATTTCGTGCTGAATATATAAATGAGACCTTGCATTTGCCATGCACATCCACTCCTACTTAATGCCCTTCTGTACACACCGCATATATCAAAGCAACAATTAAAACCAATGTGAGAAGGAAACGTTTCCATGGCAAGGTGTCGCATGATAAACCACTTTAGTATTGAAGATCTGCCTAGCCCAACTGGGGTGGGGGAATGGGAGTGGAGGAGAAGAAAAGGGTTTGTTTTCTTGGATGAAGACAAACAAGAGATTGAATTAGTTAAGAATGAGATATTCTGTTACACTACTCGGGGGGTTGTCACTACGTTTAGAGAGGCACTGACTGCTTTTAGCACAGGAAAATGGACGTTAGGAGCTCCCAACTCTGACACTGATTCAAATCATTACTTGGGCAAGTTCTCTAACTTCCCTCTGCCTCAGTTTCTACATAATGAGCTCAATATATCCCTCTCCCTTGGAAGTGGGGTTCGGATTCTCAAATGACCAGCACTAGAGCGGCGTGAATTAACACAATGCGCCCGACTTCTACTTTCCTTACCACCAAAATTCATTTGTACCCAAGACGTGTTTGTGACTATATTTTGCACACGCTGGATTTTCCCTGCCTCCCCTATCACAGGAGTTCTCAATCTTTTTTTCTGAACCTCCCACCCCTAATATGCTACAAAAACTCCATACCGCACCTGTGCCACAACAATGGTATTTGTGCGTATAAAAGCCAGGGCCAGCATTAGCCAGTAGCAAGCAGGGCAATTACCCAGGGCCTCATGCCACGGGGGCTCCACAAAGCTACGTTGCTCAGGCTATGGCTTCAGCCCCAAGTGGCGGGGCTCAAGCTTTTTGTCCTGGGCCCAAGTGAGTCTAATGCCGGCCCTGCTTGGCGGATCCCCTGAAACCTGCTTGCAACCCTCAGGGGGCCCTGGACTCCTGGTTAAGAACTGCTGCCCTGTTAAACCTATCTCCTCTTCATTTTAAGAGGTGACTTGTACTCAGAGAAACCTCACTAGTCTTCAATGCAAGAACAGCCATACTGGGTCAGACCAAAAGTCCATCTAGCCATCTAGTATCCTGTCTTCCAACAGTGGACAATGCCAGGTGCCCAAGAGGGAATGAACAGAACAGATAATCATCAAGTGATCCATCCCCTGTCGCCCATTTGTTCCCAGCTTCTGGCAAACATATATGGCCATTGATAGACCTATCATCCATGAACTAACTTAGTTCTTTTTAAACCCTGTTCTGGTCTTGGCCTTCACAACATTGTCTGGCAAAGAATTCCACAGACTGTGTGTTGTGTGAAAAAATACTTCCTTTTGTTTGTTTTCAACCTGCTGCCTATTAATTTCATTGGCTGTCCTTGTGTTATGAGAAGGAGTAAACAACACTTCCTTATCTACTTTCTCCACACCGGTCATGATTTTATAGACCTCAATCATGTCGTCTCTTTTCCGAGCTGAAAAGTCCCAGTCTTATTAACTTTCATCATTTCCTTTTTTATCCAGTACTTAACAACCTACTACTCCCATCGAGTCCAGTTCACTAAATTACTGGATAGGTTTTCCAAAGCAACATATTTACATTTATCAATATTCTACCTCCAGAAAGGAAGTTTAAAATATATGTCTAAAGTGCTGAGATGCTCGTTTCCTGGGTTCCTCTGCCTCTCGGCTTGCAGGATTTGAAATGGCATTACCAGTAATGGAAACTTCCTAAACATGTTAAGTAGTAGAAATCAAGGTTTCCCAAACTATCCTTATTTATCTCACACCAACACTGATACGAGGAAAGTGATCTTTACATAAAATAGCAGTCACATTGGGATAACCTTGTTTAATGTTCAGGAATAGGATGACTACTACTTCGACAAGCAAGCCAAGTAGGACATTTCAGGATAGTTTATTTACATTGCATTTATATGCAGGTACCATAATTTGTCGGGGGTCTCTAGTGGCTATTTAGGTCCAACTCTCTCTGACTGATTGTTCTTCCTACATATATTTGCTTAGCTGATGGTTTGAAAACCAAATCAAATGCCTCTTTGGTATACTTCTTTCTATAAATTGTATGTCTGTCTTGCGAGCTGTTTCAGAGGAACAGAGCTTTACAAGCCTAACAAAAAATTGTGGCATCACTGATGCATCCAGAGAATGGAAATTATTCTGGCCATCTTCCAGAATTTGATTAATTTAACCTTAGGAACAGTACAAAAAAAATCTCATCGACTCCAACATGACTGCAACACTTTTACAATTCTAAGTTTGAATAATCACAGATAGCACTAATATTTTACAACAGTATGAAGCAATGGTTTCAGCCCTGACAGACTCCCACCAGATATTAGACTTTAAAATCATGTCATTCTGATTACTTGTTGATACATGAGTAACAATTGTATCTAGTTGAACAAAATATAATTACAAGAACATGAACAGTACCATTATAAATATACAGTTTGACAGTATATAAAATTTGCATATTTGTGTACTCTACCAAATTTTCCAGCTAACAAGTTTGTCAGCTTTGACATTTTAGCAATAACTCTAGTGAGAAGTTTGGGGTTTTCTAAACATGCTTTTTTGACTTGAATGTTAAAATGCGAGGATGAAGAGCTCATGCTAGCTGGTTAATAATTACTTGTGCAACTTTAGACCCTCCTGTTGTCAAAAAGGAGCATAGATCCACTTTGCGGAGCCTTACAAATGAAACCCGGTAGGTACTGTTAGTTTGGCAACATGAGGCTGGTACATGCAGCAAGTAAACGAAGATGGGGATTTGTTTCAGATAAACATGGCTACTAGTGCTATTGTGGGAAGTCTTTCAAAGGACACACAGGCCTGGTCTACACTACGCGTTTAAATCGATTTAAAGAGCGTTAAATCGATTTAACGCTGTACCCGTCCACACTACAACGCCCTTTATATCGATATAAAGGGCTCTTTAAATCGATTTCTGT
>NC_133769.1:361940454-361972736 GCF_003597395.2 Chelonoidis abingdonii
AGATCCCTTTCAAAATCCCATCCTAATATTTGACATGTCTAAAATTATCAGCATCAGGGTAAAGTGAGTGAGGCTGAGGGCTTTTCAGATGCAACTTCTACAAACATTAATTGCAATTAAACTCATGTGGCTAAATTGCTGTGCTGAGATCTTATACAACATCCCACGCCTCCAGCCTTGCTATGAGTGCACTGAACAAAGGCTGTGTATCCTATAGAACATAGCAACCAACACAAATCTGCACCATTTGGCTTTGCACGGGTAAATCCTGAGGCTGATGTGAATCCCCAGGAAGAGGAAAGTGATAAAAGTTTAGCCATCATGCTACAGCCCCATTGAAATCAATTGAGAGTTTACCCCATTGGTTTTGATAAAGCCAGGATTTCGTGCTGAATATATAAATGAGACCTTGCATTTGCCATGCACATCCACTCCTACTTAATGCCCTTCTGTACACACCGCATATATCAAAGCAACAATTAAAACCAATGTGAGAAGGAAACGTTTCCATGGCAAGGTGTCGCATGATAAACCACTTTAGTATTGAAGATCTGCCTAGCCCAACTGGGGTGGGGGAATGGGAGTGGAGGAGAAGAAAAGGGTTTGTTTTCTTGGATGAAGACAAACAAGAGATTGAATTAGTTAAGAATGAGATATTCTGTTACACTACTCGGGGGGTTGTCACTACGTTTAGAGAGGCACTGACTGCTTTTAGCACAGGAAAATGGACGTTAGGAGCTCCCAACTCTGACACTGATTCAAATCATTACTTGGGCAAGTTCTCTAACTTCCCTCTGCCTCAGTTTCTACATAATGAGCTCAATATATCCCTCTCCCTTGGAAGTGGGGTTCGGATTCTCAAATGACCAGCACTAGAGCGGCGTGAATTAACACAATGCGCCCGACTTCTACTTTCCTTACCACCAAAATTCATTTGTACCCAAGACGTGTTTGTGACTATATTTTGCACACGCTGGATTTTCCCTGCCTCCCCTATCACAGGAGTTCTCAATCTTTTTTTCTGAACCTCCCACCCCTAATATGCTACAAAAACTCCATACCGCACCTGTGCCACAACAATGGTATTTGTGCGTATAAAAGCCAGGGCCAGCATTAGCCAGTAGCAAGCAGGGCAATTACCCAGGGCCTCATGCCACGGGGGCTCCACAAAGCTACGTTGCTCAGGCTATGGCTTCAGCCCCAAGTGGCGGGGCTCAAGCTTTTTGTCCTGGGCCCAAGTGAGTCTAATGCCGGCCCTGCTTGGCGGATCCCCTGAAACCTGCTTGCAACCCTCAGGGGGCCCTGGACTCCTGGTTAAGAACTGCTGCCCTGTTAAACCTATCTCCTCTTCATTTTAAGAGGTGACTTGTACTCAGAGAAACCTCACTAGTCTTCAATGCAAGAACAGCCATACTGGGTCAGACCAAAAGTCCATCTAGCCATCTAGTATCCTGTCTTCCAACAGTGGACAATGCCAGGTGCCCAAGAGGGAATGAACAGAACAGATAATCATCAAGTGATCCATCCCCTGTCGCCCATTTGTTCCCAGCTTCTGGCAAACATATATGGCCATTGATAGACCTATCATCCATGAACTAACTTAGTTCTTTTTAAACCCTGTTCTGGTCTTGGCCTTCACAACATTGTCTGGCAAAGAATTCCACAGACTGTGTGTTGTGTGAAAAAATACTTCCTTTTGTTTGTTTTCAACCTGCTGCCTATTAATTTCATTGGCTGTCCTTGTGTTATGAGAAGGAGTAAACAACACTTCCTTATCTACTTTCTCCACACCGGTCATGATTTTATAGACCTCAATCATGTCGTCTCTTTTCCGAGCTGAAAAGTCCCAGTCTTATTAACTTTCATCATTTCCTTTTTTATCCAGTACTTAACAACCTACTACTCCCATCGAGTCCAGTTCACTAAATTACTGGATAGGTTTTCCAAAGCAACATATTTACATTTATCAATATTCTACCTCCAGAAAGGAAGTTTAAAATATATGTCTAAAGTGCTGAGATGCTCGTTTCCTGGGTTCCTCTGCCTCTCGGCTTGCAGGATTTGAAATGGCATTACCAGTAATGGAAACTTCCTAAACATGTTAAGTAGTAGAAATCAAGGTTTCCCAAACTATCCTTATTTATCTCACACCAACACTGATACGAGGAAAGTGATCTTTACATAAAATAGCAGTCACATTGGGATAACCTTGTTTAATGTTCAGGAATAGGATGACTACTACTTCGACAAGCAAGCCAAGTAGGACATTTCAGGATAGTTTATTTACATTGCATTTATATGCAGGTACCATAATTTGTCGGGGGTCTCTAGTGGCTATTTAGGTCCAACTCTCTCTGACTGATTGTTCTTCCTACATATATTTGCTTAGCTGATGGTTTGAAAACCAAATCAAATGCCTCTTTGGTATACTTCTTTCTATAAATTGTATGTCTGTCTTGCGAGCTGTTTCAGAGGAACAGAGCTTTACAAGCCTAACAAAAAATTGTGGCATCACTGATGCATCCAGAGAATGGAAATTATTCTGGCCATCTTCCAGAATTTGATTAATTTAACCTTAGGAACAGTACAAAAAAAATCTCATCGACTCCAACATGACTGCAACACTTTTACAATTCTAAGTTTGAATAATCACAGATAGCACTAATATTTTACAACAGTATGAAGCAATGGTTTCAGCCCTGACAGACTCCCACCAGATATTAGACTTTAAAATCATGTCATTCTGATTACTTGTTGATACATGAGTAACAATTGTATCTAGTTGAACAAAATATAATTACAAGAACATGAACAGTACCATTATAAATATACAGTTTGACAGTATATAAAATTTGCATATTTGTGTACTCTACCAAATTTTCCAGCTAACAAGTTTGTCAGCTTTGACATTTTAGCAATAACTCTAGTGAGAAGTTTGGGGTTTTCTAAACATGCTTTTTTGACTTGAATGTTAAAATGCGAGGATGAAGAGCTCATGCTAGCTGGTTAATAATTACTTGTGCAACTTTAGACCCTCCTGTTGTCAAAAAGGAGCATAGATCCACTTTGCGGAGCCTTACAAATGAAACCCGGTAGGTACTGTTAGTTTGGCAACATGAGGCTGGTACATGCAGCAAGTAAACGAAGATGGGGATTTGTTTCAGATAAACATGGCTACTAGTGCTATTGTGGGAAGTCTTTCAAAGGACACACAGGCCTGGTCTACACTACGCGTTTAAATCGATTTAAAGAGCGTTAAATCGATTTAACGCTGTACCCGTCCACACTACAACGCCCTTTATATCGATATAAAGGGCTCTTTAAATCTGTTTGGCCAGCGTGGAGCTCTGATCAGCACAGGTGACCACGCAGAGCTCATCAGCACAGGTAACAATGCAGTCTCCTGAGAATCGAAAAAGAGCACCAGCCTGGACCGCACAAGAGGTACTGGATCTGATCGCTATATGGGGAGAGGATTCAGTGCTAACAGAACTCCGTTCGAAAAGACGAAATGAAAAAATATTTGAAAGAATTTCAAAGTCTATGACGGGAAAAGGCCACAGCAGGGACTCAGTGCAGTGCAGAGTAAAAGTTAAGGAGCTCAGACAGGCATACCAGAAAACCAGAGAAGCAAACGGAAGGTCTGGGTCAGGGCCGAAAACATGCCGCTTCTATGCTGAGCTGCATGCAATTTTAGGGGGCTGCGCAACCAGTACCCCACCCCTGGCCGTGGATTCAGAGGTCGGGGTTGTAATATCAACCGTGGCTGAGGATTCTGCGGAGGGGAAGATGAGGAGGAAGAGGAAGAGGAGGAAGAGCTTGCTGAGAGCACACAGCACCGTTAGCCCCAACAGCCAGGAGCTTTTTGTGACCCCAGAATTACCGTCCCAGCCCTCCCAAGCCACAAGCCCAGACAGTGAAGCCATGGAAGCGACCTCTGGTGAGTGTACCTTTGTAAATATCAAACATGGTTTAAAACAAGCGTTTTTTAATGATTTATTTGCCATCAGGGCTTGTGATGCATTCGCAGCCAGTAAAGTTAAAGTTACAGGAAAAGTTCGTTAACATGTCTGGGGATGGAGCGAAAATCCTCCAAAGAAATCTCCATGAATCGCTCTTGGAGGTACTCAAAAAGCTTTTGCAGAAGATTTCTGGGCAAGGCAGCCCTATTTGGTCCCCCATTGTATGACACTTTTCCACGCCATGCATGTAGCAAGTAATTCGGAATCATAGCTTCACAAAGCACAGCGCGTATGGCCCAGGTGACTGCTGGCATTCCAGAAACATACGTTCTGCATCCTGCGGTGGTATTCTCAGGAGAGTTATATCATTCATTGTAACCTGGTTGAAATTCAGGAACTTTAATTAGGGGGCAGACATGGATTTTCCTACTGGGCAGCCGCTTAATCCTTCCTTGCTCGTAGCAAAGCGGGGGGAGGGGAGGAAGGATAGCGCTGAGTTTTCAGCGTTTGGCGAGCAGGAATCTTCCCAGCTACCAGCCACGCGGTGCAGGGGGGGGGGGGGGGGGAAGGAGGTGGTGATCATTACCAGTGATCTTACATGATAGCAGCCATGCGGTGGGGGAGGAGGGGAAAGAGGGGGGTTTGGGGTTTGCTGGTTCCTCTTAACAGGAACAAGGCATCATAGATCACTGTGTATATGAACGCTGGAGAAGTCAAACAGAAAGCCTTACCATGGCCGCATGGAAGCTTAATTTGGATGCCTGGACCTGCGTCTGTGAGATCTGCAACACCAGAGCCACAGGCACTCAATATTAAACGATGCAAAATGCGACCTTGTAGTGAAATCACATGTGCTATGTAAGGTGGATAGTGTTATTCACTGTGAAAGAGTACAAGCATTGTTCTGTAAAATGTATCTTTTTACATACTTCTCTCCCTGTTTTCCCTCCCCCATGCAGCTGCACAGTTGTCCGGCCTCCCTACGCCATCCCGAAGGCTAGCTCAGATAAGGCGGAGGAGGAAGAGAACACGAGATGAAATGTTCTCAGAAATCATGGAAGTAACACGCAATGACAGAGCTCATCAGAATGAGTGGAAGGATGTGCTAGCAAAGTACAGGAAAGATGCCAGTGAACGGGAGGATAGGAGAGACGCTCGAGATGAGAGGTGTAGGCAGGAAGATCAGCGGTGGGCGGATGCTACGCTGCAGCTGCTGCGTGCTCAAACTGATATCCTCCAACGCATGGTGGATCTTCAGGAAGAGCAGCGGGCTTACAGAGTGCCGCTGCAGCCCATGTTAACCACCCTCAAAGCTCCCCACGTTCCATATCTCCTCACCCAGACGTGTAAGAACGCGTGGGGGAAGGCTTTCTGCACCCGCCCACTCCACCCCCCTGGACAGTCAAGCAAAAGGCTGTCATTACGTTGAAATGTGCTTAATGGCCTTTTCCTTCCCTCCTATCCCTCTCCCAAACCACAGCAGGCAGGGATACCTTGATAATTCTCTGCCTCTTTTTATAATTACTTTTTAATAAAGAATACTCCAAAGGGGGAGGGTGGGTTGCTTACAGGGAATGACTTTTAAAAAAGAATACATGATTTTTAAAACAATACTGAATGACTTTTAATAAAGAATACATGATTTTTAAACGATACTGACTTTATTTCCTTCAGCAAGCTGTAAGTAAAGGGGAAGGGTGGGTTGCTTACAGGGAATGAGTCAATCAAGGGGGGAGGGTTCATCAAGGGGAAACAAACACAGCAGTCACACCGTACCCTGGCCCGTGCTGAAACTCGTTTTCAAGGCTTCTCTGATGCGCACCGCCTCCTGGTGTGCTCTTCTAATCGCCCTGGTCTCTGGCTGCTCGTACTCAGCGGCCAGGTGATTTGCCTCAGCCTCCCACCCCGCCATAAATGTCTCCCCCTTACTCTCACAGAGATTGTGGAGCACACAGCAAGCAGCAATAACAAACGGGACATTGGTTTGGCTGAGGTCTGAGCGAGTAAGTAATGTTCGCCAGCGCCCCTTTTAAACGGCCAAATGCACATTCTACCACCATCCTGCACTTGCTCAGCCTGTAGTTGAACAGCTCCTGACCACTGTCCAGGCTGCCTGTGTATGGCTTCATGAGCCATGGCATCAAGGGTAGGCTGGGTCACCCAGGATAACTACAGGCATTTCAACATCCCCAACGGTTATTTTCTGGTCTGGGAAGTAATTCCCTTGCTGCAGCCGTTTAAACAGAGTAGTGCTTCTGAAGACGCGAGCGTCATGAACCCTTCCTGGCCATCCCACGTGGATGTTGGTGAAACGTCCCTTGTGATCCACCAGTGCTTGCAGCACCATTGAAAAGTACCCCTTGCGGTTTACGTACTGGGTGCCCTGGCGCTCTGGGGCCAAGATAGGGATATGGGTTCCATCTATGGCCCCCCCACAGTTAGGGAATCCCATTGCAGCAAAGCCATCCACTATCACCTGCACGTTTCCAAGAGTCACAACCTTTCGTAGCAGCAGCTTAACGATTGCTTTGGCTACTTGCATCACAGCAGCCCCCACAGTAGATTTGCCCACTCCAAATTGATTCCCGACTGACCGGTAGCTGTCTGGCGTTGCAAGCTTCCAGAGGGCTATTGCCACTCGCTTCTCCACTGTGAGGGCTGCTCTCATCTTAGTATTATGGCGTTTCAGGGCAGGGGAAAGCATGTCACAAAGTTCAAAGAAAGTGCTCTTACGCATGCGAAAGTTTTGCAGCCACTGGGAATCGTCCCACACCTGCAAAACTATGCGGTCCCACCAGTCTGTGCTTGTTTCCCGCGCCCAAAATCGGCGTTCAATGGGTAGAACCTGCCCCATTACCAGCAGTAGCTCCAAAACGCAGGGGCCCGCGGTTAGGGAGAATTCAGTGTCCATGTCCTCATCGCTCTCGTCGCCGCGCTGCCGTAGCTGCCTCCTCCTCTCCTCCTGCCTTTGCAGTTCATGGTTCAGCATAGACAGCACGAGAGTGCGCGAGGTGTTGACAACGTTCACGATAGCGTTACTGATCTCAGCAGGGTCCATGCTTGCTGTGCTATGGCGTTTGCTCAGTTGGCTACCCACAGTGCACCGCTCCAGAAATCGACGCTAGCCATGGACCATGGACGCACACTATCGAAGTAACGTGCCTAGTGTGGACGCTCACATTCGACTTTATAATATCAATTTTATGAGACCGATTTTAGCTAATTCGATATTATCCCGTAGTGTAGACGTGGCCATAGAAACAGAGGTCATGACTACTTACAGTTATTAGAAATTGCATGGCTCTTTCTTCAAGCCCATTGTCCTGACCAGATTTCAATTTGGGTGATTACATTCTGCATATCTAGCAACCCCCTTCCTCTGTAGTTTCTACCCAGTGTAGTATATACTTCGAGGCTAGACTATTAAAGGCTTTATATACAAGTAGCAAGATCTTGAACTGAATCAACCAAGTTCATTAGCAATGAATGTACGCTGCAGAATTCCAATAAGGGGAACAGAGAAGATGAGCACATCCTAACACCTTGAACACTGGGATTTCTGTAGAGTGGATACAAATAATTCACATGAATGCTGTATTTGATGTGCAGTGTGCATTCTTTTAATTTGAGGGTAATCTTTTTGTCCCACACTGCTCTATTCACATCAGCTCCGAGTTACAAAATCCACAAGAGATGTATGTTCTTAGATCCATTTTACCAAATGGGTAAGATGAGGCTCAGAAAAGTACCTTGCTGAAGGTCATAGTGGTAGTGAGCCGGAACTAGAATTCAATAGGCTCAACTCTTAGATCCTTACTCCAACCACAAGATGATCTCTTTGCTTCTAGTGACAAATCATGCCCATAATATGATAGCCAGTTTGATTAAAGTGCAAGCTCTAAAAAGACAAATGGATAAAGCAGGTACATGCAACAGTCTCGTTGTGGAGCACACTGGCAGAGTTAACCACAGTTCAGAGGACGATGAAAAATTGCTTGCTTGTTTAAAACAAAGAAAAATGATTTTGAGGCAAGAATATTAAAAAGGTGAAGAGCAGAGTTAACATATTATCAAACTACAGAAGCACATTTCTTCTTTTTCTATATTAAATTTCCCACCGTATATGCAATTTATTATCTACTCTCTAGTGCCTAATCTTAGTGGCATTTCAACAAAAAGGAATTGGAGACATTGGTTTTCAGAGTGCCTACAGTTCTGGTCAAAAGTTACCAAATCTTCATTTCTAAAGAACTTTTCCATCTTTGAGCTGCAGGACAAAACCTTTCAAAGCTGACGTCAAGCATGCAATTTCTAAAGATGATCTGTACCACAGACTGCTTATTGTAAAATAATACTGTACTTGGCACTCCTATAGCTCCTTCCATCTGTGGACCCTGCATCACCTCACAATAATACATTTATCATCAACACCCCCTTAAGATCTGCAAGTATTATTCCCAATATAAAAATTGGGAAACAGAGGCAAGGAGAAGTTAAATCTCACAGATTCTTTCTGCCTAACATCCATAAGACAAGGCTTTTCATATCCATCCCCTCAGCTAAAACTTGCATCCAGGCTTTCATCATCTCAGTTACTGTGGTGTCCTTTTCACAGCCTTGACAAATGCAACCTTGCTCCATTTCAACCCATTCAGAATACCGCTGCAGAGATCATTCTCCTAGCCCGCCATTTTGACCATATCATCCCTCTCTTTCCATCCTTCCAGTGGATTCCCCGCTCTACCTAAGCAAGTTGCTTGTCGTCACTTTTGAGGCCCTCCACAGCCTATCCCCACTCTATGTGTCCTCTCCCTACTGCACACTTGCTACAGTTTCAAACCAACACCTTTGTGTTTTCTCTCAGGTTGCCCCCATACATATGGAAAGTGCCCCCTGCAAACACTCACAAAACAATCTCATCATCTACCTTCAGCTCCCTCCCCAGGGCTGTCTTTTGTCACCATGACTACAACAACTTGTTAACAGCTCTCTCAGCAACCAGCAGCCCACTGCCTATCATGCGGACCAGTACTGTCTCATTGTTTCCTTGTCCTCCCCCATTATAGCATCTGTAGCCATCTGTTGTCTCTTGTCATACTTTGATTGTGAGCTACTTAGGCAGGGACTGTCTTTCTGGCACAAAGGGGTCTTGGTCCACGACTAGGGCTCCCAGTTATTGTGGTAATACACATTATACAAGTAATTAATAACTTGGGCAAACTCACACATCAAATCAGTGGCTGAACTAGGATGACAACACCCATGCTTGCACTGTAACTTCTACTCCTCTGTTTTAAAAACAGTGAGCTACGTATCATGATATGCTGAGCGAGTATTCCACCTTTGAGGGTTAGCTTTTGGTTGATTGAAATTTTAACCAGCCTGTTCTACTGTGACACCATCAATACATACTTTCACATCATAGCATTAACCACCCTGCTGTGCCACCAGAGGGGCTGAAGGAAAGCACTTTATTTTATTTTTATTTGCTCTGTGGCTTTGAAAACCTTTTTATATCCCAAACGCCCTCCCCCTGATACTGTAAAAGCTTCCAAAAATCATTGGATATGCTAAACTGTAAACACTGCTGGGTGCTTAGATACCACAGTGACCATTTTAATTAAATCTTTCCTGTTAAAATAGAACAGATGAGATCGCTCTCCCCCTCGTAAATTATTTCTGAGTACTGCATTTTGAAACAGATATTTTCATTTTGGTTTAGCTTTTAAATCAAGAGTTTTTTGTTGACCAAGAACGATTATTATTTTTTAAAATACTTTTGGACAAGGTATATTGAAATGCCAGCATTTGCCAAGAATAACCATATAGTGCCATCAGTTTCCCCCTTTCCTTACAACAGGAACTAACTTGGTATCTGTGTGTAGGCACCTTTACTAGAGGGGCCTATGAATCTAGCCTTAGAGACCACAACTCCTATGATGCCTTGGGGAAAGAGGGCGAGACTTTCTCGTGTAGGGAGAGCAGGTGGTGGACTCCATTTTGAGAAAAGGAATGAGATTGCTGCTGTGGAGCTCTGTCCATACCAGGAGCTGCTGCTAGGAAGCCAGAAGCTGCTGCTGAGAGCCTGCAGGGGCTTTGATTGAGGGAGCCTCAGAGGCTGTCGGTGGCTTCACTGAGGTCAGAGCAGAGATTGTTGCTGTGCCTAGAGCTGACTGAGGTGGGGCTGCAGTGAGGGAACTGTGAGTAACCCCCACTGTTTGGGAAAGTACAGTAACTCTTCACTTAACGTTGTAGTTATGTTCCTGAAAAATGCAATTTTAAGTGAAATGATGTTAAGCAAATCCAATTTCCCCATAAGAAGTAACGTAAATGGGGGTGTGGGGGGTTAGGTTCCAGGGAAATTTTTTTCACCAGACAAAACACTATATATTATATAAATATACACACTATACATTTTAAACAAACAATTTAATACCGTTCACAGCTATGATGATTGTGAAGCTTTGTTGAAGTGATGAAGTTAGAGGGTGGGTTATATCCCAGGGAATGCCTTGCTGCTAAATGATGAACTAGCACTCGGCTGAGCCCTCAAGGGTTAACACATTGTTGTTAATGTAGCCTCTCACACAAGGAAGCGGAGACAGCACAGCAGACAGAGACAGACACACACCTTGTGTGTGGGAGAAGAGAGATGCACACTGTCCAGTTAAGTAAGCTGACCCACTCTTAAGTGCATTGTCTTTTTACGTGGATCAGGAAGTTGAGACAGCAGCTACTGCCCCAAGCTCTCTCTGTCTCTCTCCATCTGTGTCCCCTCCCTGCTCTATATGGAGAAGGGGTAAGCGGGGTGCAGAAGCAGGGGGGACGGGGACACCCTGACATTAGCTCCCGCCCCTGCCACTTCCCCTGCACAGCAAGCAGGAGTCTCTGGGAGCAGCTCCAAGGCAGAGGGCAGGAGCAGCACATGGCGGTGAGGGGAGGGACAGCTGAACTGCCAGCAACTGGTAGCCTACTGGGTGGCTGCAGCACAGGGAACTTAGGGGAACTAATGGGGGGGCTGACGGTCCACCCTGTTTCCAAGCCCCCACCAGCTACCTGCAACAGGCTGCACTTCCTGCAAGCAGTGGACAAAGTGACCTTAAAAGGGAGCATTGCACAACTTTAAATGAGCATGTTCCCTAATCGATCAGCAACGTAACAACGAAACAATGTTAACCAGGACAACTTTAAATGAGGAGTTACTGTACTCGCAAGGGAAGGGGCACAGCAGAGAGATGAAGTCTGAGGAGAGGCAGAGTGATCTTGCCACTGAACCAGGGCCCAGAGCTGCTGGCATTTGGTGGGACCAGCTCCAACTATCAGAGGGGTTGTGCAGCTTGTTGCCTTGGCTGGACTGACACACAGAACCAAGAGCACTGTCTCCAGCTGCAGGTCTTCCAGTGCGCCCACGCAAGCGTCTAGGACTCTGGATTTCAGAGGAGTGTGCACTGCAGAGTGGGGTAAATGGTGGCAGTGTAAATGCCAGTTACACAAGTTTCATTTATCACTGTAAGGGGCGGGGGGGCAGGGACAACTCAGTGGTTTGAGCATTGGCCTGCTAAACCCAGGGTTGTGAGTTCAATCCTTGAGAGGCCACTTAGGGATCTGGGGCAAAAATCAGTACTTGGTCATGCTAGTGAAGGCAGGGGGATGGACTCAGTGATCCCACAGTCCATTCCAGTTCTGTGAGATAAATATATGGAGATATACCTATTTTATTTATTTTAATCCTTTTGGGGTTTAGAGAGCATGGCCCCTTTAAATTTTTTTCCTAAGCGGGGAGGGGGAGCAGAGAGAGAAACAAGGGAAACTCCAGGGGCGCTTTGGACCTCCAGAGAGAGAAGGGATGCAGCCTGCAGGCCCTCACAAAGCAAAGCAGCAGAGAACCTGCCTGAAGCCTGGGAAGGACATGGGAGCCGATCAGGGACACCCCAAACAGGAGCCAGGAGGAGCACTGTGCCAGGGAGGAATCACTTGAGAAGGAGAGGCCGGAGCTGGACCCAGTATCACAGCTGCCCAGAGCTGCATGGGGCTGTGAGTACTGGGGCTTGTGACTCTGCATGGGGAATAAGGACGGAGGCTGCTAGCTAGTTAAGTGGGGAAGTGGTCGCTCTGTGTGGCTTTGCAGACGGCGGCAGAAGAGAGCACCGGAGGGGTTTGCTGGGGGAAGTTTACTGGTGCCAAAAACAACCAGGAGCAGCCAAGACTCACCAATGGGCTGAAACTTTGCCCAGGACTCCTGAACTCTGCGTGTGGACACATTGCTCAGTGCCTGCCCTATCCCACTGTGCTACCACTGGGCCTGTGGGGCCTTGGCCTGAATGCAACCCTGTTCTACTGCTCCCCTATATTTCCCCTTGTTGTTTTTCTCCTCTCATCCCTCTGTAAAAAAATATTTCCCTTTCTTATATGCATTGTACTTTTCTGGTGGGTGGGCGTGTTCACTCGGGGTGGTTTGGAACAGGTGCCCCTGCGGTGCAACGGATTTCTCCTGCTGCATTTCTGCGCGCGCCTTCTCTTAGTCAGAGCTGCCTGCAGCGCAGACTCCATCTTGGCCACGAGGGCGCTAAAGTTACAATTATATTTGTTAATTGATTTTATTCAGCTGCCCCTGTGGATTTAAATTAATAGTGACATATAATTTTAGATTGTTATACCCTGATTTTTTAGTTAAGTAAAAGAGTGTTAGCTCTAATTTAAGTACATTGGATGTATTTTATTTATAATTGATATGAGTTAGATTCATGCCACAATTTCTATTCTTATTAATTATTATTAGAACAGGTTCATTCCTGGTGGTTCCCAAGGCACACCATTGAATGTGTACAGGGGCCAGCCAGGTGGAAGCACCGCCAATTTTAACTTCTTTTAGGAGTAAAGAGACTGCAGCAGAGGGGTGACTAGAGGATTCCCACCTCTCCATCACCACCACTGGGATACTCAGGATCTTCTTTAATGTCGACAACATCAGGCACCCAGGCACACAGGTGAGTGTTGCCTGTTCCCAAGTAACCCAGGGAGGAAAAGGGAGGTTACATGTGTGACCAAGCAAATGTTGCCATTTTAACAGCAACCATTGCAGCTATTTTCACCAGCACAATCATCACCATCTTTATGGGTTTTTTTAAATGTGCTAAACATAGTTAGCTTTTTGACTCCTACAAAAAGAAAACTATGCATTTTGAAAAGCAATTATCTCTACCTCTGGGCAGAGCTGGCTCTAACTTTTTGCCACCCCAAGCAGAAAAAAAAAGAGCACCGCCCCTCGGTAACCCCTCCCCGCCCCCCAAGTGCCACCCAGCCGAAACAAAAACAAACCAAAAAATGCTCCAGCGCCGCCTGGCCGAACCAAAAAAAACAAAACAAAACAAAGACACAACAACAACAAACCCGAGCGCTGCCCCGCCCCAAGGTGCCGCCCCAAGCACATGCTTGGTCGGCTGGTGCCTGGAGCCAGCCCTGCCTCTGGGGAAAAGAATACTTTTGTTTATGCCTGTATAGTAAATTCTCCAGTGACCAGGAAGAGTTTTGATTCACCTGGATGGAGATATTCCGTAATTATCCACTTCTTACCCTAGGAAAATATCTGTAGACAGAAAACGATGCTTAAGGTCTAATTCTCTATCATTTTGGCTTTACTCTGCACTGAAAATTCTCTTGCACAGCAATTCATAGAAAATCAGAGGAAATCATGGCTCACGTGCATTAACAACAGGATATATTTTGGATAAAGACAAAAAAGGCTAACAGCCACCTGACACTCGTGAGTTTCACAGTGTTAATATGATTTAGCAGTACTTATCTTCAGAACTGCATTCAACCATTAACTAATTAATCCTCACAAGACCCTTGTGAAGTAAGAAGTATTATCACATTTTACAGAGGGAGAAACTGAATGATTAAGTGAGTCCCCCAAAGTCACAAAGAGAGTCCATGTTATTTAGGATTAGAACTCAGAGTCACTCACTCAGAGCAAACCCCTTTCTCGGGGCATTTTAAACACTATAGTATATTTAAATAGCAACAGACTGTTACGGTTACTTATACCAGTACAGCTCTCTCAAGAACTCACATGCTGAGTACAAGTTAAACATTTTGGAAACTAATGGAGCTCTAATTGTGTTCAGCCTTCTAAATGAATAAAACGTTACACCGTGTATAATCTGCATGAATATAATTAATGCCTTGTGACACCGAGAATACCATTTAATCTGGACCCTCTTCAGCAACTACTCATGACATGACCTTTAACCCTTAAGGGTCTACCAGTTGTTCAAGACTGTCACTCATGTTTAAAATCCTGAATGATCAAACATGCTCATTTACTGTATCATTTTAATTTATCAAATATTAACCAACGATTTTTTAAAAACACTGCTGGTACAACTTTCTCTTGGCCAATTTTATTTTCTTACCTGCTTCCTCTTTCCCGCGTAGTTTCACAATTGAATAAAGTCTACTTCCCCTCCTCTAAGAGAGGAGTGCATTCAACTGGTGGGTGAATCCTGAAGAGCCCAAAAAGCATATTGGGATCCTCCCTACTAGAACTGGTAGGAGACTCTGAATTGAGCAACTTTTGCTAAATAATGCAACTATTAAATAGCTTACTTGAGCAACACATTTCATTATGCATCCACATAATCACATTTGAAGAATAATTTTATCCTGCATTAGGACCACGGCCGGCTCCAGCGTTTTTGATGCTCCAAGTGGCCGGGGGATGGGGGGAGGGAGGAAGAGGAGCCACGATTGGCTTTTTAATTCTTCGGCGGCAGGTCCTTCCCTCCGAGAGGGACTGAGGGATCCGCCGCTGAATTGCCGCCAAAGAGCCCGACATGCCGCCCCTTTCCGTTGGCCACCCCAAGCAGCTGCTTGCTGCGCTGGTGCCTGATTAGGACCCAAGGGCAAAGTGGTTTAAACAGGAAGGGATACGGGAGCGCTGACACATGGGGAAGGATAGTCTTGTAATATGACCGCAGGTTAAACTGATATTCTATCACATGCTACTATTGTATCACTGAAGCCATTTCCTCCTTGAAAGTAACGATTTTCTAATTAAGCTGTTAGCATGAAGGGTAATGCAGGTGTGGCATGAATAGATGCCTCCTAAGGCAACCAGGCAAGGCAGACAGGTTCCACTTGTAGCGCAGCACAAATTAACCCCCTCTTATTTACTTAGCACACAATGGTATTTTTCACCTGGGTGCCATTATCACCCTCAAACGCATAACACACTGTTGTGATGAAATACACCAGCGGCAAGTTAAATTGCTCTCCTCCCCCACATTCGCATTGCAGGCTGAAATGGCTTTTTGGAACAGAGAGAGGAGTATGCTTGAGGTCTAAGGGGCAATAAATTGTTATGTCAAAGCCAAATAAGCTTTGACTGAAGCCAACTGGTCTGCATCCAGTTTGTGGACGAAGCAGAATATTATAGGGCCAGAGTCTCGGCTGGTGTAAATTGGAGTAGCTTCACAAACATCACTAGAGCTCCCCCAAATTACACCAGATGAGATCTGGCCATGATCAACAGTCTAAAATTCCCCGAAGTGCTACTGGAATGCTACTATGAACAACAACCCACCCAGCTTTAAGCTAATTCTGGAGTCTGCTGCTGAGAGCACTGAGCCTGCCTGTCTTTTGAGCTAAACTGAACAGAGCATGTCAAGTTGCCACCAATCCCAGGTCTCAGTAGCTCCCCTCGCTCCTCCTCCTATCCTTCCACTCCCCCTTTCATACTGAGTTTCTGCCTCCCCCCATCCTCATAGTCCATAGCCTAAATGAGATATGCTCCTCTCCCAAGCAGGGTTGCATGCTAGGTAAGCAAACAAGGGAATGAAAGATTTGACCATGCCTAAGTCTTCCCTGGTGACCCCAGAAAGCTCCACACAATCCAACAGCAGTGAGGCATTGGGTCAGTTTCTGATCTGTCCTACTTTTACAGTACTGTAATGTCGTCACCTTCTGAGTCTGTCCTGATTTCCACCAATATGAAATTAGAGCTATAGTAAACTTGAGAGGTAAGTGGGTTTTAAGTCTGTCAATCAACCCTAATAAGTCCCAACTTGTGTAATGTACACACTTCCTTCTGCCCCCTTCTCCAACATGCTCCAGAAGAGACCCTCCGACTGACTCTACATACATCTGTTCCATAGGTTACAATTCCTCTCCAAAATACTTACAGAATTGAAAATGGCAATGCATCTCCAGGGTGATGGCAAAATCATTGACATTACAGGCCATATCACCATAATGACCTGTCACCTTTGGGCTGCCACTCACAAGATGAGGTCATGGAGAACTAGACGGTCTATTGCGATCAGACTTAGCAGTAGTTCAAGGTTCAACTGCCTGTTCCAGTATAATTGTGCCACTTACCTGCGGCCAGCTGGCCTTTCTGCTTTCAGCAGTTTTGTTAGTGTGTAACATGAGCACAATTTCCACTGAGGTCATAGCACAACTTCGGGAAAATCAAGCTTAGTAAGTTCCAACAGAAACTGCAGGACAATCGAAGGTTTATGCTACAAAAATGGACCAAAAATTTTTTTTCCTAAAGAAAGAGAAATGGCTGCCTTGAAAGGGCTAAAAGTCAAAAGACATTAACACTGACACACACACACACACAAGAAGATGAGCAAGACAAGGTGGGGGAGGGAATATCTTTTTCTGGACCAACTTCTGTTGGTGGAAAATATAAGCTTTCAATCTACACTGAGCTCTCCTTCAGGTCTGGGGAAGAAAGTGGAGTGTGGCTCAAAAATTTGTACCTTCCACAACAGAAGTTGGCACTACATATGATATTACCTCATGTACCTTGTCTCATATCCTAGGACCATGCACTGCTACAACACCATCAAAGAAACAAACAGAATAATCATACTACGCTGCCTTGCAACCTCAAATACATTAGAACCCCATTGGTCCTAGGTGCTGTGCAAGCAGGGAGGAAGTTTAAAAACAGACAAGTGAATGTCCCAAACAAAATGAGAGGACAGGGTAACAGTGTTTCGTTAGACAAGCAATTTGCAGAATGTGTAGAGAGCAAGAGGCTTTTGAATAAGAAATAAACGTATCTAATACTAGTAGTTCTGGCTGGCCACCTGC
The DNA here is from genome assembly GCF_003597395.2 of Chelonoidis abingdonii. NCBI lineage: Eukaryota > Metazoa > Chordata > Testudines > Testudinidae > Chelonoidis > Chelonoidis abingdonii. The sequence goes on from NC_133769.1 coordinate 361,957,521, forward strand.
CCCTAAGAGACTCTGGCTGTTTAATTAAAATTTTAACAGTTAGAAAGGTGTCAAAAAAAAAATCCATGAAATGAAAATGTAATGTGTTCTTTTTAAGCAATGAAACAAGAATCAACTATCAATTCCTTTATTATAAACTTGCTCTTGAAGATCCTCAGAATGCAAGGCAAGATCATCACACTAACATTTCCAAAAGGTTAAAATGTATCAGTTATTTCCACAAAGCCTCAAGTACTAGGAATGAGAGAGGAAAAAAGGCATTGAAGAGGAAGATATGCTGCACAAGATGTCAGATCACTGCATGAAGTTCTAGACTTGATTTTAAATTTTACTTAAGGCCTTTTGTTTTCAGTTTTTATTTTGTTTAAAATTTCCTAAGGCTTTCAGTGTTGACTAGAAAAAAAATTAAAAAATAGGTGAAAATCAATTATTTTTGCACTAACTTGGTAGTTCTGTGGTAAATATCAGTTAAATATATCACTTCTGGTTTTGTTGTTTTTAAACTTTCAAAACCCTCTTTATCTTCTGAAATATAGTTTGATACAGGTTTTCATTTTTTGATCCACTTTAGCATGAAAAGTTGTTCACTAACTTTGATTTTCTTTGATCGCGGCTAACTGTCCATGCTATCTGTAAAGCTAGTAACGTGTATGCAGTGGTGGTGAACAACAACACAGTATGTACAGCAGCACAAGAGAGTCGTTCCAGTATTCTTGACCCAGCTCCCCGCTGTGGAAGGAGACATGGCAGCTTGGGAACATGGACGCCACACTATGAAACCATTATCTCCCCCGGAGCAGGGAGCTGGGGCCAGGGATTTCCAGCACTTCCAAAATTCAGGTGGGAAAAAAAATGGTAAAAACTGAATAGTGGCTTTTGTAAATCCTGGGAATTTTTCAGTTAAAAATCAGTGAACGCTGAAAACGAAGAGCCTTAATTATATGATAAGCAGACTCATGCAGTGTTGAGAATGGCTCCTGCTGCACTGCCAATATGCTGATCGGTTACAGAACACATTTACAATGTCAAGCACAGCACAGGGAAGTATCAGTGGTAAACAGAGTATGGCAAAGTTCCAGGGTTTAGAAAGTTTTAAGACATCTTAAACTCATTTCTCAAAGAGTCTCCAAAGTACTGATCAGACACTTTTCAAAGACTAGCACTAAAATATCATAAAAAGGTCTTAATAATGAAATCTAGTAGACTACTGAATAGTCTCCCAAAGAAGGGATGGAAATTGCACCATCACCAGGAGAGTGTTATTTAACAGTTAAAACTTCTGATCCCTGGAAGTCTCAGCTCTGCCATGGACTCAAATAACCATGGAGAGAACTACTATGAGTTGGCCTATGTGCTACTCCAACGAAAACAAAGGGGTTGGCTCTGTTGGACTCAGCTGACTCATCTTTGAAACTGGCATAAACACTTACACACCACACTGCACTGGCAAAAGGATCATGAATGTTAAGCATTTTGAAATCTTTGGATGACGGGTTTTCCAAGAACCAGGTGTCACTGTTTCAGGGTGACTGCACCTTTAACCCCCTTTTGTAGTCTGCTCAAAGTCTCAAGCCTCTAGCTGTCACCTCTCTCTGGGCAGGGACCAGGGTCCCACCCCCTCCTGATGAGGTGTTTAGCTTTGCAGCTCCCCTGCAACCTTAGCAGGTCTGATTAACCCCCAAGTTCTTGTGCTTTGCTTTCTCTTCCAGGGTTATGACTAAGCTTTGTCAGCAGCAACTAGTGACCACACTGCTTTTCCAAAGCAAAGTACCTTTGTTTGTGGACAAAAGCAAACAGTGAAAATACAACACAGTAAAGAGGTCTAAAGCAAGGGTAGGCAAACTACAGCCTGCAAGCTCCAGCCAGGGCGGACGCCACACCATGTGGCGTGTCCCCTCTCCAGCCGGGTCACCGGGGCGGGAGCCGCACCATGCGGCGCAGCCCCTCTCCAGCCAGGGCACCAGGGCGGGAGCCGCACCATGCGGCGCAGCCCCTCTCCTGCACTCCAGCCAGGGCGCCAGGTCGGGGGCTGCACCACATGGCTCCCTGAAGCCACGCCATGGCCCTACTCTGAGGGTTGGGGGCCGCTCCATGCCTAGGAGCTGGAGAAGGGACATGCTGCTGCTTCCGGGAGCCACTTGAGGTAAGTGTCGCTCAGAGCCTGCACCCCTGAGCCTCTCCCCATGCCCCAACTCCCTGCCCCAGCCCTGATCCCCCTCCCACTCTCCAAATCCCTTGATCCCAATCCAGAGCATCCTCCTGCACCCCAAATGACTCGTCCCCAGCTCCACCCCAGAGCCTGCATCCCCAGCCTGAACCTGCACCCATTCCCGGACTCCTGCCCCAGCCATGATCCCCCTCTGAACCTCTCAGTCCCAGCCCAGAGCACCTTCCTACACCCCAAACTCCTCATCCACAGCCCCACCCCAGATCCCACACCCCCAACCAGAGCCCTCACCCCCTCCCACACCCCAACACCAATTTTGTGAGGGTTCATAGCCTGCCATACAATTTCTACTCCTTGATGTGCCCCTTACGCCAAAAAGTTTACCCACCCCTGGTCTAAAGGCACATTAAACATACCAGTTGTCACCCATCACTCCTGGGGAGACCCTGGTAGGTACCAATTCTTCAGACCCTTCTTTAGGGGTGGGTTTCCCCTGGCACAAAAGGTCATGCCCATTTGAGGAGTCAAAAAGAAGGCCCCTCTATCAGTTAAACTCAGCCTAATATTGCAGATGCTCTTTTGCTCCTTGGCCTCTGGTACCTGTCTGAACCCAAGGGGGGCGGTTCTTCTCTGGAGCTGTTTAGAGGCCATGGGGCTGCAATTATTAACCTTCCCCCACTCCATACACACACACTATTTTTAGTTTCTGGAAGAGCTGTTGTAAACCTCACCCATGCACTAGACTATAACCGCTTACCCACAGCAATACAATAATCCCCCAAGATACTGCATGCAATTGTAATATTCATCACATCAAGGATTACTGTTGGTGTCATTTAATTTTATAATGAATGAAGTTGTCCAGAATACGCAGCGGCGAACAAGTCTTCAATGGCAGTAGGGAAAGACTGAATGACGAAATAAGGACCTGGTCGGAAGCTCACTGAAATAAAGAAAATACCCCAATGGATTTCACTGGGCTTGGTCTGGTTGGCATTTAAATTAGGCTTTAAATCTGAGCCATCTTAACGCTCAGTGTAGAGCCCTCAAAGATTCATGCAATACTGACCAAAATAACCATGTGGTCTGTTGTAATACTCATCTTCCACATCCAGTATTTATTATCCTCCCATCATGTCAGGTCTTAATTTAGGGCACAGTCCTTATTTGGGCAAAACTCCCAGGGACATTAGAGGTAGGAGCAGGCCCTCAGATCGTAAGATGTGCCAGACAAGGAATGTGCCTTTCATTTTCTGTAACATATCATGCATATTTATAGCTCCACATAAATAAATGTATGTATGGCATGGGCCCAGATTCTGTGTCAGTGTCCAGAATGGCTAACAGGCCAACAAAGGTGATAGGTACATAACTTGAGGTACATAACTCAACTTCAAGTTTAAATGCTTGGATTCAAGCCTGGATATAACCTTTAGCCAAATATGTCCTCACAGAGCATAAGGTCATTTTGTGATTTAAGTTCACTCCTGGACACACCAAAGTTTCTGCAAGAAAGTCTTAATGATAATATTTTCTATTACATTTCCATGTGTTAATTTCCTGAGGATATTTGTCACTATTAGCTAGTATCCTCCTAGCTTTGGCTATTTTTGCCTACTAAAGAAAGAAAGAAAGATTGAAGGTACAATTTTATGTATCAGACTTAAACAACTGGACTTCTCTCAAACTAACAAAATAAGTCCTGCTCCAAATGGGTTGCTCTACCCTAAAAAAATCATTGAATAAGAGCACCATTTTGTCCAACATGTGTCCAAAGAAACCATGAATCCAGGATAAAGCAAAAATAATCAAGTGAAATTAATATATTAACTGGTGTATTTGATTAATATATTTCATTATTTTTCTGAGACTGAATATTTAAATGTATATTCAATGTAAAAGTGTAGTATAAACATAATTTTCATGTTATATGGAACCACAGTCCTGAAACAGAAGGTGCTTATTACACAGAACAACCACACACTAGGGATACATAAACAGGCTTCCACACAGGTCAATGTCCAGCTTAATCCCGCCTTTAAAAAAGAAGGAAAAAAAAAACAACCCCACACACCAGGGACTCCACTCTCTCTGGAACTCCACGCAGCACTCACACACCAAGCAGCTGAACACCATACTGCAAGGAAAAACATAATAAAATAAATTTACTTTGCACTCCAAGTAACTTGCATCCAATAATCTTAAAACACCTTATAAATGAGAAGTCTATATCAACTGCTAGCCGGGGAATCTCTGCTAAGCCTTGCCTGCACTGGGAACAAAATTGAGGAACCCTTGGCCCCATTTCTGCATTCTTAACATTCAACGACAAAGGTTTGTTTCAGATGGGCACCCCATGTTGAATTTGAACTCCAAACAGACAATCATGGATAGAATTGGTTCCACTATTCTAACATACTGGTTAGCGTACGTAGTTATTGTCTACTAACCTGTCCAAATGTCTGATTGTTTCCATGCGTCTGACGAAGTGGGTATTCACCCATGAAAGCTTATGCTTCAACACATCTGTTAGTCCTGAAGGTGCCACAGGACCCTTTGTTGCTTTTTACAGATCCAGACTAACGCGGCTACCCCTCTGAAACGTGTCTCCATCTAGTGGCTGCGCCACTGAATTTATAAGCTTTAAGATTGACTGTCATTTAACAAACTCCTTTTCTCCCCCTGCCATTTCTCCCCTTCAACTTCCTTCATCCTCAATTTCCCACACCCCTATTCAGTATTTCCAAGTTGGTAAGAGTTACTATTTTCATGTGCTACCTTAAGAAGTATAAACAATCCTGGTGGAAAAGAACACAGCTCTGTCAAAAAGCAGGTAACACTCCACAGCTCTGAACTGAGTCTGCAGCTCATCTGTTTCAAGATGTTAGAAAGAGTTTGCTAATTAATGACTCTCTGGTTAATATGCTGAAGGAATGTCATAAAAGGTATGTCCCAATAAATAGGTTAATGGGAGGAGAGAATATGAAGAAATCAGATTAATTGGATGATACATTTAAAACACGAGGAGGAAGAAGGAATACCTGGCATGCTGGCTGCTGAAGACATTATAGCTAACTGAACATATTTTAAAAACCCATTCCAGTCCCATCATATTTTACTGCCATAAAAATCCAGCTAATAGCTCTCAACACACTGTTATTGATGAACATGAATGAGGTCTATGAGCTGTGACATGCCCTATTTATAATCTAATTTAGCAGGTCAAAGCAAAGCAGAGAACACAGTATTGAAATAAACATTGTTCTCCTGCTGTGGCTGCTCTAATGCAACTATAGATCACTGTGTGCAACAACAAAAATCAAAGCTAGTCTCTAAAAATTATGTTTAAAACTGGATGGCACGTTGTTGCCGAATCTTGCCTAAAAGGTATGTTCAGAACAGCAAAATTCCCTCCAGAATTTATTGACTGGTGTTTTGAAAAGCAAACTCTTCTGTAAGTGGAAGGAGTTTCGCATTCATTCAGCTCTGCTTTGCAGGAAAGGGACCAAACTTGTCCTTGACACACATACTTAACTTTGAATATCCACACTGAGAGTTTATTCTCCACTAGATATGCACAGATTCCTTGCTAGTTATTGTTTTCTCTCTCTCTCTCATTATAAGTATCTAAATTTAGCCCAGGAGCTATTGTCATTGTTCATACTGAGATGCAGAGCTGAGCTCTTCACCATTTGTAGCTGTTCAAGATCCCATGACACTTTTTGCAGGAATAACAGTGGCCTAGTCGAATTCTGTCATGTAATTACATCCCACTTACCCAAAATTCATCCCTTAGATACCAAGACAATAGGCAAAATTCCCTATGCCATTTCAGTGGGTTCACTATTCACTTCCTGTCCTAAACCTGTGTGAAGCAGTTGCTGGAGAGGAGGGAAGATCTATTTCAAAGGTGATTTTGTTCATCACTCTGTAAGTTGCTGTGGAGGTCTTTCAGCATGAAGGGCGCTATATACACTTCAAACAGATTTGCATTGCCATGGGGCCCAGGAGCCTTAGTCATGAATGAGTACAGAGTTGTGCTTGGCACTGTTTGATGAAAACAGAAAAACAGTGCTTGACCCAAAGAATTTGCAAGACAACACACATAGACAGACAGAGGGGAGTACAAGGAAACAATAAGAAAATATTGGTCAGCCTGATTGACAGAGGTATCCGCACACCACCTGTTATGCAGCAAGAACTGGCAAGATCAGAAGAATCTGGGATGGATAAATAGACCCTTCTCTGGATGGGATAGAGCATCATTAGCTTTTCTCTTTATCAAGAGTTCTGACTGAACCATTGCAAGAAACCACAATCTACTGATTCAACTGCAGGCTGTCACACTTGCAAAACCATACCTCACCCCACTGGTGCAGCAGTGTGCAGCGTTATAGCGTGTGGTAATGTCAGTACAGCATTAAAGTCCATTAATGCAGTAGTTTGTAAATAATGATGGGAGGGAGAGAGTTCATGACATATAATAGCGCTTTATCTTCACATTAAACCCAACTGTCTTCTTCATACAAGACGAGCTTGGGGAGTCAGTATATTTAAAGGTCTCAAGCTGATCATGACAGTGAGATCCTAGGTCAAATCCAAGACCTTTCCTATGGAGCTCACATCTGCCTTAAAGCACTGTCTCCCTCACTCTCTGGCCCAATGAATATTTAATCATTATATGAAAGTGGAACAGCTCCAACCGGAGCGAGACTTACTCCATAGCCCAAGGGATGGGGAGCTCACCCAGAACATGGGAGAGGCAAATTCAAGTCCCTGCTTCAAATCAGATAGAGGAGGGACTTGAACCTGAGTCTCCCACCTCTCAGGGAGTGCCCTGACCACTGGACTATTATAGGATGTCTCTCTCTATCTTTCATTTTGACCAGAAATTCTCTGGATCTGAGAAACCTTCCCAAAGCAATTTTTGTTGAAACAGATGTGGTTCCGTGACAAGTTTTGTTTAAATGAATCAGCATTTTCCAGCTAAAACACTCAAGAAATTCTCAACCAGCTCTGCTCTTAAAACAGAGACACTCAGAATCCCTGCATCCTACTGCAGATAGACTCACCAAGAACCCTATTAGAAATCACCTTGAGGGTTTTATCCTACTTCACATGGTCTATGGAGAAGAGGCATATCCAGGGGTCTCCGTTTCAAGAGCCTAATCTTTTTTAAGCTCCATTATCACATTACCACGCTTATCCTCCCCTCTGCTTATTACATCAGCAGTGGAAGGGTATGGAAAGGACGACGGGGAAAACCAACAGATATTAGACTGAAGGAGGGAGCATTTCCCCACTGGCCTGGCCTACATTACAAAGTTAGGTTGACATAAGCCATCTTGCATCAACCTAGTTGTTCATGTGACCACACTTAAATTTGTCTCCCACCGATGTAAGTGCACTGTTACAGCGACATAGAGAACATGGTTGACATACAGAGCTCAACACAGCACAATTATAGACACTGCTACTGATGTTGACCCTAACAGTGCTCCAGCAACTCTCCCAAAATGCCCTACACTGACCACTCTGGTCACAATTGTGAACTCCACTGCCCCAAGACCATGGAAACCAGAAACCTTCCTTCCCCACTTTAAAACCCTGTGAATGTTTTCAATGCCTTTTCCTGATAGTCCAGCTTGGTGAGCACCATTGTTATGTGCAACTGCCCAGCGCACCTTGCCGGGTATCTGCTCCAGACATGCTCTGGCCTGGAGCAGACAGGAGATATTGGATCTCCTGGGCCTGTAGGGAAAAATGGCTATGCAGGCACAGCTAGGGACCAGCTGTAGAAACATCTACGAGCAGATAGCATGGGGGATGCCAGAGAAGGGTACAACAGGGACCACAGCAGCAGTGCTGCATGAAAACGAAGGAACTGCGGCAGGCATATCAGAAGGCCGGGGCGGTCAATCATTGATCCAGTGCTGAGCCACAGACTTGCTGTTTTTACAAAGAGCTGCATGCCAGACTTGGCAAAGACCTCACTTCCACCCCCCACACCACCACCACAGATACCTCCAAAGTGCCCGAGTCAGAGGCTCCTGCTGTGAGCAGTGAGGACAAGGAGGGGGTGAAAGAGGAAACAAGGAACTGGGGGAGCACAGCTGTGCCAAAAGCCAGAACCTCTTTGAAACTCCATTGTAGTCCAGTCAGTCCCAACAGTCAAGCACAGGCAAGCCCAATGCAGGGGAAGGAACCTCGGGTAAGTGTACTATTTTATTTCCCATTACAGCAAAGTACTCATGGTGCCCCCAACTTATCAGGGCAGAACTACTGACTTTTCATAAATTCACTCATACTAGAAGAGGTGGCGGTGCAACAAAGAGCGGCAGAGTTAGCTGCTTTTCATTCACCTGCAGTGTTAGGCACGAGGTTTGTGTACACAGGGATTTACCTTGATTCCTCAGAGATCACAATGAAATGTTCACGGAAGTACCCAGCAATCCTCTCCTGAAGGTTTCTAGGGATGTCTTCCTCATTTCTCCCTCTGCAGTAAGACACTTTCCCATGCCCAACAGCGATAATTCAGCAGTCAACAGACTAGTGGCATATGAGCCCAGGTGGCTTTGGGATATCAGCATCCACTGTGCTCTCAGTGCCTTTGTCACCCCCTCTGGAGTGAGAAATCCATGAAAATCACCATCGCCTGTGGGAAATGGTTCCAGTATTCAGTGCCACTGCCCTGTGCTGATAGTTTCATGCAATCGAGCAATTCCCTCCTCATTTGCCTTGCCCTGGGCAGGACACACTCACCATGGCTGGTGCTGAGAGCATGGCCCTGCACAAGAATTCAGAGTCAAAAAAGAGTCAATAAGCATGGCTGTAGGGGAGAAAGGGAAGAGTTCTGAATCTTAACTTTCTCTTTCTGTTGTGACTATACTGAGCATGGTACTTTTGTGTGTTTCATTGGTAGCCACTGCCTTTGCATCCTTGAGGGGCTCCCCCTCAACACCTGTAGAACACCTGAGCCAGAGAAAGAAGAGGAGACGGGATGACATGTTCAGTGAGATCCTGCAAGCCAGTGCTGCAGCAGACTGCGGGCAGAGGGCCTGGAGGGTGAATATTGCAGGCTTTATGGGGAAGGGAAAAAAAGAGACAGGAGAAAGGCCCAGGAGCCTGAGCCAGAAAAGGAGAGGGAGATGCATCAGTATATAATGGGGCTTTCCACACAGCATCAGGGGTTGCATCACTATCCCTACCACTCCATGCTCAAGGACATTAAGAAAAGCCACAGCTTCACATATATTAACCTGGGAAAGCCGCAACTGATGTACGTGTACCTAAAAAACAGACATGAAAGTTCTTACCCCTTCTTAAGATCTGTTCCATAATTTATTAAGTTTTTAATGTATTTGCTTATAACTTGCCCACAGACTTTTTTTTAAAAAAAATGTTTTTGTTACTCAAACTTCTACTGTAAGGAAAATAATTCATCTTTATTAGTTCCCAGCATATGCTGCAGTAGGGAAAGCACTCACTCACTTGTTATCATACTGTGTGACAGCTCTTCGGATCAGTGGCAATCACAGTGTCATAATCAAATGTGCAGCAGGCACCACTAAATTAATAGGTGCATCAACAGTGTTATACTCAGATATACACCAAGGACCACGTAATTCCTAACAGGCTCCCAGAACAGCAGAGGCAGAGTACAGTCCATCACAGAGCATTACTGTGGCTCGCTGTTAACGTGCTCTTTCAAAGCCACCCTGAGCCGTATTGCATTGAGTGCTTCTAATGACCCTTCTGCTGGCTGTTCAAACTCAGCAGACAGCTGCTCCACCACCACCCTTCACCATGACAGCAACTTCCCCCTCTTTTTCCCCTACAGATAGCATGCAGGACACAGCAAGGAGCTATAACCATTGGAATATTTTTCTCACTGAGATCCAATCTTGTGAGTGAACACCACCAGCATCCCTTCAGTCTACCAAAAACGCATTCAACCATCATTCTGCACCCATTGAGCCAGTCGTTGAATCTTTCCTTGGTGCTGTTGAGGTGCCTGGTGTCTTGCTTCATGAGCTGGGGAGTGAGGAGTAGGTTGGCCCAGGATCACTATTGGCATTTTAATATCACCAACGGTAATCTGACAGTTGTGAAAGAAAGTCGCTGCTGGTAACTTTCTGAATAGTCCTGAGTTTTTAAAAAGATGTGAGCGTCATGCACCTTCCCTAACCAGCCCAAAATGATGTCAGTGAAAGAGTGCACTGGATGCTGGCAAGCTGCACGTTGGCATACCTACCCATGGGGCACCGCACTGACACAAGTACTCCCGATGAGTACACGCAGCGCCAATGCAAGCAATCAAGTATGCACACACAAGCGATACACTAACTGGAATGGCTTTATGCCGACACAACTTGTGTTTGCAAAAGCTGTAGTGTAGACATTGCCTAAGTAAGCTGTGTTCTACTTGGATTTTTCGCCCTTTTTGATCAGTCCTGAAGAATAATATGCTACAGGACGTTAAAAAGAGGCTTTTGCTGGAGCACAGTGTTGAGAAGTAGGTGCTGTGGGTAGACTGGCAATGCCTGGGAAATGGAGCTGTTCACTACTTGTTTGCTAGTTTCAATCCAGCTCAGGTCGGTAGCGAAGAACAGTAGTTACCATCTGCTGATTATTTGATGGCACACAGTATGCCATGTGAGTTTCTTGTGTTAGGGTATGTCTTCACTACCCACCAGATTGGCGGGCAGCGATCGATCCAGTGGGGATCGATTTATCGCGTCTAGACTAGACATGATAAATCGACCCCCAAGCGCTGTCCCGTTGACTCCTGTACTCCAGTGCCGTGAAGACACCATGGTAAGTCGATCTAAGTACGTCGACTTCAGCTACGTTACTCCCTTGGTGTATTCGCCCAGTGTAGACCAGGACTTAGTGTAATACCTATTGTCCCAACCTCCATATCAGAAAAAGCAAATGTAACCTTGGCCCTAATTAATATCCTTTATTAGAGTCGCAACAGAGAAGCTAAAGATCTCACCTGACCAAACACTCCTAACCACACACAACTCCTATGCTGCTGCTGCGATAAGCCAGTTTCTTTGATGTTTACTACCCTAGCATAGCAAAGTCAGGTCATGTGACCACTTTGCCTACACTTGACTGTCCACCAGTTTCCCCCTGCAGCTATTTCCTTTCAGTACCTATTACCAAGACAAATAAGCCTGTTACTTGTTTACACACAGCTGGAGCAGCATCAGGCTGGTTTTTGTCCTGCCCCCACCCCCTCCGTAGGGTGGCCACCTGTCCCGAAGTGCAGAGTTCAAGTCCTGGTCCTGGGTTGAATGACTCCGGGAGAGCATTTGTCCTGGATTCCCTGTGGCACTGCTCTGTGCCTGCCCAAGGCTCAGGGGCGGTGACAGCCTCTTACCAGTTGGGGTGGGGGGCAAAGTGGGCCTCAGCCTTCCCTCACCACGAGGCCCTGCCCCCTGTTCCTCTTCTCCCCTGAGGTCCCACCCCCTAGCCAGGCCAGAATCTTACTACTGCCCAGCGCTAGAACTGCCTAGGGAGCCCAGGCTGCTGTGGGGAGACCTGGACCCTCCAACTGCCCTAGGTGATGTGCCGCAGGGGCACAGGCCAGGAGCTGCTTTCAGGCACCCTGACACCCCGCCCAGGGCAGGTAGAGGGTCCAGGGCTCCCCACTGCAGCCCAGGTGGAGGGTCCAGGACTCCCCACTGCAGCCCGGGCTCCCTGGGTGGCTTGTACCTTAACCCAGATCTGGCTTCCAGCCTGGCTGAAGTGGGGCCTCGGGAGGATGAGGAGGAGCAGGGGAGCAAGGCTCCTGCACGTGTCTTGCTTTTTCCTTATGAAAAGGTGGTCGCCCTTCCCCACCGTAGTGATCACTTTTCCATTCAATGAAAGGCACTGATTCATGAGTGTGCATCTCCGGAGCGTTGTACAACACCAGCGCACATCAGCCTCTCCTTAAACCATCAGATCTCGTCTACACAGTCGGAGTTTGTGATGAGCAGTAAATAAATCATTCCCATTGCTGCTGCAGGAAGGAACCTATTCTTCTTTTCATTTCATCAAATATTTATCAGTGGCTAACGCTCTGTGAAGAATGCGGGAAACAGGAAGCTTAGCAAGATTGAGATGATGTGCTGCAGTGATGGATAAAGAAATGTCAAGGGACAGTCTAGCTTCATCCTATTATATCTGGGAAGACCACAGTATTTATGTTTTCTCTGGGGAAAAAAAAAAAAAAAAAACTGTCGAGTATCCTCCACAGCTATGCCCTCTGGGTGCCACTAGAGACAGCCACTGAAGAAGTCTGGCTTTGCTCAGTGTATGCTGGGACAGTTTGCAGGAAGGAGAGGAATTGTGTTTAAGGCACAGAACCAAGAGTTAGACTTGGGTTCCATTCCTACCTCCGCCACACGATCCCTTGGGGTCTTGGGCAAGGCATTGACTCTGTGCCTCAGTTTCCCAGTCTGCAAAAATGGAGACAATTATCTATCTCATAGGGGCAAAAAGAGCCTTTAATAAAGTGCTACAAGATCCTCAGAGGGACAGTGTTATTGCAATACAGATCTTTAGTGTATTTAAAGGTTTCCTGTGAGCACTATCCAAATGCTTTGATTTTCCATTCTTTGTTTTAAGAAGCTAACCCAAACAGAACCTTTCCTGGGGGTTCAACACAATTCTGACTGAGAAAAGGCAAGCAGCCAGAGTTCACTTCCCGCCCCCCTCAGCTGTAGCTGGTTTCAGGAACACATCCTCCAAATGCACTAGTCTTGCTACTTACAGACTGGACATCTCACATCAGAGCCTGTTTTCATGCAATTTCTAGTCTCATTTCTCAACTCAATAGCTCCCCTGAACTTGAGATATGGACAATTCTGGCTGGTGAATAAACTAGATGCCTCATACTGTGATGGGCAAATGTCAAAGGGGGGTGGGGGAAGAGAACAGCTGGTGAAGGTGGGAGGGAGAGTACTTCCAAAGCAGTTGTTTGGAATTAAAAGGACCATATGGCTCTTTTAGGGTCATAACTAGGACAAACGCTGTTCAATAAAGAGGAGCCTTAACAGTTACAGAGCTAGATGGTGTCTTTAGACCCCAACCAGAGCAGGAAGGTGCTGCATAAACTGTACCAGCCCAGGAAGCCCTGTTATTCAGAGAGACACACCCGAGTCACAATTGCTCCTGCTTTGAGCAGGGGATTGGACTAGATCAATCGTCCTCAACCTTTTCGTCTGGCAGGCATCAGACAAAGGACCATGGCAGCAGTGGAGCACCCGCTGAAATGCTGCTGAATTTCTATGGCATTTCGGCGGCAACGCCTCTCAATGACGTCGCTTGTTGGCAGCAAGTGACGTCGAGAGGTGTCGCCGCCGAAATGCTGCAGAAATTCGGTGGCATTTCGGCAGATGCTCCACTGCTGGCCAGGACATGCGCACCGTGTTGGGGACCCCTGGACTAGATGACCTTCTGAGGTCCCTTCCATCCCTGAGATTCTATGAACTTCTGCCCCACTTCCTCTTTGTTCTGGAGGTGGGCAAGAGGGTAAGCAATTTTTGCTGCTGCTCTAAGCCAGCAGCAATTTATGATGCCCCTCAGATCTGCTCAATTAGTGGAGGGGAACAGCACCTAGATCTCATCTATTCCCCACTCACCTGCTCTGCGGGACAATTGTTCTTACTCCCTTCCATGGGCTTGTAATCCAAGTAACAATCTAGCCACAGTGGTTAATACGAGCCCCAAAGGAAGGTACCCCTGCACTTGCCATTAGCAAATCTGATCTTCGGCACACCATATACAGGTACACCTCTACCCCGATATAACGCTGTCCTCAGGAGCCAAAAAATCTTACTGTGTTATAGGTGAAACCGCATTATATAGAACTTACTTTGATCCGCTGGAGCGTGCAGCCCCGCCCCACCGTAGCGCTGCTTTACTGCGTTATATCTGAATTCGTGTTATCTCGGGTCGTGTTATATCAGAGTAGAAGTGTACGTGAATGTGATATACTTCAAGGCTGTGTCCATTCTGCTCACCCCAGAGAATCAAGTTCATGCCACAAATATGTCCTGTGTGGGGGTCAGAGGATGAAAATAATAAGCCATGTACAGTCACCAAAGCTGATATATTGACAGCCAGAGCCACTAAAACTGACGGGGGTTCATACTGAAAATGTATGTCCCAGTAATGCCATAGCTGTCAATGCAAGGTGACAGGAACAGCTCAATAAAACACAGCAACTGGCCTGTTTGTGTCGCAGTCACTGAATTCTCTAACTATCCAAGTGCAGATGGAATTGTACAGACAGCTGAGCTGACCTGAAGTCAGTCAACTGGAATATTGCACATGCCAGTGTCTTGTGGTGGATGCTGTCCCTCCTCACACAAAGTCAGAAGAGAGAAAGGATCAAACATCCATTTTAGGCCTGTTTCTATCTACAATGCACTGCAATGCATCCCATAAAAAAAAAAGTAATAGTTACAATGCTGTGCTGCGATCAAAATGATAGTGCATTTTCTAGAAGCTTAGACACTTCCTATTAATCTGAGATCTGGGCTGAGTATCCAGTTTGAAAAACTAAGTCAGCAGCAGAAAATTAAAATAAAAAGGTAACTCAACACAGCTTTCTGTCTCTGCAGCACAGATTCTGGTATATCGTGGTACAGCTCATTCTTTAGGCAAGCTGGTAAAAAAAAAAAGAGCGTTCAGCAGCTACTAATAGCTAACGACAGACCACTTGTGCCTTTACTGTTTTGTTTTACACTTGCCAATAAGTTAGAGCATTTCAGTTCTCCAATTTGCCATGAATCTTAACAGCCTTCTCTGGCCTGAAACATTTTCATTTCATTTTTGACAACTCTACAGAACACTTGGCACTAGGATGTTACATCTTCAGAAGCAATAGATGTTTGTAACTCTAAGGCCACGTCTACACTACGGGATAATATCGAATTAGCTAAAATCGGTTTTATAAAACTGATATTATAAATTCGATTTCATGTGGCCACACTAGGCACAGTAATTCGGCATTGTGCGTCCATGGTCCGAGGCTAACGTCGATTTCTGAA
>NC_133769.1:361974934-362082373 GCF_003597395.2 Chelonoidis abingdonii
GCAACAAAGAGTCCTGTGGCACCTTACAGACTAACAGATGTATTGGAGCATAAGCTTTCGTGGGTGAATACTCACTTCGTTAGATGCACATACATCTGACGAAAGGGGTATTCGCCCACGAAAGCTTATGGTCCAATACATCTGTTAGTCTGTAAGGTGCCACAGGACTCTTTGTTGCTTTTTACAGATCCAGACTAACATGGCTACCCCTCTGGTAGTTATTTTAATGGTATCTTCAAGTCAACAAGCTGTAAAAAGATGTGCAGAGGTGAAATCAATGTGAGCATTTACAAGCAAGGAATGGATGCAGTCCAGACATTTTCCTCTGGTGAAAACACTGTCCTAAATAAGGCAGCACACATAGAACCAGAGCATAAGTTGTCAGATAAAGATTAAAGAGCTACTTTGAAATTTGTTTCTACATGACAAAGGGACCTTCTGCAGATCGTCAAGACGTAAGCGTCTAGGTTTGCTGATTATGCTGCTACTAGAAGTGATTGCTTTGCTCACTCTGTTCAGACTGTGATAGATATTTTGATCTTTAAGAAACAACTCAAGATGGTGCGAACATATAAAACATGGTCTAATTAGGGACAGTGCAAATTGTCTCTTGGAAGTAAGTTTTAAAGGCAGATATTTCCTTCCCAGTGATAGGCTGCGCAAACTGCATGGTATGAAAAGGCAAGTCCACCCGGAGCAGGCATGCAAGTATCATAGCGCTCCAAACTGCCCAAAACACACACACAAAGTTACACCCCTTGCCCAGTCAGACTACATTAGTGCTCCCTTTAGGAACTGCCCTAATGATCTGGCCTTGAGCTACGTATCCAGTTTCAACTCGTTCCCTGCTTTTCAAAACTTTGCACAACTCTTCCCCAGGCTACATCTCAGATTTCAATTCTCATCACATCCACCCTCACCCTAGCTTGAAGTACTGCTCTCTCTCTTCATGCTCCTTTGTTATCATCTTCCACTTCCATCTACATCACTTATTCTGGTCTGCCCTTTAGGGACAGAACATCTTCATGATTCCCAAGCGCTTCAGTCCGTCCCCTCCACCTCATCCTCATTCAGATCTCTCCTAAAGATCATCTTCTTTGGGAAGACCCACAGCAAAGGAGATCCACACAAAGTAAGGTAAAGTCTTTGCTCCAGTCTCCAAGGGTGTCTGGCTTTCTATGCATTCTTCTGCATTGTCATCCTGAAGTGGAGATTGTCTCAGTTGACGAAGATATTCGTGATTTAGCTGCTCCTAGGTGCAGCCACGCCATTAATATAGTCTTCCCTCAGAGTCAATATTGCCCTAGTGCCCCAGACCAGTCTTCGAACACACCATGTTAGAGCCAAGTCTTCAGCTCTTTGGCTTGGAGCATCTCCTGAAAACAAAAATGCCTGATGTTGTTTCATTCAATAGCCACAACTGTTATTGCTAAACAGCACAGGCAGCATGGAGGTAATGGCTATTAGAAGAGACGTGCTGACCACGGATGGGAATAAAAAGGTCTCATGGCACTTTCACAGAACAATAGAGGTTAGCTCGGTGTTTCAAGCTAATTTCAATTTGGGTATTTACATTAGGCTTCCCTAGCGCTCTCCTGCCGTTTCAGCCTGATAAAGCGGGCCCGATTCTCTGTTGCTCAGCACCTTGTGTAGTCATTGACACTTATGCACCGGGAGCGTAAAACACTGAACACTTCAGAACAGTGGTGCCTGACACACTCTGGGCGCTGGTAGAGCTGTGACCGTACAAGATGCAGGGCAGTGGAGAATCAGGCCCAGTGGCCTTTATTCCTTCCCCAGCTTTGCTGTTGGTCGGATGTGCGTCACTATTCCGATTGCGAGCTCTGTGGGGCAGCAATCACGCTTTCCTTCTGGTCTTCCACATGCTGTCTCTCTTTGAACAACGAATGCAGGTGAACAATTCCTGGGCAGTCACTTGGGTATAAAGTACTATGTCAAAGCTAAACTGTTATTCCTACCTTTTGTTTGAAGCTTTGTCTCCAATTCCTTACGGTGGATTTTACACATTTTTATTTTTAAAAACAACTGCAACAAAGCAGGAGGGATGAAGCAATCCCTCCTGAAGTTCCACAGCCCCCAGACCCTACCAGCAACTGAAAACTGTGGTGGGCTTGCGCCTTCCCTCCCCACAGGGTGCACAGATGTCCCAGAACAAGACACACATTACAGGCAGAATGATTTTAGGACGCTCTGCAGTCCACTCCACACCCTGTAAGTGCAGGATTATTCCCTTTGGTGTTTCCTCCAGCCTGTTTAAATTATTCAAGCGATGGCTTTCATCGTTTCCCTTGACAGCCTGGCTCAGAATGAGCTCAATTAGACACTGGAAGCTCGACTGCAGAGAGAGACGTTGCTCTATAAGGACACTCAGCATATGAAATACTGTTATTTTAAATACAACGGCATTTAATATTACAAGGTGCATTTCTGAACACATTTGTTGGCTGTGGCCATAAGTGTCAGGGCCAGAAGCACATTGGAGGCATGGGACGACAATGTAAGAGAATAGAGCCAGTTTCCATCTGGTTTTGGGAATGGTTTAACCACTAGAATAAAGGCATGACTGTTTAATGAATAAAGTCGATGCACAGATTGTTAAACCTGAAGCAGGGTGGAAACTGACTTTTATCATTACTAACACTGGATCCCCATGGTGGCAGTGGCCGAGGGTGACAGCTGCATTTATCCTGGTACACCCTGGAAGGGTGCTGTGACCAAAGCCCAAACTAATTGAGAGCTACTGGCCAGGCTTGTAGGATAGACAAAGGAAAACGGAGAGTGAGATACCAACTTCAGGCTCGGTAATCACAGGGGGGGTCTCAATCCGGACGACCCCACTGGCCAGCAGAGCTACCGGCAGCAAGGATGAAAAGCCTCTCCATTCCCAACATAACTCAGGTTGCATAAGTGAGAAAGGAGATTTAGCCCATCAGTTCCTTATTCTGATTCCTATGGGTGTCTTGGGGCGCATGAAGTACCTCACTTTTATAATGGAGGTGTATACATAAAATATTACACTGGGGAGAGAGGGAGGTGCCACTTTCCCTGCAAAGTGATAAGATGTCAAGATGAGGAAACTGAACATAAGGTACACAATGGGTCAAATTCTGCTGAGTTACACCAAAGCACCTCCAGTGATGTCGGTGGGTTTGCATGACTGTAAGAGGACAATGCAGCCCAGCGTGTTTAATACCCACAGCAGCTACTTACACCGAGTTATACCCCATGTTCATATTTTCTGAGTAACAAATACTTCTGAGACTTGTTTATACAGCAGCAATTCTGCACAGCTGTAAAGAGACTACCAGAATTCCATGGGATCTGGAGTTCATACCAACACTTGGACTAATCCCTCAGGGTCTAGAACAGTGTTTCTCAATGACTGGTCCGTGGACTGATGCCAGTCCCTGAGATCTCTCTGACACAGTTTAGGAAGGTAGTAAGGTATCAAAAACGTTGAGAAACACTGGTCTAGAAGATAGAGATGCATTATCCTGATTAGACAGATTAAAAACCAAACAATTCACTGCAGACCTTTTAATGTTGACAGTAATTTGGGGAGCGCATTTCTTCAGAATAGTTTGGTAGTTTTGTTCCTGTGGTAAAACCGTACTTCTTGCTGTGCTGTATTTTGCCTTCAACAAGGAGTTGATTAATATGCAAAGCTCCAGGAGAAAGAAAGAAATTGCCATTTTAAGCTACTGATGTGCATCTGGGGAATTGCAAGATGGATGCATTAGACTCCTAAAGTCATTTTCCAAGAAAAGTTAATCAACAAGCGCATGTTGGAAATACATATTAGCTATTCTTGTGCACTGACACAGAGACAGAAGGATAAAGTTTACACTCTACATTATCTGGTGCGTGATCAGTATGGAAAAAAAATGCACAATAAAATTTGATCACTTCAATTCATCAGAACTTTAAGTCCTGTGGCATTCTTAAACATCCCCCACCATCCCCCACTCCTGGCATCAGGGCTCACAATTTTAATGAACAGTCCAATAGCTTAGCACTGTAAGAAATGTGTATACTTCACTATCCTCTACTGGATGAAATCATACGTTCTCACTTGTGTAATTATGCCCTATATTGCTAACAGGTACCGGGATTTCTCCTTTAGGTGAAGAGAGGCCCTCTTCTTTCAATGGTGCAAGCTCTTCCAGTGCCATCACCATCACATTCAGAGTGGTCAGGGTGTGCAGCAAGAAACTGTTTAGTCGTAGGTGGACAATGATTTGTGACAGCGTTTGAGATGGAAGGAGGTCTGTAAAGTCCCATGTATGCTATGTCAATAAAAATACATACAGCAGGGAAAAAATATTTTGGCTTAATATGATGTTCTGCAGCTTCTTTCGGTCATCTAGACTATTTAATCATTTAATATTCAAAGTACTTCAGCTTTACCGAGTCAGCTTTACATAAGGTCTACAAGAACAAGTGCATTTTAAAAGATTCTACTGTATAGGAAATGTCTCGAACACCTAATGGGGGATACTGCTTGGATCAGCAAAGATTTTTCAAACTGGTCGAAACCAGGGGCCACATCCTCAGCGGATGTAAATCAGCACAGGTCCATTAAGCCAAAAGAGCAACATGGATTTACACCCCCTAAGAATCTGGCCCTAATAGAGCACACTATATTAGTCCCAAAACAATGAGCTCCATAACAGCAGCCCCATCACTTGAATCATTTACAAATTAATAGACCAAGCCACTGAAAAAAGAACTAGATAAGTTCATGGAGGATGGGGCCATCAATGGCTATTAGCCAAGATGGTCAAGAATGCAGTCCCATGCTTCAGTTTAGCTCATCTGTACAACTGGGAAAATACCTGCATCACAGGGCAGCAAGAGAACTTAGGGAGGAGGGATAGCTCAGTGGTTTGAGCATTGGCCTGCTAAACTCAGGTTTGTGAGTTTAACTCTTGAAGGGGCCATTTGGGGATTTAGTTGGGGATCAGTCCTGAGCTGAGCAGGGGTTAGACTAGATGACCTCCTGAGGTCCCATCCAACCCTGACAGTCTATGATTTATGGGGGGAGGTATAGCTCAGTGGTTTGAGCATTGGTCTGCTAAACCCAGTGTTGTGAGTTCAATCCTTGAGGGGGCCACTTAGGGATCTGGGGCAAAAATCAGTACTTGGTCCTGCTAGTGAAGACAGGGGGCTGGACTCAATGACCTTGCAGGGTCCCTTCCAGTTCTAGGAGATAGGTAGGTATTCCAGTTTTACAGATTCTGCTCTTTTACCATAAACCATTTTCGGTAAATGATGCAAATGTTTCTCAGAGGGAAAGTGAAGTATTTGAGAGGGGAAGAGAAAACACAAATAAAATGGAATAAAAAGGACAAAACAGAAAAACTGACTCACAGGTACATGCTGTTACTCTCCTGTAAACCACTAATGCCAACAATATGCTTACATAGGCATTTTCATCTTCTAGCTCTTTATAGACACTGAGTCCTCAGAACAGCCTTGTGAAGCAGATATTGTAATACACGGATAGAGAAAAAAAGGTTAAAGTCACAGAGGGAGCTGGCATCAGCGCCTAGATCTGACTTGACAGTTCCTTGCTCCCAGTCCAGTACTCAGACATCACTTCTCCTGCAGAAGCAATGGAGTCTGTCCTATATAAGCCCCCAAGCCATTTATAAAAGCAGCCTCTCAAATCACTTCTTTAAGTCTGTTACAATGTTCATACTTATTTTGTTCCGATACCATGAGAATGGGTATAATACATAATCCTGACAGCAGTGCCCAGTGAATCTGGCCCATTGCATTACCTTGTAAGATCCCCTGGAATATGTGTGCATAAGAATGTTTTTTCAAGAAAGGGAAGAGACTAATTCTCCAAACCAATATTTCTGAGGCCTACAAAAGATGTTCTGAAATTATTTGACAAGACCTGAGCTCACAAAGTAAAAACTCTTTATATTCGGAGGTGACAAATAAAAGCTTGAAGTGCTCATTCAAATTTCAGAAAAATATCATGCTGTTAAGAGGGAAAAAAACCCAAAAGCCTGGAATTTTACCACAAGAAACTATGGAGGATAAAGAGTTGTAATTTTGCACATACAGCACCGATAGCTCACATTAACAGAAGACCCCAGTCTTTAAAAACAAGTAGATTCATGTGCATTTTCATGTATTTTATCTGCTTTTCTCTGAGCTACGCGAAAGTCACTTCTCGATTTTTGTCTGACTATAGCTTTACATTTACTAATATTTATTTTCCACTTTTTAAATGGAGAGGTGCATACATCATTTCTGCAAGTTTTTACTGTGGGCATTTAGCATCCTAATACAACAAACATAATTTAGTAATAGAACCAAGTCTTCCTCGGATAAAATCTCAGGAAGACAAGAAAAAATAACCCATAACCCTATTTCAAGAAGGTTACTACGATCCCAGAACATTTATTTAACAAAGCCGAACATGTAGATACATCGATTACGAAGCTCAGAGAACATTCTTCACTGGCTCATAAGAAACACAAAGTATTTCATCCAGTTTATAGCAATGGACCAAGAAATATTTGCCAATACAGATGCTTTTTGTGAAGTTTTCCCAAACAAATCCACATTTTGCTCTAAAAACTTCCCCAGCGAATGCTACATCCTTTCCTTCAAATTTTGTCTTTGCATATTTAGATTGCAAGCTCTTTTTGGGAGAGGACTTTCTACAAAGCCCACAGCATAAAGGGGCCCTACTTACTGGCTGGTTCCTCTTGGCACTGCTGTAATACAAATAACTAATTTTTTTAAAGCAACAGCCTCAGAAACAGAATTTGATTTCACTGAGAAAAGGCATCACATTTTAATGGTCTGAATAGGAGCCCGGAAGGTGGGACTTCCAGAGTTCTAATCCTGGATCTGGCACAGACCCTGAGGTCTTGAGCAAGTCACATAACCTCTCTCCGTCTTGACTAGAGTTGGGAGAATAATTGATTTTTCAGTTCTGCCAGAAAACCAAAAAAAACAGAGAAAGTATTCAGTTCTAAAACTATATGAAATTTGTCAACAAGGTGAAAGAGTCCATTTCGGGCCAGCAAACCATATGTATGTAACACCCCAGCACCCCAATATTCACCACAGACATGTTACTGGGATATGTTTCATACAAAGTATGCCTTCTGAGGTACCATTCTCAATGATCTGCTAGATGTTAATATCTAGTTCAGTTGTATGTGAAGTTATGAAGTTTGGCTATGTATGTGTTGCTGAAACATGTCCTGAGGTTGAAAACACCCAGAAGCAGCCTTTCAGGTACAAAAGTAAAAGGGCCAAACAATGTTAATGGCTTACTGAGGAAATGCACACAAGTACAAGGGTTACCCCAGGAACTGTGGACAATAGAAAGCTCTCAGAGATAGCACTACACACTGGGAACTGTCTGACCCAGGTCACAGCAAAAGACCTTTCCAGCAAAGGGGAAGAAGATATTAAAAGGGGGAAATGACACCATAGGGGTACCGCACTCTCCCTACAACACAGCTGGAAACACCTGAGGAATAAAGACTGAATGGGGAGGGAGTGATGGTCCCAGGCTAGAGGGATTTCTAGCCTGTGTATGAAAACCTGGGAAATCCAAGCTAAAAGCCAAGGCAGCTTGTGAATAAGGAAATGTTATTTACTTCTTCCCGTACTATAAGAACCAGGGGCCACCAAATTAAATTAATGGGCAGCAGGTTTAAAACAAATAAAAGGAAGTTGTTCTTCACGCAGCGCACAGTCAACTTGTGGAACTCCTTGCCTGAGGAGGCTGTGAAGGTTTGGACAGGGTTTAAAAGAGAACTGGATAAATTCGTGGAGGTTAAGTCCATAAATGGCTATTAGCCAGGATGGATAAGACATGGTGTCCCTAGCCTCTGTTTGTCAGACGGTGGTGATGGACGGCAGGAGAGAGATCACTTGATCATTTATTTACCTGTTAGGTTCACTCCCTCTGGGGCACCTGGCATTGGCCACTGTCAGTAGACAGATACTGGGCTGGATGGTCCTTTGGTCTGACCCAGTATGGCCTTTCTTATGTTCTTATGCCTTAAGAATCTACCTGTCTGTTTATCACTCAGGGTGAGAACTTACTAATTCATATCCTACCTATCTAGTGCATTAAGCTTAGCTTGTATGTTGTGTTTATTTAGCTTGTATGTTGTGTGCTTTGATCTGTTTGCTATCACTTATAATCACTTGAAATCTATCCTTTTAGTTAATAAACTGGTTTTATGTTATAATCCAAAGTAGTGTGCATTTGACTAAGGTGCCTGAGGCAAATCTCAGCTTGGTTTCAAGTGTGCATGGTCCTCTTCATGTTGAGGGAGAGGCAGACCAGGTGTTAAACCCATATACTGGCCAGATGTGACCAGGGCAGGACGGTCCTGCTCTGGGGTCCTAGGCTAGGAAGCTGGTAGTTAGAGAGCCTGAATGTAACTGCAGCTGGGTGTGTCCCTACCTGTGTGAATGCTGGTGAAAGTTCAAGCTTGGAGGCCTTTGCAACTTGTCACAGCAGCACAGTGTGAGAGGGAGTCCCGGCTAGTGGGTCAGAGGGCTCAGTGGTACCCTAGTTCCAGGTGACATCCCGGGGGGAACCCATCACAGTGAAGTGTGTGAAACTTTTGCCCAGTGGTTGGGCTTAATTTGTGCCAGGGCTGAGCACCTCTCATTACAAAGTAAGCACTTGGTTGGGCACTACCTCGTGACGTGGGAGACCACATTTGATTCTCCACTCTGGAGTAGGGATTTGTACTCAGGTCTCCTCCCTTGCTAAGTGATTGCGCTAACCACATGGCCATAGGCTGGGGTGTTCTCAATCTCTCCTTTTGAAGCTGTTCCACTTAGTACAAATATTAAATATTCATTGGGCCTCGTCGGAGACAAGAGAGAGAGAATACGATTCTGTAGCCTGGTGATAAAGGCACTGAGGTGGGAGGTAGGAGACGTGAAATTAAACCTTCTCTCACACACAACCCTACTCTCCTCCCCACCCCACCCCTAAAAAACTTCAGGTCAAATTTATGAATTATTCCAGGTTGACCAAAACTCCATTTTTTGGCAAATAAATTATTTATATGAATAATTTCACCCAGCTCTAGTTTTGACTTCCCATCCTGCAAACCGTGGATACAAATATTTTATTACACTTTCCCACGGGATGTTTGGGAAGATCAATATTTTGAAAATGCCCTGAAAGTGGAAAAACTAGGTAGCTACTTTGTCCTTAAGAACTCCTGATTGTATGCTGCCCTCCCTCCCTGCCAGCGGCTATCTAAAAGCTACATGTGCTTAACTTTAGGTTCAAGGAGAAAGGGGTAAACAGTGAGGTGGCAAAGTTTGCAGATGATACTAAACTGCTCAAGATAGTAAAGACCAAAGCAGACTGTGAAGAACTTCAAAAAGATCTCACAAAACTAAGTAATTAGGCAACAAAATAGCACATCATATTTCATGTGGATAAATGTAAAGTGATGCACATTGGAAAAAATAACCTCAACTATACATACAATATGATGGGGGCTAATTTAGCTACAACGAGTCAGGAAAAAGATCTTGGCGTCATCGGGATAGTTCTCTGAATGTCCACGCAGTGTGCTGAGGCAGTCAAAAACCAAACAGGACTTAGGAATCATTACAAAGGGATAGAGAATAAGAGTGAGAAATATATTATTGCCCTTATAGAAATCCATGGTACGCCCACATCTCGAATACTGTGTACAGATGTGTCTCTCACCTCAAAATATATATGGCACTAGAAGGAGTTAGAAACAGCAACTAAAATGATAGGGTTGGAGAGGTCCATATGAGGAAAGATTAAGAAACTAGGACTCTTCAGCTTGGAAAGAAGAGACTAAGGGGGGAATATGATAGAGGTATATAAAATCATGAGTGATGTGGAGAAAGTGGATAAGGAAAAGTTATTTACTTATTCCATATACAAGAACTAGGGTCACCAAATGAAATTAATAGGCAGAGGGTTTAAAATAAATAAAAGAAGTTCTTCTTCACGCAGCGCATAGTCAACTTGTGGAACTCCTTACCTGAGGAGGTTGTGAGACCTAGGACTATAACAGGGTTTTAAAGAGAACTGGATAAATTCATGTGTTAAGTCCATTAATGGCTATAGCCAGAATGGATAAGGATGGTGTCCCTAGCCTCTGTTTGTCAGAGGGTGGAGAAGGATGGCAAGAGAGAGATCACTTGAATCATTGCCTATTAGGTTCACTCCCTCTGGGGCACTTGGCATTGGCCACTGTCTGTAGACAGATACTGGGCTAGATAGACCTTTGGTCTGACCCGGTACGGTCGTTCTTATGTTATGTAATTACATTTTGGGTTCCTCTTTGTAGGTGGCTCATACCTGAACCATCGGGGTAATTCAGGGTTTCTGTTGTTTGAACGGATGGTAGCTATTTGAATATACTCTTTTGCACATTGACCTACTTAATGAGAATTGAGTTCTCCTTCAGGTTTCTGTTGAGTGCTTTACAGCCTTTCAGATTATACACTTAGATGTGCAGGCTTCAGCAAAAAACAGATGCTGCAGCAGGGAGTCTGATAACAAGATTGCTCGATTTGACAGAGGAGTCATGAATAGGGTTCAGGGGGGTCACAACCACTCTCCCTAGGAGAAAAGGTGGGGTCCAGAATCTTTTTCCTGTTGGACATGGGCTGATGGTATGGAAAAGACAAGAACCAATGATTACTGAATTACAATATTTTAGATTAAACAATTACCTACCTCTAACTGTTGTTCTTCAAGATATGATGCAGACGTGTATTCTGCTTAGGTGTGTGCATGTCCGCGTACCAGAGCCAGAAAACTCGGCCTAGCAATACCCTAGTATATGGACAGTGCTCATGTCCTGCAGCACTAACCTCGCCCCTGACCATATAAAGGTGGTGCAATCCTGACCCCCTCAGCTCTTTTGCACCAAACATCGGAAGAACAGACTCCAACGCAGAGGGGTCAGAGGATGGGTTGTGGAATACACATCTGCATCACATCTCAAAGAACAACAGTTACAGACAGGCAATCATTTTTCTTCGAGTAGATGCAGCTGTGTATTCTACTTAGGTGACTCATAAGCAGTACAAGGAGGAGGTGGGGCTCAGAACCTATTTAAACAAGGACTGCAGGATTGCCTTTCCAAAGTCTGCATTTGATCTGCACACAGCAGCCGTGGCACAGTGGTTTGCAAAAGTATGCACAAAAGGACCAAGTGGCAGCCCTGCAAACATCCAATATAGGAATGTTACTTAGAAATGCCATGGATGTTGCCTGAGGTCTCTCGGAACAAGCTCACACCCTTTGAGGAGCTATAACTGGACTACTATGTATGCTGTGATGATACAGGAAGTTATCCACCTGGAGATCATCTGCGAAGAGATCACTTGACCCCATCATTCGATCTTCATATGAAACAAACAAGCAGAAAGGTTTGGTCCTATCTAGATAAAAAGCTAAACGTTGCCTGACATCCAATGTGTGAAGACACAGTTCCTCTGAGGCTGAATGCAGCTGTGACACTCTGTACCCCAAAGCAATACCTTGGCACTCCCATATTTACCATAGTGATATAATTATGATGCGTTTTGTACAAAGTACGCCTTGTGAGGTATCATCTAAAATCCTGATCCACTGAACATTAGTATCCTTTTGGGTTGTATGTGCTCTTATAGCAAAACTTCATAACTTCACATGCAATGTGTGTTACTGAAATATGTTGAGAAGTTGGAAACTCCCACAACTAGCCTTTTAGGTACAACAATGGAGAGGCCAGACAGTGTTGATGACCCATTAAAGAGGAATACACACTGTCACATGAGTTTGAAAACACCAACTTTATGTTTTCCATTTGGATTAAACATACGTATGCTGCTAAAATAATCTAACACTTCATTTGGGACCGATCCTGCGTTTGCTGCTCCCAAATCTATCTAGGGTTTTCTACTGCACTGATCACCCTGGTATACAATCAGTCTATGCAAAGGAGCAGTCCAAGGAAGTTCATGGGACTGACTTGAGACACCATGATTTGCCCCTGTATTTTAATAACAAGCATAAGAACCTGATCTGATTAGCAGCTTTGTCCTAAATCCCTCAGTGAAGTGGAAAGAGCAGTATGTTGCCACCTCGCCAATTATCTCTATGTCCTTCATCTGCCTGTCCCCAGTTGACCGAGGTGTCATTTAGTTTGGTTGTAATCGGACGCATGTATTCCCAGCAGAGGACAGTCTGTAAAGGCTATCCCCCTCGGAAGGGATAAGTCATGTTTGAACAATGGCCTCTGCAATCCCCGTAAGAGTGAACTAAACAAGAAACACAAAAATCTCTGCAATTTCAGGCAACATTTCCCTCCATTTGTCCTAGTCACTGGAGATGAGTAATTGACTTTTAAAAGAGAACCCAGATGAAACCTATTTAAATGTTAGGTATTCAGCCAGTTCCACATTAGTTAAAAATCTACACAATCCACTGTAATGAACTTTGCTTTCTAAAGCTAGTTTGAAATCTCAGGTCTTCCTCCCTGAAGAGTTGGCAAAGGGGCATAAAAAAAATACTCTGCACTTAGCTCTCTTCATTTTCAGTGTGCACTACAAACATTAATTAATTCTCAGAACATCCCTGCAAGGGAAGCATTATCCACACTACACACACCGGAGAACAGATTTAGGCCAACGTTTTCACATATGGGGTACTAAACCCATAGAAATAGTGGCCTGATTTTCAGACACATTGAAGCGGCCAAAAATCCCAAACACAAAAGAAGCTGCAGTAGTCAATAGCTCTGGGGGAAAAAAATCAGGATGCTATTTTAGGATTTAGGGTTAAAGGGCTCAAGAGCATATAACTGACTCAGAGACCTAATTCCCATGCCAAAACTGACTTAAGCACTTCAGAGCCTAAACCTCATTAAAAGTCAATGGGACTTTGGCTCTCATGTCTCCAAGTCACTTTTTAAGATGGGACTTGGACACTTCTGAAAGATTTATCCTAGGCAACTAACTTTAGGGACCACCAACTGAAAATGTAGGCCACATATTTAGCTGTGAGCACAAGGAACAACAGGTGAAAACCCATGTAATTATAGCCAATCAACATCACTTTAAATAGTACCACATCCAAGGGAGTAAAGACAATGAGATGTTAATTCAGGAAGTAAAACCTATCAGGGTTTCATGAGAGTAAAAATGTAACATTGTTCTCAGACATGGCCATGTATTTAGAGAGAAAGGTTTTACTACACAGGATGATCCTGTGATCAGCCCAGTGGTTAAAACCTGCCCACACTAGTGCTGAAACTGGGAACACAGCTGCTGCTAGAACATATGGAACAAGTGGAAAGGGTCTAAATTAGAGATAGCACATATCAGAGAAAGACTGAAAAGTGTTAAAAGCCAAAGAGTGTGTGTATGATTAAACCTCCCACATTAGGCTATTGCGAAGGTGCAGTACATCCCATTCACAGCCCATAATCTCCTGGTACATTGGAGACATGCTACCATCAGCAATGCCCAACTCAGATTTACACGTCATGTCATGTGTGCCCTCCCTCACCACAGAAAGTGCAGAGAGGGGAAATCTCGTTGAAGGTCATGCAAAGGGATAGAGCAGGGATAAGAAAGGAGGAGACAGCCATGCTGCAGACCTGCCCTCTGAGGACTCAATAGTTGCATGCATTGCTGGGTAGGGGCAATACAGAGCTGCACTGTCTCCTCAAACGCTCCTCAGGGAGGCACAACGCCTCCAGGGACCCTGGGGATGTGACTGCTACACACCATCCTGGGACTGGACACTGTGTGCACTTTGCTGGCTGGTGCAGAAGGACTGAGGATATGGCCCTGTCCAACACAGGTCCCTCCAGCGTGTCCAGCAGCAGCACTGGACTAGCACCGACCCTCAGCTGAACAGAACGCAGGCTCCATGTGACCCCTCCATGTGTTCACTCATGCCACAATGGGTCAAAGCATGACCTTTTGGGCATGTCTACAAGGGGCTTGCTAGTATAGCTTAAACCACCGACATAGTTATGTGGGCAAAATGTGACGCCTAGACCAAGCCCTGGTTTCACACACAGGATGGAGGGCCATCTGCTCATCCTCTAGCGGCCCATCCCCGAGGTGACAGCAGCCATGTTTTCAGCGCACACTTCTGTACAGTTACAGCTGGTTCGGAACATTCCCGACCAACCAAGTTTTTGCCAGAAACTATCTAATTGTCAAAACACGTTTCCACAAAACAACTGTTGTTTCAAGGCGTTTCCAATAAAACACAGGCCGGCTTCCACTGGAAATCTACCAGGTTTACTGCAGGCTCACCTGGTGGGCTGCTGGGCACCTGAGGGTTTCTAGGTTTGGTGCCTCTAGGGCTTCCCTGCCATACAGACTGCCCCAGGGTGTGTGCCGCAGAGCTGGGAACTGAAAACCCTCAGCTTCCAAGCTCAGCCACGGCTCCCAGGCTCCCTGCCAGTGCACTAGGACTGGAAGCCCTGAGAACCCTTGCTTGACCCAGAGGCTTTCAGGCTCTCTGTTGTTCTAGTCCCAGTGAGGTGCTGCTAATATAGCAAGGGGCTCCCGGTATTGTCTCCCCACGTGGGCCTGCAATAAATCCCACTCTCCGGAGCTGGGTGAGCTCCAAGAGAGGGAAGCACCTTTCACCAGCCGTAAATTCACACAGCTTCCTCCTCCCTCCCTTTTTAAACTTGCTATTCATTATAGAAGAGGAATCTTGAATGCAACTCTGCCCTAAGCTAGGCAAACTCACCTTGGCTGCTTGCGATTTCTTGGGTGAATCACTTACGATGTGCTGCCCAGCAGGGATTTCACTGCGTGCACTCATTTCCTAGCAGCTTTAAACTTTCAGACACACATGCTCTTTGGCCGGGCTCCAGAATGCCTGGGTCTTAGAGCATCAAGAGGTTTGTAAGCCAAGTGCTACATTATTTAGCATACTACTGTTTGGCGAGGGTTGTTTCTTTGACGGGGAGGGGCTCTGAAAAGGGAACAGGTGTGTTTTTCTGAAGAAAGCGGCAGGAAGGGTGCAGTTTTTCTAACTTGGGAATCTGAGCAGAGCAAGCACCAACATTCTTAGATCAGGTTCTCGGGAGTTCCCACCGCCACACTGCAGATGGTGAAGGCAATTTTCCTACCTCTTATAAGTTCCTTCTACCCTCTGGCTACTGTCAAATCAGCCTTGCAAAAATTCCACTTACCTCATGAGTGCATTTGTATTTGACAAGCAAGTACGCTATGACTCGGCTTCCCCCTAACACAGACCTTCATCATGAATCACCATGACACAGGGTGGGAGTGTAATTTTTGATCCCGAGACAGTGAATTTGCACAGCCATTTTGCAAAGTCATCCATCCCAAGGACGGTTTATCCTGGGAGCTCACAGAGGTACTCCTGAATAGTAAGCCTTTTCTCTTTTGAATGCAATGAGTACATCAATTCTTGGCTAATTTCCTGTGGGAGGGGACCCCTCAATTCCCTGCACTGCCCATTTCTACCTCTGTACCCTGAACCCTGGAGTCTGCCATTAGTATATTTTTTACCAAACATATACCTAGACCTGAAATGATGCCTCACTCTCCTAAGCAAACAGGGAGGGATATATGCCACAGATTCACATGTGAGGAGGTGATGTGGTTGTAATATAATTATTTTGAGCAACAGCTCAAGTAGCAACTCCAGTAACCAGAGCGAGAAAAGACTTCACATGCATATTGCTACAATAATTATACTCTTCTGTCCCTATATTTTAAAAGCCTCAGATATTTACTGAAAGTACCATTGGTGCTAAAGGGCATACTTATTTATTTGTATCAGTAGTGTCCAACAGCTCCAGCGAGGGTCAGAACCCCACTGTGCGAGGCACTGCACTTACCGAGGGCTGTGTCTTCACTACTGCACTACATCGGTGAAGATGGGCTAAGCCCACAGGAGAACACTCTCCCGTTGATGTAATTCCACCTCAACAAGAGGCGGAAGTTACGTCAGCAGGAGAGCATTTCCCGCTGACAGAGCACAGTGCAGTCACTGCTTTAAATCAATGCAACTTACCTCACTCAGGGGGGTGGTTTTTACATACCCCCGAGCAAGGTAAGTTACATCAACTTAAGCCGAATTGTAAACAAGCCCATAGTATAGAATCATAGATTATTAGGGTTAGAAGGAACCTCAGGAGATCATCTAGTCCAACCCTCTGCTCAAAGCAGGACCAATCTCCAAATCCCTAAACGGTCCCTTCAGGGATTGAACTCATAACCCTGGGTTTAGCAGGCCAATGCTCAAACCACTGAGCTATCCCTCCCCTCCTACCTTTCAGGGAGGGGGATTAACTACAGCAATGGGAGAACCTTTCCCCATCACTGTAGCAAGTGTCTACATTTGAACTGCTACAGCAGTGCAGCTGCAGCTATGGACCCTGCTCCAGAAAAACTACAGTTTAATTTAAGATGGGATGCAACAAGCAGGTGTAGCTATCAGTGAGAGGGAGGATGAGGCCAGCGTTGCTGAGTAGACTATTACATGCACAATTCACACAGTATTTTAAACAACCGATAGATACGACAAACAATTCAGTAGCCCCTACTACTGGCCTACTGGCCTAGCCATTACTGCTTTCAGTGGTCTTTGAAAACCTACCCAACACATAGTTGACCTCTGATTTCTGTGGGAGTTCAGCACCTCTGAAAGTCAGACAGGTTGGTGCAATCTAGGCACCCAATAATACTATTTTTAAAGTGTTGGCCCTAGAGAGTTTGTTACTGTTGTTGTGGTTTCTCTTCCCTTTCCAAGTGAATTTATCGTTTGGGAAAGGGGCCAGAGTGATAGATCTGAAGAGTGAATCTTCTCAGAGTCACAGATTAGGTACAACATGGACAGCAAAATCTTCCTAACACTGCCTTGGCCCTGACCTATCAGGAGCCTTGCGCTGGAACACTCGCCCAAGAACATAGCAGAACGATCAGGGAAAGTAGCAGAACTGACCAAGAAAACACCAAGCCTCTTATCCACTTTTCACTCTAAATCAAAGATCATTAGAGGTATTAAATATACGGCCTCTGTGTTGGAATCTGGAATTACTTAAAGTAACGTCTGGTCTCTTAAAGATACGGTTAATCATAATTGTGTGGAGCTGTTCGCCATATGTTATTGGAAGGCATTTGTGCTGATCTCATGTGAAAGGAGTTCTGTGAACTCAGTTAGTTTGTATTTCTCTTAAAGGGAATGATAAGGCTGAGAAGCTTTGCAGCGCTTCTTCTTTGAAGACATTAACTCCTGGGTTCTGAGAGTTGGGATGTGAGAGGACAGGCCAAATCCAAAAGAGCAACCACATTTACCTAGCACCATTATGGTCGTCCTCCCTCCCACATTGCTGTAGACTCATTGTTACACCCACTTGTTTCATCCTACCTCAAATCAGATTGCAGGTCCTTTGGGGCAAGAATTGTTTCTTGCTCCGTATTCGTACAGCACCTAGCACAATGTTTCTCAAACTGGGGTCGCCACTTGTGTAGGGAAAGCTCCTGGTGGGCGAGCCGGTTTGTTTACCTGCCCCATTCGCAGGTCCGGCCGATTGTGGCTCCCACTGGCCATGGTTCGCCTCTACAGGCCAATGGGGGCTCCTGGGAGTGGTGGCCAGTAAGTCCCTCAGCCTGCGCCACTTCCAGCAGTTCCCATTGGCCTGGAGCAGCGAACCGCAGCCTGTTGGAGCTGCGATAGGCCAGACCTGCGGACGGGGCAGGTAAATAAACTGGCCTTGCCTGCCAGGGGCTTTCCCTACACAAGCAGTGACCCCAGTTTGAGAAACACTGACCTAGCATAATGAGGCCTTAATCCTGACCGTGCCTCCAGGCGCTACAGTAATGATATGGCACATTCTTATTTTTGGCACCCAAGAATGTTTTAAGCAACAGCACAGCATTTTTAGAAGATAGGTTAAATATAATCATTTTAGGTAAAACAAAGTCTCCTCTTGCTCTGCTTACTTTATCTCCTGTCCAAAGACGTCATTTCATGAACACTGATATTCTCCAATGTGGGAAGTTGAACGCATTATTTCAAAGAGCTTCACAATTAACATGCACTTCAAATGCTCCAGTCCCACACAACAGCACCAAGAGGATGACAGCATATGCTGTAACTCCTTTCAGCACTCTCTCTACAATGCAAAAGAGGAAGTTTGGATGCACTAGCTTTTCTGACAGCCCCTACAGACATCTTATCTGCTAATTTCACATACGATCAGGGGTCGATAAATGGGCAGGCGGAATAGTAATATCTTCACATTCAATAATTCTCACTTGTTTTTATTGCTCTGCTTCATATTCCCTAAGGCCTGGTCTACAGTGTGTGTGTGGGGGGAAATCAATCTAAGATACGCAACTTCAGCTATGAGAATAGCGTAGCTGAAGTCGACACATCTTAGATAGACTTAGATTGATTTACTTCACGTCCCCATGGCGCAGGATTGACGGCTGCTGCTCCCCTGTCAACTCCGCTTCTTGCCGTGGTGGAGTTCCAGAGTCGACAGGGAGCACGTTTGGGGATCGACGTATCACTTCTAGATGAGACGTGATACATCGATCCCTGATACATCAATCACTACCCGCCGATCGGGCAGGTAGTGTAGACGTGCCCTAAGACAATATTTTTCCCCAATTCCATTTCTGAGAAAGAAGAGCACCACCTACTGAAGAAACAGCATTTCCTCTGTTTCACCTGAATTTTCCTGATCATCTCCTTTACAAGCACTGATGTAGACTGACTTATTTATGAGATCTAAATCTATAGTTGAGACTAAACATACCAGCCTCTTGCAGTGTCTCCACTTGGTTTAACAACTTTCCCAAAGGAATTCTCTAAGTACACTGTAGGAGACAGTTATTCTAAGAAAGTATGGTGCATGCAAGATAAAAGACTATCACTTTCCACACTCTCTCTTGCTCTTCATCCACTTAGTCCCATATCTGTGGAACTTTTTCCCTGACCTGCCAAATCTCAACTTCCCCTCTCTTTCAAAACTCTCCTTAAAAACACTTTTTTGCTAAACACTCTCTAAATTCTAACCCTCTCTACATGGAAAAATAAAGTTAGTAATAAAAAAAATCCAAACAAAACTTGGGAAATGAACACAGCACTATTTAAACTGTTGGCCAGTCAGCGTGCTTACAGTACATCCTCTGTTTGCATGCTGTCCATTTATAGTGTAAGCATTTCAGTGCAGGTATCTTGTTTCCTGCGTATCTGTAAAGCACTTAATGTACTGTTGGCATTGTGGCAATAATAATTTGCCAGATAGGATTCAGGGCAAAATCTGATATTGCTTTCTCTTGACCCCAGTGCACTCTATGATTAATTCACTCATCAGTCTCACTAGGTGTCTGTGCAGGAAATCGGGACAAAAGACCTCTTCTCAGGTGACACGTGCAATCCTGCACTTACAAAGGATTTGCTTCTCAAACACTTCATGTTTGAAAGCAAATATCATGAAGACAGACCTGCAGCTCTTTTAAAACCAGATCCAAATGACTAATAATTTGGAGTCAGGGGGAGGGGAAGTAGCAGCATTGAAGACTAATTAGGGAAGTGGGTGGAAATACTCCCCTACTATAGGTCAACTGGAATCCTCATGTTCTGAGGCTCAAGTAGTTTGTGCCAAACTATTTGGTACAGCTACCCAACAACTATCACAGGGCTTCATTTCACCCCAGGCACATGCAGCTGGCAGAAACCAACACTGACATTGCATATGCTGTAGTGGACTACATGGGTTTCCTAACCATCGTCATTTCCTGCTGCTCATTGAGCATGTGGGCAAGATAAATTATGTCTGTATGGAAGAGCTACAGATTACTATTAATGCCACTGACTTGACTTCTATTCAACGAAACATTCCTAGTGTACTATCTGGCTGCCTCTTCTTCTGACATCAGCTCTTTGTGTTAACAGGAAGCAGATTCTGGATCCTGGCCGTTCACATCACTGATTTCTCCTCCACTGAAAGGATGGAGTCTAGATATACTCAAGAGTAACTTTATTTATCATATACACCAATCCTGGAATAACAGAGGATCAAACAGCATGTAGGGCAATCTATTTTTTCAGGAATCTGAGCCTAAATCAAATTGCTTTCCAGGGAGCAACTCTGTCTCTGATCAGAATCAATTCTTGAGGCAATGACAGAAAGCAAGCTCTCCTCCTGCTCATGCAGCTCCCTCTACACAGAGGCAACAAAAAAATCCAACAGCACAGCATGTCTTTCCAAGACTGACCATTTGCTCAAACGTTAAGAAATATATTTGGAAGACTAACCAGCACCACCAACAGCCCATCATACCAATATTATACTCAGACACAAAGTTATAGATTTTTTTCTTATATAGCCCTGTTTTCACTGAACTTTCAGTAGCAAGAGTGAAAAAAGTTATCATCAGAGGGCAGGGCAACTGCACCTGTATTCCCTCTTTATGGCCCACCAATGGCACCCATTCTCAAGGCACTGAGTCGCCCACTGTCACCTTGGGAGAAGGCGCATCTCTCGTCCTTCACACCAGGGCATTTCCAGGCTGCACATCTCTCTGCCTCTACTGTGATATTCTTAGCAAAGTCAGGCTGCATAAATAGGCTTACTTTTCTTTTCTCCTCAGAGACAGTAAACAATGTAACTTCCCAGTTATAAAGGCACCACACAGCTCTTTGTAAGCAAGCACTTTTATTTTTAAGGTGAAAACACTGCAGAGAAAACATTAAAAGCAATCAAGGAACCTACAAGCAGGCTAATAAGCTTACCAGAGTTCACCCCAACTCCAACAAGGTCTTTGGGCAGTGAACAGCCTTTCAAACCCCACCAGGGCTTTTCCAGTGGTTACAAGTTCCTAACAGCTGTTAGCTCAAAACAAGCACCCAGACTGGGCCACATCCTTCCAACCCTTCCCGGGAAGGACTGGGGCCCCCTGGGACAGACTGTCCTGTCCGTTTGTTGGATCAGAAAGAAGGCCCTGAGTCCTTTTTAACTCACGGTATTTAACCAAATAAGTCTTTTTTTTTCTTTTTCTTTTTTTTTAAATCTGTAGGTCCCTGGAGAATCCAGTTTGAATCTGTGTATGTGAGCCTCTCTCCAGGTGGTGGTAGCTCTCTGAAGGTGTTACAACCTTAGCGAATTTTCCTCCACTGTTCTTAGTTCCTGGAAGGCTGTGGTTCCCTCCATCCCGCATGAATTTACATATAATCCCTGGCCCATAAAGATACATAAACTTAATTCAAAAGAGTTTGTCCAAGATATTGCAGGAAATTGTCATCTGTGCCACAGTTACTACCTGCTGCAAGCACTAGCATGAGACAGGCAGCGAACCTGCAGTTAAAAGGCACCCTGACATGCACTAATTTTCTGAAGGTAACTTTTTGAGCCTTCTCCCTCAAGACATCCAGCATTTGGCTAATTTTAGCTCTGCTGGGATGACAAGGTGCCCTAACAAAGTACCCCAGGCAGAGAGATCAGAGGAGGTGAGCCACATAGAGGGCATACAAGGAGATAATGGATAAAACTGGGGGGGGGAGGGGGGAGACATACTAAATATATAAAACTAACACTGAGGTTCATAAGTGGAGAATGGAATTTTACTGCTAGGAAAGAGATTGCTTTAGGCCACATTAAACAGTTATCAGACCTGTATCACTGAGGGCACTAGCGTTAGTGAGGTAGATGAACTACGACGCCAGCCACTTTCACCTTATATATTTTTCTTAAATTGATTCCTCACAAGGATTCTGAATGAGTCACTCCCAGGAGGAGCTTTTTGGTCCATGTTATCTTTAAAAGCATTTGTGACTGAAAGTTAGTCAGTCACAGGACAGAATCAGGAACCCCTGAACTATAATCCTAGTGCTAACACCATTTCCTTCTGTGGCCTTGGGCAAGTCACTTAACCTTCCTGTCTCAGTTTCCCCTTCCATACATACTACATAGTTAACTACAGGGATGTTCTGAGGATTAGTAAATATCCACAGAATGCTTTGGAAAGTGTAAGTATTTTTGCCAGCATTATGCACTTAAATATTATGGTGATGGGCAGCTACAAAAACCCTTAGATCAATACAGAGGAATCACATCTTACGCAGGGGTTAGGTTCTGAAGTCAGCGCGTAAGGTGAAAATCACGTATAGTCCAACGCTCATTGAGTGGAATGGCGGGCGAAATCGCCCGCACTACAGGTACAGTATTTAAATTGTTATTTTTCTCTTCTTTTGTTTTTTGTTTTGCCAAGTGCGTATAGTTAAAATCGCATAAGTTAAATGAGCCTATGAT
The DNA here is from genome assembly GCF_003597395.2 of Chelonoidis abingdonii. Taxonomy (NCBI): domain Eukaryota; kingdom Metazoa; phylum Chordata; order Testudines; family Testudinidae; genus Chelonoidis; species Chelonoidis abingdonii. Next base: position 361,997,266 of record NC_133769.1, read on the forward strand.
GTGACTCCACTGTATTATTATGTTGACTTTAGTGGCCATTTGAAATACTCATAATTTCTTTTTAATGTTTTATGTCACATGTAATGTAAATGTTAAACAAATTTGAGATATTTTAAAGTCACTGCTGTATTTTGCTACTGAATGTTGAAAAAGTAAATTTATCAAGCCAGCTTAAAGGGAAACAAATCTCCCTCTCTCTTTATAAACAAAAAATGAATAAAACCATCCAGGGTGTTGCCGATAGAACCATTTTATATGAAGCAAAACTGGCCTGAAAACTAGACACCAGTCTCCAGAATATCTGCTGGGATAGACTGCAAAGAAAGAGCTCCACAAAGTTGAGTTTCATTATCTCAGTTTACAGATTGGGAAATTGAGGCACAGAGCTGTTGGGTGACCAGCCAAACATCATTCAGCAAGACAGTGGCAGAAGTGGGAATAAAATCCTCATCTCAGACTTCCAATCCGATAGTCTGGAACTTCTCAGCATAGTCCAGTGATAAGGGGAATAGAAACCAATCAGGAACTAGCCCCGTCACCAGCATTTACCTCTCTTAACACGAGACGTTTAGAACAGCCCGAGGATCTGTGCACAAAAGAAAACTGAAGCGAGCACCAGAGGTTCCTGAGGAGCCCATGGCAAGCAAGCGTTTGTGGGTCATGATGAACTATGTCACGCTGACTCTGGTAATGGACTGTTGCTGTCTGTCAACAGTTAATACTTAGGACATTAGCAGGAAACAGCAGCAGCATTTCGAAATGCTCGAGGCAACCCCTCACTCATCTTTGCAGAAACTAAGGAGACAAGCACTTTACACAGGAAAGAATGTATAACCTGCTTAGGCAGCCCATAAATCACCATCAATACTGACAGCAGATCACCCAGTTGGCATGTTATACCAGGCAAGATAATAATAATTGGTAAGTATAGCATTGTGTGGGCAGATGCGGTAAGTTATCTCATTCCCTGCATTGAGGAAGTAGGGAGCTCTCCTAAATCTTATCTACATGAGGAACGGTGTCAGCTGACATAATACTGATAGGCCAGTAGAGACCAGGACAAGTAGTGTTTGGCATCAAATGTGTCAGCTAGGTCGCCCGGGGGGGGAGGGGCAAGTGGGGCAATTTGTCCCAGGCTCCGCAGGGGCCCCCAAGAGAACGACCGAGGCTCCCACCTCCGCCCCTCTCCTGGAGCCTCAGCGCAACAAGCAGCGTTCCCACACGGCGCTGCAGCGTCCATCTGGCGCACCTCCTGAGCTCCGCCCCGCTCAGAGCCACGTGGTCAGGGGGCGGGGCTGCGAGCTCCGGGCTGAGCGGAAGGAGCTCAGGAGGCCGGCAGGAGGTGCGCTGCAGCTGTTCAGGGGTGCGCTGAGCTCTGAGTGAGCCAGGGGCAGGAAGTCTTGGGGTCAGTCAGGGAGGGGGCAGAGGTTGGGAGGGCAGTCAGGGGACAGAGAATGGGGGGGTTGGATTGTGGGCATTCAGGGGGTTTGCTCAGGATTCAGTTGGGGTGGATTAGGTCAGGGCATCAAGGGGACAGGGCCGGGTGGGATCCCAGGGGTGGTGATTGGGTGCGGGGGTTCTATTCTTAACTTACAGTTCTGGGGACATGAGGGACAAGAGCAGGATGTGTAGGGATTCTGGGAGGGCAGTCGGGGGAAGGACGTGGGTGGGGTCAGATAGGGGCAGGCCAGGCTGATTGGAGGTACAGCCTTTCCCTGACCCTAAAGCTCATTCAGCAGTTTGAGCTTGCAGAGAGCCAAGCTGTTAGGCGTTCCATTAGGGCTTCATCCTTTCTTCTCAATGCCTAATATAGTCAATAGTTAATTTCAGTGCATGGGAGAATTCATGTCAGGGCGGGTAGCTTCATTAAAATTAGCCACTGGAGGAAGGATCACATGAGAAGAGGCAATATCCTTCCACCCTCCAATGGAGACCCCCCCTCCTCCCCTGCATTCCCATGAGGCTTCAGAGGTTTAATTCAGTGTTCACAAACTTTTGTCCCTGGTGACCCTTTCACATAGCAACATCTGAGTCTGACCCCTCTCCCTTATACATTGAAACACTTTTTTATTATTATTAACACTATTATAAATGCTGGAGGCAAGGGGGTTGGGAGGTTGGAACTGACAGCTCGCGACCCCAGTAATATCTCAGGACCCCTGAGTGGCCCAACCTCCAGTTGAAGAACCCCTGGGTTAATTTAATTTTTAGCACCGTGTGTCCCTTCACATGCATTTTGCTATTTTGAGCATTTCAGTTTTCAACAACATAGGCTCTCCCCAATTCTGAAAACAGCTTTAAATGCTCAGTTTGTGGATGTATGTGCATAAGCTATGCTAAGGACAAACCCACAGTAACCACTCCAGTTTTTGAGGGACCCCATTGGAGCCAGTCGTCTCTAGAAACAGATAAAATGCCGGGGTTAAGTCCATTAATGGCTATTAGCCGGAATGGCGTAAGGAATGGTGTCCCTAGCCCTGTTTGTCAGGGTAAGGGATGGATGCAGAGAGAGATCACTTGATCATTACTGTTAGGTTCATCCTCTGGGCACTTGGCTAGTGGCCATTGTCAGTAGACGATACTGTGGCTGGATGGACCTTTGGTTTGACCAAATTATAGCGTTCTTATGTTCTACCTAAACAAAGCCCAATTAATGGATATGAGTCAAGGAAGCCCAGTGTATCAGAAACCTGAAAAATCTCTGACTGGATGGCTCAGGCATTGGTCCAGCTGAGGTGGTTTCACATAGTTTTGGAATTTTTTTAAACAGAATTTTTTATTGTTTCTTTAAACAATCAAACACGCAGCAGCAATAAATTTGGCCACACAGTTCCGAAACCTCAAACCATGTCGGTGTTTTGCACACGAATTTCAGCTTTATCATGTAAAAAAAAAAAAAAAACAACACAATTTTGACTGGAACGAGACATTGCTCCATGATTTTTTTTCTTGCTTTTTTAAAATACGCCCTAGTGTTATCAATCCAAAAAAAGTTTTGATGGAATATTTGTCCAACCGTTCAATGAGCTTTAGTTACCTTTAGTTGCTACTGATGCTGAAACCGAAGTGATACCTTGTAAGAAGCTCTCAAAACTGGGTTTGTGCTGAGATGTGGAAGGTTTATTTTTCCCAGGTCTGCCTGTGGAGGGGAGCAAGTGGGGCAATTTGCCCTGGGCCCCACAGGGGCCCTCACGAGAATATAGTATTTCAATTTTTTTATGGCAGGGACCCCCGAAATTGCTTTGCCCCAGGCACCCTGAATCCTCTGGGCGGCCCTGGTGTCAGCTCTCCAGTATCACTGCTGAGACATTTAGCTGATGTGACACTGAACATGATGGGGTTTTGGTCCACATCTTGGTGATGAATGTGGTCAGTATCACATCAGCTAACTCCATCCTACAGCACTGTGTCCAACACACAGAAATCCTGAAACATACAAGGCCCTTTAGAATCAATCTAAAAATAAGCAAGGTCTCCCCAAGAGGAAAGGCTGTGCACGTGTTTTGTTGTTTTTTTGGTTTTTTTTTAAGTTTAAAGATCAGCAAATATACAGACCCTCCAAGCCTCAGCAGCATCCCCTCCAAGCTCATCAGAGATCTGGAAAAGCTAAAGCTGAGGTTTCAGCCGGTTTTGCTGTCACACTTTCACTCCCAGCCCACAAAGGAAAGTCAACAATGCTCATTTCTAAAGAAAAATGACAAGCAGATTTTTCTTTAAAAACTTTAAGGCCATCCATACATATTATATAAACGGGCCAAAGCTTTTTCCCTTGGCAGTTTCTTTAACAATCAACACTAGAAAAAGCTCCCCTCCTGCCAACTAAAGTTTGCAAAAACTTTTAAACATCTGGGGTCACATACACTATTTACTGACTTGCTGCTACCAGTGGCAAACCAATGTAACCTCCTCAGATATTGAGGGAAGGGAGGCCGAGGCGTGGGGGAGAATGGGATGTGGATCCAAACCACCCAGGTTTTGGTTCTGCAAGATACAAACCCAACAGGACAAGACTTTGCAAGCCAAGTCACCCCTCTATGGATGCTAACATATACGATGATACATCACAAATGCACAGGTGCCGCCTTCATTCGTTACATGGTAAGTTCATAACTCATCACACCGTTCGCTGTCATATTGTCCCTGCTACAAGCAGCACTCAGCTAGTACTGGGATTTTTTAAACATGTTTTTTTCCCCTTCTAGATTTGGGTAGAGATCAAGCTCCTATAAATTATTCTTTTGGAAAAAAAAAAAACCTAGCTTTGCACAAGTGTTGCTAAAACCTTCGACATGCAACAGGAACTGACACTGGAATTTCCCCTTTGGCCTTATGCTTGCAAATGAAACTGAAAAACATCCCAACCCTATAGGAGGATGTTAAAAATATACAGAACATTGCTGCTAGATTGCACGTTAATTCCAAGCTTCAAGCAGCTCAAGCAAACGCTCATGGCAGAGTTACAAGATCCTTAAGCGAAAAGAAGACTTGCGTAAAGAAACACACACAGCCTTTAGCTAGAGCAACACTCCAGGGCACTGTTCTAACAAACAAGACAACTGAACCAGATTTGCAACTGAAAAGCTAATCAGAACCAGCACTTGCATTCAGGAACACTAATTCATACAGAAGTGCTTAGATTTTGCCAAAGAGACAAGAAAAGTAATTCGAAGGTCTCATTTTCTGAAGATTTAGCATCTGGCCTGGATCTACAAATTACTCATGGAATGTCTTAGTATTCGGCAAATAGCCGTGTTGTTGAGGCCGTGTTGATCCCAGGATATGAGAGAGGTTAGGTAGGTGAGGTAATATATTTTATTGAACCAACCTCTGTTGGAGGAAGGGGTAAGCTTTTGAGCTTCACAGAGCTCTTCCTCAAGCCTGGAGGTCACCAGAGTGTCTGAGCTTAATACAAGGTGGAACAGATTATTAAGCAGATGTGGTTCACACATTCCGTAGGAGAGCACTTAAAATGAACATTTGGCAAGAGTCAACTTTCCACACTGTGTACTGTGCAATACATTTAGTGTGGAGTCTATGAATAAAATACTTTGCCACCAACTGAACATTTGATCTCTCCCCTTCGTGGACAGGGGGAATAAGATGGGAAATGATCACTATTTGATCACTTTCCTTTCTTTGAAATCATATTTACTGGTACAGACTCATAGTTCCTCCCAACCACCAGATGGAGATAAAACACTAAGACTTTTGAAGAGCCCATATTGTTCTATATAGTACCTGTGGGAATGAGGGCCTGCAGACCATCAGTGCCTCATGTTTGCTGCAAAGCAACTTCACACCAAGGCATATGAGATACAACTGAAGGCAGAGAGGATCTTGCATGACAGGGTATGACATCAAAAGTCTGTTTTCTGCCTCCATCTGCTGATTGGGAGGAACTATAACTTAAGCACATGGACAGGTATAGAATAGCCATTCTCAAACTGTACAACGGGACCCCAAAGTGGGTCCCAACCCCATTTTAATGGGGCCGCCAGGGCTGGCTGAAATGCAGGGGCCCGAGGCAGAAGCCTGAGACCCAAATCCTAGGGCCGAAGTCAAAGCCTGAGCACGTCACCCCTGGGCAGTGGTGCTCAGGCTACAGGCTCCCTGCCTGGAGCTGAAGCACTTGGGCTTTGGCCCTCCCCCATCCAGGGCAGCAGGGCTCAGGCCATAGGCACCGACTTCTACTGGTGCCTGTGGTTTCTCAACCCCGCTCTGCCCCTGGCCCCAACCCCAACTCCAGCCCTGGAGCACCCACGAAGTCAGCACCTATGGCTCAGGCTTTCATCCCCCCTCTTGGGGTCGTGTAGTAATTTTTATTGTCAGAAGGGGGTCATGGTGCAATGAAGTTTGAGAACAGTTGGTATAGAAGATCAAGGAGACAAGAGACTAAGCAGTCTTTCATATAGCAAGAGTCAGATTTTTTGATTCTTCTATCTGGTACATCTCAGATTCATAGAGTAAAGCCAGAAGGGGCCAATCATCTAGTCTGACTCCCTGTATAACACAGACCATTACATTTTATCCAATTATCCTATACTGAGCCCAACAACTTGTATCTGACCAAAGCATTTCTTCCAGAAAAGCATCAGGTCTTGATGTGAAGAATTAAATGTGAAGACATCAAGAGCTGGAAAATCCACCACTTCCCTTGGAAGTTTGTTCCAGTGGTTAATCAACTTTGCTATTAAAAATTGGCAAATTTCTCATGTAAATTTGTTTGGCTTTAGGTCAAAGCCATCGGTTCTTTTTTTGCCTTTCTCCACTGGTTTAGAGAGCCCTTCAATATCTGGTATTTTCTCCCCATGACATTACTTACACACTGCAATCAAATGACCTCTCAATCTTCTTGCTGATAAACTAAACAGACTGAGTTTTTTAAACCTCTCACAGTAAGGCATTCTCTCCAACCCTGGAATCATTTGTGTGGGTCTCTTCTGAACCCTCTCCAATTTATCAACATCCTTTCCAAAATGTGGACACAAGAGCTGTACATAGTATCTAACTAGCGGCCTTACCAACCTTGTATACAGAAGTAAAACCACCTCCCTACTCCCTCACTTCCTTTTTTATACATGCAAGGATCGCATTAGCCCTTTTTCCCCATAGCATTGCACTTGGAGCTCACACCAAGTTGCCTGTCCACTATGAGCTCGCTTTCTCCGTAGCATACAGAAGAAACACTGCACACATTATGAAAGACAGGTTTGATAGAAGCATCCTAATAAACTTGGTAGGCAAAGATTGATATTTTGTTTAGATTATTTAGATGTTACTTAAACATCAAATGCTAAAGATCAGTGGGGGCAGGAAATCAAGAATATATGCAGCCTAAATCTGCAGCCCAACATAGGTATGTCTAGTGCTTTGATTTCATCACTTTCCCACACACTTTTATCATAGATGAGGAAAGCCACAGTTGCTTACACTTTCAATTCACGTTCCCTAGATAGGTGATTCTTGTAAATAAGGAATGGAAAAATGTCTGTTAGCTGTTGCAACATAGAGCGTATGCACACCTGGGACCAGTGGCACATGTACAAACTAACCAGTTCATCACAATCCTTTGCACTGCCACATGCACTGTCCATTTCAAAGTTGCATGCACATTAATAAAATTTCTCAGCACACCAGTGAAATAGGATAAGTATTATCATTTTACAAACTGAGAACAGAGAATACAGAATTTGTCCAAAGTCAAAGAGTGCATGACATGGCAAGGACTAGAACTCAGGAAACCCTGGCTCTCAATTCTGTGGTTAAGCCAGTAGGCCACGCAAACTCTATAGTCCAGATGTTTTAAAATCGTATGATCACAAACCCAGGAATCCCACCACATGTAAGGGGGAAATTTGTATCCCACGCTTCTACTAAGACATGCACTCATAACAGAGGTGCATTTTTCATAGCACAGTCAGAGGTAACACCATGCACCAAACCGGAAGTGACATTTCTAGGTAAGCTGTCCTCCATAACTTGACAACAATTTGTTACATCATGCTGCAGCTAGCGTTTTGGCTTCCAAAAGCAGAAGCAAGAGCTGTAGCAAACACTATTTAGACATTTGCAGGTAAGAGTCCAGGGTAGTTTTACTTTATAGCAACTTATTTACTTTTAGAAACAAAAATAACTACAGCAGAATGCATTCAAGCACCCAGGTGATGTTTGCCGGACAGGAATGGTATGTGGATAACCAGCTCAATATCACTGTCACCCTACGACGTTTTAATCTGACAAAATCCTAAAGGGTAAATGGGTTCTTGAACACTGGTGAAACAGACTGATTTGTGTTTCATATTAATAATCAACAGGAAACACAGTGTGTTCCTCATTTTAGGCCTGATTCTTGCTTTGTTTCAGATTAAATATGTAATGCAAATTTCTATAACTGATAATGATCTCTCAGACATCAGCTCATTTTGGATGAAAAACACCTTGCAATCTTCACCAGCACCTACCACTGAAATACATCTAAAGCCTTCAGTGAAAGTGAGACACTGTTTAACAGAACTAGCAGCCCAGCAGTCAGCATTTCAAAACAGGAAGTGAAGAAAAATACTGTATCCATTTTAAATACCATGGGGAACACAGCAAGTAAAAAATGACTGTAATAAGAATGTAGCAGAAACACTAGGAGCAACACACACACACCCCACCCCAGTGGCAAAAAAATTAACATGGGCCATTAATGTCTGGAAGAGATCAGGACCTCAGTTTGGCATCTTCTTTGAATCAGCACCGCAGCAATACAAAGCCTGCTCATATCCAGGTGGCCCATTAATTTAAAGTGCCCACCTACTCAATCATCAACACTCACAGATCAGTATGGAAGAGGACTAATGGCAAAGACCTCTCCTCATGCTCTGCCCACTGGCTCAAAGGTAATGAAAACTATCAGTAAAACAATGAACAGTAGTCATTGCTACATTTCAAGCCGTCATTAGGCTTCAGAATGAACACACAATTGAGGTGAGTATGGTAATGCACATCTCTCAAGGCCAAATTCTCTTCTTCTACCTCCAAGGAAACAGGATTTGTACAGAGAATCCAAGAGCGGCCAAGGGAAAAGCAGTCCTCCCTGCAACCTGACAGCTGGATTTCAATGGAATAGTGAGTGGTTGGTGCCTCTTTGCGGGTTGGGCATGGGGCTGTGGGGGAGATCAAGCCAGTTTAAATTTTAGGTGCCTAATTCCAGCTTCAGGACATCCTCATCTGAAAAACTTAGGTTAAGTGCATTCCCAAAGATATCTTTTATGGGACCAACTTCTGTTGGAGAGTGACAAGCTTACACAAAGCTCTTCTTAAAGTCCGGGAGTTTCCCAGTATTCAACATCTCTGAGCTAGTGGGCAGAGCATGAGGACAGGTCCTGACCCAGGCGAGTTTCCCAGACCTGAAGATGAACTCTGTGTAAGCTCAAAAGCTTGCCTCCCTCACCCACAAGAAGGGGATCCAATAAAAAGGTGTCACCTCACCCATCTTGTCTTTAATATCCTCAGACCGGCATGGCTACAACAACACTGCATTTCCCAAACTTGTCCAGTCAGTGGCACAAGCGGAAGTAGAACCCACGGCCCTGGATTCCCAGTGCTATCCTTACCCACTACCCCACACAGATCTTCATGTTTCAGAGGGGAAGTCGTGTTAGTCTGTATCAGCAAAAAGAACGAGAAGTCCTTGTGGCCTTGTCGTTTTTGCAGATTTTCATGTCTCACTCACTCTCTCCTCTTTACAGTACTGCTCTATAAATCTCTAATTGTGGTGGACCACATTTAAATCCTCTGCCGGGTAAATGAAAATCTTAAAGATCCAAACTGAAGAAAAAAAACATTTCTCAATAATAGAAAACAGTCAGGTGCTTAAGCTAGTGACAGTTATCAAGAGGGAATATCAGCCTGACCAAACACATACCCATAGCATTCTGCACATAGTAACATTCTAGCCAAACTAAACACCCCTACATGTTATAAACACTTCATTATTTCTATCTCAACCACAGGTGTCTCCTGCTGCTTTTACTTAGAACCTGCCAAAGTTGTGATAAGGCTGCACAGGGTGTCCAGTTATGGTAACACAGCGACACTAACACGAAGGATATTAAGTCATTCACAATTACAAGGCTTAGGGCTCATACTCTCTTTGATGGATTCCCAATCTTACTATTTCCGGCAATACTTAGTCCCCACAATGCACAGTCTATGGAACTCATTGCCATGCAATACCATTGAGGCCAGAGTCTAGAAGGGACGGGCATTAATATGAACAAGACCATCCAGAGATATAGTAATAAATAACTTTTTAAAAAATGTTTTGGATGAAACAAACCCTCATGCTGTCTCTAACCAGTGAGAGTTAAGAGGAAACTTTTACTAGAGACAAGTTATCCAAAACAGCTGCTGGGTTTCTTGCACCTTCCTCTGAAGCAGCTGGTCCTACAAACCGCTGGTGACTGGAGAATAGTCTAGATGGACGTCTGCTATGATCCAGTAAGGCAATTTCTATATTCCTACAGGCATTTAGCAAGTCTCCCTGGTTTCCAAGTTTGCTCCTTGGCTTAGCTTGAAGCCTTCTGCAGAACTTGAACTGGAAACGAGATAAACATGTGAACCTGTAAGAGTGCAAAACTGTATTAAAAAATAGAGCAGAGTCCGCAGTCACTTGACTGACCCTGTGAAAGGTGTGTGGCCTCCCTGTTTACAGAGTCATTGCACAATGGGCATCTTGATTGAAAGTGTTAATCTTTAGGGCTTCGTGATTATTTTATTACTTGGGGTTACCAACATTGTGAAGTCAGGCTCACATAAGTGACAACATGTTTTAAAAATCTCAGGATTTTTAAACCAAACAAATTCAGGGTTCTTTTTATAGGTCTTCTGGTGTTGGGGAATTTAGTGCTCACATTTTTAAGTGCAGCTATGAGTTTGTCCTTAAAAAAGGAAAGCAGAGATTTTTCAGTTAATAACCTGACTCCAGCAGACACTTGAGAATTATGTCCTGATGCTTCACAATAGCCTGTGATGTAGGCACAAGATTAAATTACAGTACTTGCCCAGAATTTCACAGGACATCTATGGGAGAACTGGGAACCAAACTCAGATGTGAAACTCATTTGTTCTCTTCTCTTCAGTGCAAGACTATTCTTCCTCAGCTGGGCCTAACATTAAAGAGAAGACAAAATGATCAGGTGGCAGGAGGGGGTGCGAAAGAGAAACAGACAAGAGCTCAACGTGGGCAAAATAAGCAGTGAGTTTCATACGTGCTGGAACTACAGGGGCAGGGGTGCTTCCGCACCTCCAGCTAGAAGTGGTTTCCATCACATACAGGGTTTACAGTTTGGTTCAATGGTTCTCAGCACCCCACTATAAAAATTGTTCCAGCACATCTGGCGGTTTCCGTTCTGCAAATCTTAGAACATAAGAATAGCTGTACCGGGTCACACCAAAGGTCCGTCTAGCTCAGCATCCTGTCAACCGACAGTGGCCAATGCCAGGTGCCCCAGAGAGTGAACCTAACAGGAAATGATCAAGTGATCTCTCTCCTGCCATCTATCTCCACCCTCTGACAAACAGAGGCTAGGGACACCATTCCTTACCCATTCTGGCTAATAGCCATTAATGGACTTAACCATAAATTAATGAATTTATCCAGTTCTCTTTTAAATCCTGTTATAGTCCTAGCCTTCACACTATCCTCAGGCAAGGAGTTCCACAAGTTGACTGTGCACTGTGTGAAGAACTTCCTTTTATTTGTTTTAAACCTGCTGCCTATTAATTTCATTTGGTGGCCCCTAGTTCTTGTATTACGGGAACAGGCAAATAACTTTTCCTTATTTACTTTCTCTACATCACTCATGATTTTATATATCGTATCCCCCCTTAGTCTCCTCTTTTCCAAGCTGAAAAGCCCTAGCCTCTTTAATCTTTCCTCATGTGAGACCCATTTCAAATCCCTAATCATTTTAGTTGCCCTTTTCTGAACCTTTTCTAATGCCAGTATATCTTTTTTGAGATGAGGAGACCACATCTGTATGCAGTATTTAAGATGTGGGCGTACCATCGATTTATACAAGGGCAATAAGATATTCTCCATCTTATTCTCTATCCCCTTTTTAACGATTCCTAACATCCTGTTTGCTTTTTTGACCGCCACTGCACACTGCATGGACATCTTCAGAGAACTATCGACGATGACTCCAAGATCTTTTTCCTGATTCGTTGTAGCAAAGTAGCCCCACATATTAGAAGAATAGTGGGTTATTTTCCAATGTGCATTACTTTACATTTATCCACATTAAATTTCATTTGCCATTTTGTTGCCCAATCACTTAGTTTGTGAGATCTTTTTGAAGTTCTTCACAGTCTGCATTGGTCTTAACTGTCTGAGCAGTTTAGTACATCTGCAAACTTTGTCACCTCACTTTTTACCCTTTCTCCAGATCACTTATGAATAAGCTGAATAGGATTGTCCTAGGACTGACTCTTGGGGACACCACTGTTACCCCTCTCCATTCTGAGAATTACCGTATTCCTACCCTTGTCCTTGTCTTTTAACCAGTTCTCAATCCATGAAAGGACCTTCCCTTTTTATCCCATGACAGCTTAATTTATGTAAGAGCCTTGGTGAGGACCTTGTCAAAGGGTTTCTGGAAATCTAAGTACACTGTGTCCACTGGATCCCCTGTCCACATGTCTGTTGACCCCTTCAAAGAACTCTAATAGATAGTAAGACACTATTTCCTTTACAGAAACTTGTTATTTGCCCAACATTATGTTCTTCTATGTGTCCGACAATTTTATTCTAACTATTGTTTCAACCAATCTGCCTGGACTGACGTAGACTACCGGTCTGTAATGCTGGCATCACCCTCTAGAGCCTTTTTTAAATATTGGTGTTACATATATCTTCCAGTCATTGGGTACAGAAGCTGATTAAAAGGAGGGGTTAACAACCAAAGTTATAGTTCGCAACTTCACATTTGAGTCTCTTCAGAACTACTGGTGATGCCATCTGGTCTCAGTGACTCATTCTGTTAAAGTTCATCAATTAATTCCAAAATCTCCTCTAGTGACATCTCAACGTGACATTCTTCGATTTGTCACCTACAAAAGCCGCTCAGGGTTTGGGAATTCCCTAACATCCTCGCGGTGAAGACTGAAGCAAAGAATCCATTATTCTCTCACGAATAACTTAGAATCATAGAATCAAAAGGTTGGAAGGGACCTCATGAGGTCATCTAGTCCAACCCCCTGCTAAAGGCAGGACCACTTTCCCTAAATAATCCCAGCCAGGGTGCGGTGTAGCCAGACCTTAAATAGCTCTAAAGATGGAGACTTCATGGTCTTTAAGTGCTCCTTTTGTCTCTCGATCGTCATGGGGCCCCACTGGTTGTTTAGCAGGCTTCCTGCTTCTGATGTACTTAAAAAAACATTTTGTTATTACCTTTTGAGTTTTTGGCTCACTGTTCTTAAAACTCCTCTTTGGCTTTTCTTATTACATTTTTACACTTAATTAGGCAATGTTTATGTTCCTTTCTATCTACCTCACTAGGATTTGACTTCTACTTTTTAAGAGATACCTTTTTATCTCTCACTGCTTTTTTTACATAGTTGTTAAGCCATGGTGGCTCTTTTTTAGTTTTTACTGTGTTTTTTAATTTGGGGTATACATTTAAGTTGGGCCTCTATTATGGTGTCTTTGCAAAGTATCCATGCAGCTTGCAGGGATTTCACTTCAGTACACGGTACCTACCTGTAGTCTTACCTACCAGAGTTTGCAAAAGCAAGGAACAGCAGTTGTTCAGATCCAAAACCCAGTAAACTGGACAAGTTTGGACCCATATCTCAAATGAGAACTTTGAAATTATGCTGAATTTTCCTCAGTTAGCCCCACCCTGGCTGCATGCAAAAGAACAATCTGCCAAGCTACGGAGCAACAGACACTTACCTCAGGAAGCCCCTATTTGTACTTCAGGGAGAAGCTATTCATACCAAGTTCTGAGAGAAGAACCAAGCTGCCAGAAGCATGCCTGCGGTCCGGAAGCTTGACTCTTCCATTTTCCTTTCTTTATGTCTATGTCATTGAGAAAGCTTCCACTTTATCACAGGAGCTGGCTCTTCACCCCAACCCAAAACATCTATTGATTTCCCCTGCAGTCACTTTTATTTTTGTGTAAATGCAAAATCCATCAGCCAAAGGAAAAGTCAGAGCTGAAAACAAGCTCCTCTATTGTGTTTTTCTGTCTGAAGTCAGCACTTGCCACTCTGGACAGCTTGGCCCCAGCGAGGTGGTCACTGGTTTTCCACTGGCTTAGTACATTCTGTCTGAGCTCTCTTGGGAAAGGATTACTCTGAACCGGATGGGGAAATACATTTTGTCCCCCTTCCACCCAGCCAAAGCTTCCACTTCAAACCTCAATGAGGAGGGCTGCAGTTTTCATTCATATATTAAATGCGGGAAAAGGCCATTCCCCACACAGGCAATATTTCACTCTGCTTTGGAAAATGAATTAAGCTACCTATGTCTTAGAAGAATAGCTTAAAATTTGGCTCTAGATCAGGGGTAGGCAAACTACTGCCTGCGGGCCAGATCCGCATCCGGTCCCTCAGGGATCTGGATCCAGCCTGTGGCACCACAGGCACCACCTCCCTGCAGCTCCCATTGGCTGGGAACGGGGAACCGTGCCCAATGGGAGCTTCAGGGGAGGTACCTGGAGGCGTGGCAAGGGTAGCACAGGTGGAGGGCTCCGCCCCCCTCCCCCTCCCAGGGGCCTCAGCGCTTCCAGGAGGGGAGTGACATGGGGCCAGGGACAGGGCAGGCGTGCAGGGAGCCTGCCCTGTCACCGGTGCGCACCGCTGCCACCCTGGTGCCGTTTGAGGTAAGCGGCACTGGGCTGGAGCCTGAAACCCTCCTGCATCCCACTGCCCAACTCCCTGCCCTAACACCCCTGTCTGCACCTCACACCCCTCCTGCACTCCAACACCCTGCCCTGAGCCCCCTGCCTCAGCCCACACCTCTCCTGTACCCCCAACCCCCTGCCTTGAGCCTCCTCCTGGAGTCCGCACCCCTCCTGCACCCCAACCCCCTGCCCTGGAGCCTCCTCCTTCAGTCCACATCCCTCCTGCACCCCAACTCCCTGTCCTGAGCCCCCTCATACATCCCGCACCCCTCCTCTGCCCCAATCCCTTGCCCTGGGCCCCTTCCTGCACACCTCACCCCCTCCCACACCTCACACTCCCTTATGCACCCCAACCCCCTGCCTTGGCCCTGCATACAATTTCCCCACCCAGATGTGGCTCTTGGCCCAAAAAATTTGCCCACCCTGGTCTAGATCCTCAGGTAACATTATAACTATGCTGGTTTAGACACCATGATGTCTGCACTAAAACCCGGTTAACAGCACTGAATGATTCCATCACAAAAATTAGATGCCAGAATGTGTGCTTTATCCTTTAGGAATTTAGTTCCAGTGGCTGGTGCCAGGTTGACAGCCCAAGCAGCATCAGGGCAGCCCTACCAACATATCTTAATGCTGACCACATCCCACGAGCTGGCGCTATTAATCACATGTGATAGATGGTAGAAGGGAAGTGTCCAAGTTGCCACAGTAAAGCTAGCACCAGAACTGGGAACAGAACCCAAGAATCCTGCCTCCTATCTCTAGCCACTAGCCTCCCAATACCACAGCATGCTATAGAAGTAATCACTGCTTTTCACAGTGAGATTAATGGACTGACATGTATTTTATAAAAAGGGACAACAAGAGATTTTCAATTACACCGACTCACGTCAAAGATTTGTTTTGTTGCAAGGATACTTTATGTACCTTGTCATAATTAAATCTAAAAATGCAGCCAATTATTGCCCACCAGATCAAAGGAAGTGCTGCTTTGTACGAGGCAGACACTTCCTTCTCTCCTGCCATTTTATTTGCTCACTCATTCCCATTTTAAATCCCTATTTTGCCATGAAGAACAGGTTTATGCACGTCTCAATACTCCACGATGCCAATATGTACAAAAGGAGTTTCTTTTATTCATTTGCATTGCTAGGCACAAAGCAGTTATTCAAGTGCAGTCCTCTAAGGCCTGGGAATGATAGAAAATACCATAAGGAACTGATAAGAGCAGGCTGACGTGGCTATCAGGAATTCATATTTTCACTGACTTCGGCTGTACTGACACAAAGAGACAAGGCCAGCCCAGCCCACAGCCTCACATTGAGCCAGCCTTCAGTCATCGTTGGCTCTCTCAGTTCCACCTCTCCAACTCCCCAAGCTTCACTAGTTCTTGGCCGTCTCATCCCGCTGCTTCTCTCTAGTTTCATGCAACAGTGAGTCATGGCGCTAATCAATCTAGTTCCTAACACTCTGTTTTAAACAGCCACAAAGGCAAGAGTCCAGAAACTGCTCCAATCAGATACTTTCAAATAATTGTATAAAACTACAATCATTAAATGTTTTACATCTTCTAGCTTTGCATGCAGCGGTGTTGTAGCCGTGTTGGTCCCAGTATATTAGAGAGACAAGGTGGGCATCAAGTCTGCTTTCTTTCTTGGCAGCTTCCCTCAGTGCCCCGAGGGCTACAGCATTTGGACAAGGAAAACACATTTTCATGGTATATTCAACCAAAAGTCACAAGGGAAGAGTGAAGTGAGATTTCAGAATTAGTGTTTGTCTTCCTCTCACTGGAAGTGACCCAAGTCCCTTTTAGATTTCTTAATGCATCATGCAGCTACTATTGAAGTTCAGGATTACGCGGTACTTGACAGGTTTGCCAACCCCATCTAAACCAAAGTTACCTTTTGCATCCTTTTATAATCAATTAGTTGGAGTAAAATCATCTAGTAAGGGTCCAATTCTCACTCCTGTCTCTTGCGATGCTATTCATTACACCATCAGGGATCTCCTACCTAACTGCATTCAGCACCAGACACAAGAACTGTACTATTTTCTCAGCAGAAAACATGTTCCCTCAAAGTTCCTCTACTTTTCTTCCTCTTAAGGGTCTGGTCTGGAGAACAGGGACGAAATTCTCAACAGACATCAATCTGCACTGCTCTCTTGAAGTCAATGTAGTTATGCTGGTTGCATCTCCTGAGATTCTGTCCCTGCATCCTTATTTTAGGGGCCCAAGAGGGACTAATTTATCCAGAAGTGGGGGAGAGAACAAAACACAAGAACTTTGAGAAAGGGATCCCTGATCTTCCCCACTCTAGAGAAAACAATACTACAAGCTAGTTAACAATCCCCAGCCTTCCTGTGCTCTTGCATTTTTTTCCACCTTTCACCACCATTGCCGAGTAGTCTGGTTCTCCTGCCCTGTTTGCCCTCAAGGAGTTAAAATCACAGACAAGACTGCCAGACTGGAAAGCGAGAGTCAGGCCACATGGTGCATAAGACAATGAGACAAAAACAGATTTTAAAGTCACAACTCTGGATTCTCAGGAGTTCACCAATGTAAGGCTGCCAACAAGCCAATAACTCTATTTCTCCAGCTGTGCTCTGAAACATCTTAGGACATGCCTACACTACTGCTAAAGTTGATGTTATTTATATCACTTAGGGACGTAAAAAAACACCCCACCCCCCCAAGTGACATAAGTTACATCGACTTAAAGTGGTGTCTACACCGCAGTACGTTGGCAGGAGACACTCACCCACTGACATAGTTTCTGCCTCTCCCATCACTTAAACACTGCTGGAAAAATTCTCAGTAATATAGCAGGCTTTCAGTACGAGCTGCAAATCAAAAGCACAGCATCTCTGAATATAAGCAGAAAGGTTTTTACCTCCCTGTGCCTAGTGCTAAATGTCAAAAGCAAAAAAACAAACAAAAAATCCCACAGCTGTCATGGGCAGAATCTAGGGGTCAGTAACCATTCACCACATGGCTGACCATTCCATCCGTATGTTCACTGCAATGTCACTTTTGCTTGATGCTGATAAAGCACTAACGCGTAATACAGCATGGAGGAAGGATTCTGGTTTGCACTGCTCCATTTATCATTTGCTTTTGCTGACGCAGCAGGAACCCCGGATGGTAGCAGATGATTATAATAAAAGAGCCTGTTAAGAGCTGCACACCAAAGGCATTAATAATAACAATAATACTCAATGAAAAAGCGCTCTCATTAGCTATCTACCTTAAAATGAGAAAAGACGTCTCCTTGCTTTCTCAGGGATGGCTCATTAAAAAGAAAACTGTTTCAGGCTTCCCATGTTACTGGAAAAAGGAAATGAACACAACAAAATGGTATAGTAAAATCAGAGCATCACTCTGGTGCTGTTCATTAAAGTTATGCAGCGGTTTAGGCAGCTACAAGACACAAGCCTATTAATGTACCCATAAATAAGACAATTCATGTATTCTGAAGAAAAAGCAGCTAATGGAAAGTGATTTATTTTTGCAATAAGACCAGGATAGCTGCTGACATTTTTTAAAAAGCAGCCACCAAGACAGAAAGAGTGAAAGGATGTTCCTGCGGACTGGAACTCAAGATCCAAGTGCAATTCTTGTTTCTGCACATACTTCCTATAGGACCTTAGACAAGTCTCTGTAGGTATGGCTACACTCACACTTTACAGCGCTGCAACTTTCGCGCTCAGGGGTGTGAAAAAACACCCCCCGAGTGCTGCAAGATACAGCGCTGTAAAGCGTCAGTGTAATCAGGGCGGCAGCGCTGGGAGCACGGCTCCCAGCGCTGCACGCTACACCCGTAGAGGATGTGGTTTACGTGCAGCGCTGGGAGAGCTCCTCTCCCAGCGCTGCCGCTCTGACCACACTCACACTTCAAAGCGCTGCAAATTCCAAGTGTAGCCATACCCTGTACCTCATTCCCCGCACCTATGAAGTGGGGATAATACTCCCTTTTCTCCAATTGTTTTTCTGTTTTTGTCTATTTAGATTGTAAGCTTTTCAAGGCAGGGGCTGTCTCTTAGGCATCATGCCAGGTACTGCACGTACTCCTAAGTCTTATACGACACCTTTAGGTGTTACTGCATTATATATACCAACCACCACCATCCTGAGCAAGGCGTGAAGGAGGTTTGCCACATTTTGGGGGATAAATGATCGCCGTTTCCTCAGAAAAGCCCAGTGAGAGAAGGAAAACACTTCACCTTGGTTGATTCAGTGAAGATTTGTAAATCAGAAAACTGCGATTACTAATAATTAGGAGGATTTATTCAGTAAATGGGATTCATGAAAAAAAAAAGTCACCCGTTAAACCTCAAATGACTACTGTCCAAGTCTATTTGTTCTCAAGACATTGCACAGGTCTGGGAGTATGGCAGAGTCCCAGAGCATGCCCTCTCTTGGCACAGCATGGGCCTACAGGCCCCCCGCCCTCAGTTCCTTTCTAGCTCTCCCATCAACATGATGCAGCCTGGTCACCCTTTTTACCCTCAGGGCTTTGCTGGTTATTTGCCAGGAGCCCCAGAGCCACGTGCCTGAACTAGCATCTGCCTTGAAAGATGAACAGAAATGGTTTGCTTGCGTTTATCAGCAATAAAACCAGCTAAGACCTCATGCTGCCGCTACAGGAGAAGGCAACCCTGGACTGCATTTTTGGAGTCCCTGAGCCCCTTTCAGCCCTCGGGCTCCCCAGGTGTAGGTTTCCTCGTGTGTACAAAAGTACCCTACACCAGATAATGCGATTTCACCGGCGCTCCCTTATACAGACCTACTGACTCTCTCTTTGGATATTTCCACATTAACTTTTCAGTTCTGTTAATGGGAATTTTTCAAAGAAATCTCAGCCAGGAAAAACAAAAAAAGTCCACACAAACACTAACCACTCAGTCTAGGAAGAGAAGCCTCCTGATGTCTGAGAGTCACAACCAGTAACAGGCCTAAAACAAAGCCTCACATTTGAACTTCCCCATATGTTGGGGAAATTTAGAGCCAAATCCCAGCTCCACAGACAGCACTGACTGCTAGAATAGAAGGATTAAAACCCTGAAAATAGTAACGTGACCATCCCAAACTCATGCCAATAAAGCTTTTCTAATCACACCTGCATGTGCATCATTACATAGTTTATCATATATGCACACTTTTATTTGATCCAGATAATACCTATTGGCCAGAAGCCACAGTGTCCAGAGTCAGTGCTGAGTTATGCACCCTTGGTTTTGGATTTTAAAGACAAATGCATGCTTATTATAGCATTAGAAATGAAAAGGTGGATTGTGTACCACTATGCACCTGAGCAATGCCATTGCTTATAAAACTCAAGAATCCACCTATAGGGCTCCAGTCATCTAAACCAGGGGTAGGCCACCTATGGAACGCATGCCAAAGGCAGCACGCGAGCTAATTTTCACTGGCAATCACACTGCCTGGGCCCTGGTCACCAGTCCAGGGGGCTCTGCATTTTAATTTAATTTTAAATGAAGCTTCTTAAACATTTTTAAAACCTTGTTTGCTTTACATACAACAATAGTTTACTTATATATTTTAGAAAGAGAAAGACACCTTCTAAAAACGTTAACATATTACTGGCATGCAAAACCTTAAATTAAAGTGAATAAATGAAGACTCAGCACATCACATCAGAAAGGTTGCTGACCCCTGATCTACACTGTGTCACATAAGCCATGTTGCAACGAGTTTGGCTGTCCAAAGTTAATTTACAGCCCTTTATGTGGTGTAGATAGGATTAACGCCTGTTTGCAGAGTAGCAGTATGGCCTTACTCCTTCCAAGGCTTCAGCTGTATTCTTACAACACAGTTAGGCTCTATCTACTCTGCATTTTCCCCCCAACTGTTGTATTTACAATTCAGACAAGCATCTAACTGTATATGGAGCCTAGGCAACCAGGAGCATGTGATACCACAACAGGAAGGATATGACAAACAGCTCCTCTGACATGTCCAGCAGAAATCTGGCTTCTGTTAGTGTAGCCTCTCTGTGGCTTTTAACAACAAGAGACGGTTTTAAGATACAACAATCTCTGCTGTGCAGCACCTCAGGTTAGTAGGATGAGCTTGTTTTGACAGCTTTTGGGGGCAGACGCAAGAATGCACATAGGACACCAAGTTGTTAGTGAGACAGCCACTAGGAGCGGTTTTTTATAATGGAAAGAGAACAGCCAGAAAAAGGAGCCATCTAATGCTCATTACTATAGTTAAGGATGCCACATTCTTCATTATAATCAGTTTCTGTTCGCTGAGTTCTACCGGATCCTGCACCAAGATCTGCACAGAACCTGGCACCCCTGAACTGCAGTAATGAATCTGGCCCTGTGCTCAGCTGCACATTCCTCACTGGAGCAGCAGGTTGCACCAGGTAACCTGGGGGCAAGGTGATATTCTGTGCAGTTGCAAGTACTTCATGGACTTGGAGACCAGCCTGATCAGGAGAAGAGGAATAACCAAACACACCACAACACAGTTGCTAGCGCACAAGCCCATATGGAAACATCTGCAACATTAATTCGTTCTAGTTATCAGAGAACACAAGTACTATCCTCGTTCAGGCAAGGTAAAAAATAGACAACAAAGTTGATTAATTAGATCATACAGCAGGTGATTTAGAAATGGTCACACCGATCAGCAGTGACTGTGGAACTTACCAAGAACAATTTGGATAGTTAACAAAAACGAACAAATCTTTGACATTTTTCAGGGTTCTTTGTTGTTTCTCTAACTTCTGGTGCAACAACCTTGCTGTGGCATCCCTTCACTAAGTAGTGTGTCTCAATGAAACTATACCAAGTTATGCCAGTTTAAATGACATGGTCAAAAAGCGACTAGTGATTAACACTGAGACCACTGAATTCATTTTACTTATGAGTAAGCTAGAGGTGAAAGGCTCACATA
The DNA here is from genome assembly GCF_003597395.2 of Chelonoidis abingdonii. Lineage (NCBI taxonomy): Eukaryota > Metazoa > Chordata > Testudines > Testudinidae > Chelonoidis > Chelonoidis abingdonii. The sequence continues at coordinate 362,018,587 of NC_133769.1, forward strand.
CTAATTAAACTGCTGTGCTACCTGCTTAGCTTAATCTACAGCAAAGTTTCACAGGGGCTAAAGCCTTCCTTAAAAGATCATGAAACCTACTCTGAAGTTTCAGAATCATGATCAATCTCTCTTTCTGGGTAAGAACAGCACTAGTAGTTTCTTGTTCTGTACGCAACAATTATAGAGGAGTATGGATTACAATTAAGTCTCCAAGCTTTGGTGATGTTATTAAACAGTGTTACTATAATGTTGGTCCGTGAAAAAAAAAATCAACATGCCAGAAATTCTAATCTCAACAGCATTGGCTGATCCAAAGAAAAAACTTTATTCCCGCTTATCCCAACACTGAGGTTTAAAAAAAATAATACAACTAAGAATTTTAAATTGAACACAGCAGCAATTTAAGAGAATAGTCCATTCTTTAGAGAGCCATCCTGCACTGTCTGGACAATGTATTCACCAGAGCTTTGCTCAATCTACCTTTAAAATGTCTCCATCCACCACTTCCCTGAGGAGACTATTCTGTACTCTAACTGGTCTTAATGTTAAGAAGTGTTTCCTGAGAGTCAGAATTTCTACGTGTTAGCACTCCAGAGTGACATTTTCCTATACTGTTTTAAAACAGCCGTGTACCTACTGTGAATAAAGATTTTGCAAACAAACTGATGTACAAATTATACACTGAAATCATTCACCCACCACTGAAATACAGCCACTTCGAAGGTGGAATATGACAGCCACGCAAGAATGCACAACAATACTGCATAAAAGTTTAGTACAGAAATGATTTATGGAAGCTAATGTTAAAATTATCTAATACAAAGGTTAAGGAAAGAGTGTTTATACGTCTGGGAATAATGCTTAAATTATCCCAAAAGTACAAAGTTTGGTTTAAAAGTCAGAAAATACATATAGTACATAATCTGCAATATTCCAAATTAAGGTTAATAAATTTAACGATACAGTTTATATATTATATAGATACAGGTATAGATATACCTATCTCATAGAACTGGAAGGGACCCTGAAAGGTCATCGAGTCCAGCCCCCTGGCTTCACTAGCAGGAACAAGTACTGATTTTGCCCCACATCCCTAGTTGGCCCCCTCAAGGATTGAACTCTCAACCCTGGGTTTAGCAGGCCAATGCTCAAACCACTATTTGGATACATCACTCATAGAAGGTTATACTGATAGTTGCTTGTGGAAAGCAAATATGGCAATGAGTGTAGATTGTCCCTCAGTAATTGATCACTTAGGGATAGGCTGTCCATCAATAAATACAATCCATCAAATAAGTATGAGTTATTTTCCTGACTTTTCTTCTCAATGACACTCCAGCTCATCTGTCTTGGTATTGCCCATGTCCAGTGATGTGTTCTAAATACCACATCCAAATTAAACATTAGGGGGAAACCAAGATGTAATTACCTGAATTGTAATTTGGTCCTTATTCTTTCAAAGAGCGCCATGGGAACTTTAATGATCACAAACAGCAAGGGCTTTAGTTTTCTGTCTTATCTGAAAGACATCTCCAGAAACTCTTGAGCACCAGGCTGGAACACTGCCTCAGTACTAACTCGGAAGGAAAGGCGCTACTGATGAATTATCTTCACCCCTTCCTAAAGCACAAGCTGTGTTCCTTGGAGGTCTCCCGTTCAAATATTGACCCAGCCTAACCCCGCTTAGTTTATAAGATCTGACAGGTCCGTGCCTGAAGCTGTTATTTGTTACACATTTAGTTAGCAGCTCAGCTGCTCTTTGATTTTTTCTATGCTTTGAAGGTTGCATCACTCACATCACGCACTAGCTCTGCTCTAATAATGCATTTCATATACATATGCTATCAGCACCGCGCAGATAAAAGTAATTGCAATGAACTGAGAGGAAGATAAGAAAAACTGTTTTGAAATATTCAAAAAGTAAAATGAATGAAAAGGTCATGGCCAGTTTCTTCATGACACAGGAGAGATGGCACCTGGGACAAACGGAAGAGAATTCAGAGAGGAGGAACAAAAATTACGAGCAGAGATTCATGAGCAAATATTAAAGAGCTATGCAGCCTGGCACACAAGAATAGCCACGTGTACGTACAGCAAGTGCACTGTTGCCAACTTGTGATTTCATCATGGGTCTTCAAATAGTTGGCATTTTTCTTAAAGCCTCAGCCAAGAGCTTTTATGAGAATCTCAGCTTCTATTTTAAAAAAAAAAAAATTCTAGCCCTTCTGGTTGCAGAGAAAAGCTTGAAAATGTGACTCGGGTGGACCCTGAAGCCTCAAAAACTAGAAGGCAAATAAAAAGGAGCTCAACTTGAAAAAAAAAAGCAAAAAAAACAACCAAACCATCAGGACTAGAAGACCATCATGATTTTTGAGATGTCTGATGGTTTTTGAGAGCTTGGGGTTGTCAATACTGGAAGTGTGAAATATCCAGGTGGCAGAGAAAGTTTCCAATAGAATCTAGAGGGTAAAACTAAGATAAATGGGATGGAACTGACCTAAGAAAAATTAGGGTGGTTATCATGCAAGATTTCCTGATGGTGAGGCCTATTACTGGGATAGCCAGCTCCTGGGGCAGGGATCGTTTTTTCATTTTGTTTGTACAGCATCTAGCACATTGAGGTGCTGGCCGATGACTAGGGCTCCTAGGTGCTATCAATACAATATCATCTCTCTCAAGCAGGGCCGTCCCAAACAGGGTGCGGGGCCCAGGACACAGGCATTGAGTTTCTAATCTGCCAGAGGGTGATCCTCTGGGCTCTGCCCAGGGGCCCCCACTCCACCCTTTCCACCAAGGCCCCACGCCTACCCTGCTTCTTCCCATCCCCACCCCGCTTCTTCCTCGCCCAGTTCCGCCCCGTTCCCAGAGCACCCTGTGCCCTCGCTCCTCTCTCCCAGCGCCTCCTGATGCCACGAAACTTCCAATTGGTGAGGATATTCTCAAACCTCTCCAGGAAAGGGGGTGTAGAGGCTTGGGGGGATATTTGGGGAAGGTAGAGCTCCAAGTGGCCCTCCCTAAATGTTTGTTTAAATCACCTGGTGGTGGCAGCATTACTTAATCCAAGGTATAAGAGAGAAATTGTGCCTTGAGGAGTTTTTAACCTAAGCTGGTAAAAATAAAATTAGGGGGTCTTCATGAGGGTCCCCACATCTGTCCCTAAAGTTCAGAGTGGGGAGGGAACCCAGACAATGATAAAATGAAGTAGTTGGCTATAAACCCAAGTCATTTAGAAGTATATACCACAATATGTAGAAGAATATATTGTAGAGAAAAGTCATGCAGAGGGACAGGTAGGGTGACCAGATGTCCCAATTTTATAGGGACAGTCCTGATTTTGGGGGCTTTTTCTTCTATAGGCACCTATTACCCCTCACCCCCATCCTGATTTTTCACACTTGCTGTCTGGTCACCCTAGGGACAGGCAAAACACTCTATCAGTGTTTTTGCCATCTTTAATGTCTATCAAACCCACGCGGGAGGTTAATAAACATTAACCCTCACCTCTTGATGGGACCTGTGCCACTTTGGTTAAATGATTGCAGCTCCCATTGTCTTCATTGAAAACTAGACCAGATGCATATGGCCACATTTTTCTCATTGTCTTCATATTTTAAGTACAAACAATATTTTAGTTTCATACTTCTACTAGATTTTTTTTTAATTTTCACATACATTAGATTCAAACTACCACATTTCTAGCATCGTAGTATATCACAGAGAATACAAAGGATGTTTTATAAACACTTTTAGTCTCTGCAGTTGACAGTAGCTTTTTAATATACCAGTTGATGCATTAAGAGCACTACTGGCCTATAAAGGAATATATAGTATTGCTGTGACTACCCCCTTATTTTAAAGGGCACATCAAACAAACTACTGAGACAGAAGCATTGTTAGATTTATAGAGTGGGTTGGAAACTCAAGCAAAGAAATTCATCTTATACTGTACCTGCCTTGGGCTAGATAGTTGTTACATCTTGGAAGGTGAAGGACAGGACCAGGAACTGCATACAGTTACCATAAGAAGCCAGACTCCAGAGAACAAGACACAAATGTGACCACCAGTATTAAAGCTGATAAATTATATTATGCAGGAGGAGTATCCCTGCCATCTTCCAAAAGCCTCTTTGCTCTGGGCTCCAGGGATCACCACCTTTCAAAATAGGCAGTGCAGCTGCAAAATAATTAATGAGCTAAACTCTGTGCCCAATTTAGAGATGCAAAAATATTCCTCAATAAGATTCATGGATTTTAAGGTCAGAAGGAATCACTAGAGAATCTTGTCTGCTCTTCTATCACAGGCCACAGAATTTCACCCAGTTACTCCTCTATTGAGGCCAATAACTTGTGTTTTGGCTAAAGCATACCTTCCAGAAAGGCATCTGGTCCTGACTTGAAGACATCGAGTGATGAGAAAACCAGCATCAACAAAACAGTTTTAAGTTCCATTTTCACACATTTAATTGCAAAATCAAAAGCAGGCCATTTCTGCCGAAAATTGCTAGGGGACTGGTTTCAGAAAAACCAAGCCTGTTGTCTAGTTCATGGAGTTGTTTCAGAGTTAAGACTCTCCCCTCTCCCACAAGAGCTATTGTCTGGGGAATATACTAAAATTTGCATTGTGTGTGTGTGGAACAGAGCCATTCCCCAAAATAGTAAGGCAAGCGACATTTGGGGTGAGGCTGGAGTTGACAAAGCTGCATAAGAAGTGGTGAAAAGTTTCTTGCCAAAAAGGCAGCAACGCCAGAAATCTGCATTTTCCACAGTTCTTCCTTAGTTACACACTGATGTTGTATATAACCAAGGGCCGACCATCTTTTCGGCGCTGCCAATGAGTTATTCACCTAGGTCCCACTCGTGCTAAATGCTTCACAAGGTATGCTGTATCCTCACTTCTGAAAGAATTTAATATAAAAGTATATTTTCCTCACCACAAAGGGCATTTTAATTTTTAAGATATCTGAGAACAGCTCTTCATGGAGCTTGGAAGGGAATGCATAAGCTTGAGCGGTTTTATCCAAATGTAGCAAAGTACACACCTAGCAGTAGAAGTTACCACCAAGAGGAAGAGATTTTCTTTACCCCATTCCCTTAGAATGCATAAATCCCTCGAACCTGAAGGACCTACCTACTCTGTATGAACACTTAAAAAGAAACAAACAAACAAACAAACAAAAAAAGCCTCAGTAAGAACATGGATTTGCCCATTCTGCTTCTCTCCCTCCCAGGCTTGTGGCGCCAAACAGCTGATTGGTGCCATAAGCCCGGGAGGCAAGAGAAGTGGAGCGGTGACTGCATGCTCGGGAAGGATGCGGAGCAGAGGTGAGCTGGGGTAGGGAGCTGCCGCACGGCTCCCCGGGCTGGGAGAAGCTGCCACCGGGGGGAGAGGGGAAGCACCTCAGGGCAGAGGCGGGGCGCGCGCGCAAGGTGGAAGTTTCGCCTAGGGCGCGAAACATCCTTGTACCCACCCTGCAGATAACCCAGCTGTTCTTCCACATACTGATACATTTCAGCAGATTTGTATTCATGTAGTTCAACCATTAGGATTTATACTGCCATAAGTAAGAGTACAGACATCTCCACCAAAGAAAGGAAAATCAGATTATAAAATAAAGAGAGGCATATTAAGCTGAGGATATGCTGTCATTACATTAACTAGTGACTTCTACAAAAGCATTTCTCCTCTCGCTGCAGAAAGGATGAGGGGAAAGGGAGTCTATCAGTTTGTTTTCTCATTTATACAAAAGTGCATTTGTAGAACATGAAGGAGGGCAGAACCTCCTGGCAAACTATTAAGTGCACTTCACTGGAAATTTGTTACTCAGAAGCATTTTGTGATCAGCCCCAGGATAAGTCAGTTCTGACAGATTTGGCAGTACTCAGGGAGGAAGAGACTATCAGACATAGGGAAGGCTTCCCAATCCTCCCTTCAGTGAGCTGGGGGAATTTTACATGGGGTATCCAGAAACCCCTTTCATCACATCCCCTGCTTCAAACACACACGTAAATGTGATTCCCTAAACAGATGCTACTGCAGCTGAAAGAGGAGATATAGGAACCAATTCTGACTTCTTGCCTCTTGCCAACTCTCGGGGGGGAAAAAATTTGCTTTTTAATCACAAGGCTGGTTCAGTCCTGTGTTTTGCTGCTGGAGCATATATTGTACAGAGCGTCAAGACCTACTAATGACAGGGCAGCATGCATAAGCTTCTGCCAATTAAGAGCATAGATAAACTTAATTCTGGACAGCAGTGAGGAAGGGAGAAGTAATGTGATGTGGGATAGCCTGTTAATCATGTATCCTGATTGTGTCCCCAAAGGAATATACGTTATTTCTGATAACAAGGATTTTTCTGCTAGGGGAATTCAACTGGATATTTATGTGTGCGCACACGTGCACACGTGAATAAAATACTAATATGTGACGTTCCAAATGCGATAGCCATGAGACTAATTGGGGGAAAAGCTGAATTTCCTCTCTTTAATTAATTCAAAGTGTAGGGATACTAAAGAAGGTTTATATTAGACATGGTTTATATGAAAAATGATTTATTGTTAGAAATGATTTAATGTTAATTAATACTTTATAACTAAAGGTTTATATTAGAAATAAATGTGATTCCCCAGATTTAGCCTCTAACCCGCAAGCCACCAGCTGTGTCTGTGTGAAGCCTGCTCAGAAAGACTTTGTATACATTGTTAAAGCGTTATTGCTCTAGTGCCCTTTCTAGTGACACTTTTGTAATCATACAAATGAGCCTCAACTCTGTAAATCATTTTTATTCACTTTATGTTCCTCCTTTTAATTGTTAAAGCAGGGGGTTCACACCCAAAGTAAGGAACAGTGAAATAAATGTAATTAGATAAGGTGTATGTGACATAAGTGCCTAGTTTAAATGATGAATGAATGGTTAGGAGTTACCCAGCCTGAAAAATCACATGTCAGCGAAGAAGTGTCAAGTGGAACTCACCAGTGACCGGAGGCGAATGGAATCCACCCAGACACTAACAAATTAACAGAATGGAGCACGATACTGTGATTAATTGGAACAGCAGAATGAAAACACTCCCGTGATAACAAGGGGAAAATCCTATAACTGAGCTCTGAACAACTGGGACTTGAGTCTTTGGTCCTTGCCAGCCAGGAGCATCAGGTCACTGACCCGGACTCAGCTCACTCTGTGTACGGGTACCATGGCCAGTATTCTGTCGCAAGCATTAGGCCTGGTCAATGATATCAATACAAATTGTATGATGATGTGTGAATGTCGATGATGTGATATCATAATACTTCTAAAGTGAGGCCCAGTTGGGTCCAGTGTGGTAGGAGACTCAGGGCGTGACTCCTAAGCTGGGTGAGTGGCTCCACAGGATCAGGAACAACATCAAGCTCTTGTCCCAGAAGTGCACGTAGTAGGAACAGCTAATATGCGCGAACCTCAAACTCCGGCCTCTGTGAGAGGACCGAGGTGAGGAAGACCAACACCCATAGGGTGGAGGGGAATTTTTTGGTGTGTTGTATATTATTATATGATATATATGGGCCTGAAATGGGGTAGTTCACTATTACCATCGCCACCTCCTCTCATGGATGACATTCAGCTGTTGCTAAGAATGAACGAGAATCGACGTCTATCCACCTGAGCGGATCTAAAGTGAGGATATGGGATGTCTATCCGGACTGGAAGTGTGTGCGGTATGGTAAGTTGAGAGGGTGAAGGTAGTCAGGACTGATGTTGGGTGGAACTACACGGGCCACATAGCAGCATACAGCCACTACAAGTAACTTTGGCATTCCCGCAGTCCACCTGGAAAACGATGAGGACAGGAAGACAGCAACATCAGTTCACCAAAGTAAGACGTCATGAGAGAGCGTCAGTGGAGAACAAGATCCCGCGCTCACGGATACGCCCTGCCGGTCATGCAGATCCTGCCGGTAGTGAGCTGGCCAAAGGAGGACATGGAGGCTGTGCGATGTGAAACCCGGAAGTCTCACAATGCACGGAGGTTTACCACCCAGTCCAACCCAGAGATTGTTATAATCGCCGGAAAGAAGGCGGGCGGGGCTGTGGTGAGCGTCAGGCCATATCCTGGATGAACGGAACATCAGGAGTACTTAGTAAGATGGCCCCCAGATGAGCTGCTGAGAATGCTGGGCAGCAGATGAGGAGGGAGAACAAGCACGAGAAGTGCATGGCAGCAGACCCTTCATGGGATGTACCCTCGACGATAGTGGGTGGCTCATGGGAATCTACGTGGCTGGAAGGGTGGATTAAAAGACGCACTGAGGGCATGCTCTAGCGCACGGAAAGCACTGAGCACAAGATCGATGAAGCGGGGTCTACCCATAGCGAGGACCCAGGTGGCGACTGTGAGAGGGCTCAGGCATCACACTAGTGGCAGGTGTAGATGCGGCAGGACAGCATGACACTGACTGGCAACCAAGTGGCTGGCTTTTATAACGGAACTCTTGCAAGCGGTATGGGCTGCCTCCAAGGCAGTGGGAGTCGCAGAGGTGCTGGAATGCAGGCTAGATTCTGTGGGACTTTTCCAGATCCGAACGGAAGCGGTACTGGCCAAGTCACCAGACATGTGGGTATAGAAGGAGAGAGCAGCGGTTGGTGATAGCTTTTGGCGTGCCGTGACGCACTCGGAGAGGATGTTGAGACGTGGAGCGTACCAGGTGAGAGGAATAGAGAGGTGTGGAAATGAGGCAAGTGGGCCCAGTGGTGGTGGAGCTCGGGCTGTGATCCTACTGGTGGTGCTCCCCCAGTCCTTGGAACACCTCAGACTCGCTGTCCAGAGAGTTGGCAGTGATAGGACGCTAGTATGCGAGCCCTCATCCCGGCCTTGGTAGAGGACCCGAGGTTGAGGAAGACACATACCACCCATAGGGGTGAGAGGGGAATTTTTTTTTTTATATATATATATAAATAAAAGTAATCATAGGAATAAGTAGCCAAACAACGTTGTTTGCTGTTATCTTTTACTTTGGTATTTACAATAAATGTGACAAATGTCTTGTCCCCTTTAATAAGATCCTGCTAGTTTTTATTGGTATAACAAAAGCGTAAAATATACAGTGAAATCAGTCCAGAGAACGATGGACAAGACATTGTGAACTCGGTGTGGGGCTCTCTGAGCTAAGATGCATAGGATTCACTATCACTCAATCCCTTGGCCTACAGGGACCACTCAACTGGGGTCACGTTTCACTAAGATTTAAGGGGTCACTAGAAAGTGTTCACCAACGTATCGCAGACCTGAAGAAGAGGACTGTGTAGCTCGAAAGCTTGTCTCTTTCATCAAGAGAAGTTGGTCCAACAACAGATATTATCTCCCCCACTTCCGCCCTCTAATACAGCCCACACATTCTAACACTTCAGCGTAGAGTTTAAAAGATGGCACCACAATTAAGCCTGTACATTTCAAGGAAGCATAGGTACTCTAGAGCTTTCAAATTTGCCACTTGAACTGTGCAAAAAAACTCACTGTGAAACCAGGTACCTCTTGTCTTTGGATTATGAATCAAATTCCGTCAAAAGGCACCAAACCGGTGGGCACAAAACACTATGCTACAGCTGAGTGATAACCTCATAAGTCAAGATGACCTTGTGAGGTTATTTCACAGCCAACATTCTAGGGGTGAAAAACTACATGAAACCGAAAACAAACTCAGCACCTGGCTCTCCTGCTTTTTCAGTGCATGTGAGAGAGACGACTGTTGCTGTGAAGACGTTCTTTCCTTGGAGTACTTGGTTAGTAATGAATATGTAGACTGCGGGGGGCGGGGAGGAGGGGTTATGTGCATTGTGGATCCTGAACACAGATCCTGCTTTAATTTTAGTGTCTGAGGAGAAGATCCAGCATGAAAGAAAATATACAAAAATAAAAAACCCACCAACAAAACTATCACAGCTCTCTTTAGACCTTAAGATAGGTGCTTCTGACAATCCTAAGACAGTTTGACACCTAATTCCTCAATAAATGCCAATGGGACTTTGGTGCCTTATTACCTTAGGCTCCTTTCACAACCCCCAGCATAAAGAGCCAACAGCACTTTCCCTAGGTGAGAATGGAGTTTGCTTCAGTACCATGGCTAAACGTTCCTCTTCCTTGCCCTCCACCTATCCTTTTGCACAGTATGCCAAATCCCTACCTTCCTCCTCACATCTTCCCCCAACTTACCCCAGATGTGTCAGTCAGCGGGGTGTGCAGACAGGCTGTGAAGCCTGCTTTGCAGAGCCTTTGCAATAAAATCCCTATACTCATAAAACCTTTAATAAATGGTGGGGCACATTTGCACAGTCAGAGCCTGTAAACCTAACTCTGGCAAAATACCCAGCCTGAAGAATGTTATTAAAAACCACCTTTTCTGCTCAAGGTTCAGATAAGGACAGTCAATTCTCTAATGGAAATACATTACCGTTATTCTCAAGCTGACAGGGATTCACCCATGACAGTAATTCCATCACAATGTGGCAAATGCTTCAATTAAAGGAGTTTAAAGACCACTTAGGCTATTTCAGCCCCTTAGCAGGCTAGTCTTTTGGGAATCCTATATGCTGGCATCATTTAGTATTGCCAGAGGTATAAGGAGGAGGTATTAGACCAGTTCAATTTACTGGGTTAGCAAGGCTCACAAAGCGGCACTTAGGGTGGGAAAATTACAGAAGCCTGACAGGAACTGAACCCCACAGTTAATGAGTATTAGGAATTAATAAAATATGAATGAGCTTTCATCCAGCACAATTCTTTTCACAAAACAATTACTCACATCTGAGCTCAGTCTTCATCCTCAAAGGACACCTGCACAACATCTTCAAAAGACAAGCCCAGGAGCTCAAATTAATATTTTTGCTAGACACTAAAAATTATAGCGTTAAAGATACTGGATTAATTACTTATAGAACAAAAAAGGAGGAGGGTTTAATGACTGTAGGGGTGTTAACAGGCCACTTCACTTTGAACGGTCCCTTAGAAAGGGTGTTAACTATTTACGCTAAACAATCTCCTTCACCTTGTATTTAGCTGTGACACTTGGAGTACCTTTTCCAGACCGGAAGAAAAGCTCTGTGTAGTGTGAAAACTTTCCCCTTTCACCAAAAGAAGTTGGTCCAGTAAAAAACAACCACCCTCACCCACCTTGCCTCTGTAATAAACCTTCAGTGTCTTCTTAGCAACCTTTCCAAGAAAGTACTGTAAAAGCAGCAGAGAATCCTGTGGCACCTTATAGACTAACAGACGTTTTGGAGCATGAGCTTTCGTGGGTGAATACCCCCTTGTCCGTGCATGTGTGGAATTTCCAGGGCGGTTCCTATAGGCTGCACAGCAGAGATACGAGGTTAGTTCAATCAGGGGATGAGGCCCTGTTCTGCAGCTGAGGGTGAAAACAAGAGGGAGAATGCTTTGTGTTGCAAGCCATTCAACGTCTTTGTTCATCCTTGAGCTTGTTTGGTGTAAATTGCGTGATGAGGTCGCAGTTTCTTGAGTCTGTCTGAAGTTTTTGCTTGCAGGTGCCACCTTAAGTTGCTTAGTGTGGCCAGGTGAGGTGGAGTGCTTCTAAGGTTTTGGTTTGCATTCTATATCTGATTTGTGTTACGGAAAGGAATTATTACGAAGGATTCCTATCTCGGGAAAGGATAAATGGAACCCTCAGATATTAGGAATGGCAATACAAAACCGTAGGAGAACCACTTCAAACCTTTCCCTGCACACTTATAGCAGCCTTAAGGGTGGCCATCTGCACGCAAAACTTCAGGACCGACTTCAAGAGAATGCTGAGCTTCAGTTCATCTGCAAATTCCCTCGCTCAGGATGAACAGACTGTGAATGGACTTGCCGACTACAGAACAGTTCTCCTTTTGGTTGTGTTCACTCGCTGCTTAGAACAGGCCTTCTTTCTGATTGAACTAACTGTTATCTCTAGCTTGCTTGCTAAGCATTATATAACTACCCTGGTTTCCCTATTATGCATTAGATGGTGGGTTATTCACCCACGAAGCTTGTCAAGTCTGTTAGTCTAGGTGCACAGTTCTCTGCTGCTTTTTCAGAGCCGACTAACACGGTACGCTTGATCAGAAGAAAGTACTGATTTCTTGAGAGAAAGGGACAAGTTTGTCACATAATCATGTCTATTTCTGCTTACCCACCATCCAATGGAGTTGTTCGGATGAGTTGGCCTGTTTGTAAAGTGTCCTCATGGTGCGGACAACATTTTTTTAACTACCTGCAGTTGGGGTTAAATGGGATAGACATAAGCCATGGTGCAACGTACTCTTTGCCTCCCTCTCCCTAACATACCAAGTGAGTAGGCAGGGCTTCAGTGCCTCTATGGAATTAGCAAGACAACACCTTGCCTCTGGGTTTAGCAGGAAAGCCTAATGAAAGAGATGGTTGCTCTTGCCCCATCTCAACAAGTATTGTCCTTAATTTGTTGTTCGCTCCTTTAGGGGGGAGGAGTGGCACACATCAGTGCTTAATTTGTAATAAAAGATGTTCCAGGCCTTAAGCACTTTTTTTATTTTATTTATTTATTTATTTATTTTAACATTCATAACTGATGCAGCGAGGCCAGAGGTGCCAGAGCCATGAACTGCCAAGCCTAGGGGTGCCAGGGCTCAGCCCTGGCACAAATTAAGCACTGTCACATGTTGCAGCAGAGTTGCTGCCTCCCCTATGCATCACGCAAAACCAGATGCAGTACTTTTACTCTGTCAAAAAGGGCACTCAACAGGATTGGAAAAGCAAAATGTTCTGCTTCTAGAAACACGTTTGAGCCTAAACCCATAATTAATGCCCAGCCTACAAAACTCCAAGAATCAGAAATGAGAGGTGGAAGAAGCCTGCTTAGACTAGAGCATTCCCAGAGCAGGATTGTTCCCTGTTACCGTACACCCCTCAGTGCTCTGCACACTACTTTTAAATGAGTAGTGATGTGGTTTTCACCACTCCTCTTGGGACACTCTTCCAGAGTCTAATAGATTTCTGTCACTGGGCCTCAGTGGATCCCAGCTGAGAATACCAAATTCAGGACAAACCGCTGAGAAATAGGGCAGACCCATCCCAGACTGGTGGCCATTAACAAAAAATAAACTTCTTGTTAACCAGTGTGGTGATATAGAAGCATAAGTACGTTTCAGCACCTCAATTCTGACAACGCTGTTGAACAGAACAACATAATGAAAGGTTCCCAAGTTTCATAAAGAACAACTTTAAGACCCAGAAAACAGAGGTGCCAACCATTCTGGACATATTTTAGGGTTTTATGTGGCCACCTATCACCTTAATATCTGACCACTTGCCATGTAAAGTCAATATCAATAGAACCGTAGGACTGAAAGGGACCTCGAGAGGTCATCTAGTCCAGTCCCTCACACTCAAGGCAGGACCAAGTATTATCTAGACCATCCCTGACAAGTGTCTGTCCAACCTGCTCTTAAAAATCACCTCCCTAGGCAATTTATTCCAGTGCTTAGGAAAAACTGCCCATCAGGGTAGGTAATGTCCAACCTAAACTGCCTTTGCAGCAATTTAAGCCCATTTCCTCTTGTCCCATCCTCAGAAGTTAACAACGTTTCTCTTTCCTCCTTGTAACAATCTTTTATGTATTTGAAAGCTTATGACCCTCCCCTTGAGGACTCAGTGGAGTCTCTGGCACTCCTCCCCTTTCTGGTCAAAACTCTTCTTGGGTAGGGATTTTGGGGGGAGGAGGTGTAGGAGGAGAGGGGTTAAGGAATAGAAAGTCTTTCATATTGTGAGCATTTTTTTTTTTATGTGGAGAGACCATCCCAAGAAGAAAGGTTTTGCAGTGTTTTCTAAAAACAGTTCAACCCTGGATTCACCTGACCTGCTTAATTATAGGAAGAGCTACTGGAGAATGGAGAAGCTTGGTGGAAGTGATCCAATGTCACACCAATCCAACACATCACACATGTAACAACATAGCACTTCCAGAGAATTCTCCATGCTGAAGAATTAAGAATGCTAGTGGGGATGAGGAGTGGCAAGGGCAGGAGGATCCTCAGGGACACCATAATAAGGGCACAGCTGGACATTAGCTCAGACAATATTAAGAATGAGATGCTAACTAATGAGCAATGATGTTGAAAACTGGAGGGAGTTCAGAGAAGAGCATCAGAAAGGACTGGGGAGTTAGACCCAACAGCAGAATATGTTCTTTCAGTCTGGGCAATTTTAAAATAAAGATGCCTCAAAGTGTGAATTGCTCATTTTAAAATCCTCCATCGTGGATCAATTCATAGCACTGACTCTCTCTGTAAACGGAAAGGGGCAGCAGAGAGAGAGGGTGATCTCTATCGTTCCATAGCTATGTGCAACTCAAGACAAAAAAAAAAAAAGTTCAAAACTTCAAAAGGTAGGGGATTTTTGCACCATGTTCCGAATATTTGAAAATGGCCAGGTTTTGCAAAATTACATTTTGTAGGGTTTGTCCTTGCATAGGAACATGTAAGTAAAACTGGGTTCTTTCACTCAAACCTTCTACCCAGAACTGCTTAGTGGGTCAAGTCTCTCATTTGGTGTTGTCCTTAAAGCCACACTTCAGAGATCCTTGTGATTCCAAGAGAAGCGCAGCTTTCACTGAAAGAAAAGTGAGTTTCTAATCTTCATGGCTGCATTTAAGAGCTTGAAAGATTGACAAATCAGAAGGCTAATAAATCTATTATACTAAAAAAACCCTCATGAAATTTAAACTTATGATTTTTGTGGCCTGGCTCATGATGTTTGCACAAATTGGGGTTGGTAATACAGTAATTCTTCCTTTCTAAGACCTGAGAGGGTCTTCCCCATCTCTGATGTCTAAGATTATTCAGACTATCATGTCTACATGATAGTGCAACTCAGACTGAGCCTCGGGAGCTGCAAGTGACTCTTTAACGTGTCTCCTGCAGCTCTTTGCAACATATGAATTAAATCACACAGTGTTTTAATTAACAACCAATCAGGATGCTTTTACTAGGTTATTAACTAATTTTAGTTGACAAAATAGTACTGGTTTAGTCATTTTGTTGTGATTATTTTTATATGCTAAATGAAACAATTAATTCACATTACTGTGGCTTTTTTCGGTAATATTGACCACTAATTTGGCTCCTAAAGCACTGAGGTCTGCCTATCACTGCTCTATGACTTAGATCACACTGCTCAGGCCACATACAGCCGAAAAAGCTATATGAAGTGTTTCAATATAATACAAGTTGTTTAACACACCAAGTTCCACAACCAACCATTAAGTCAACTGAGCATAGTTCCAAGTTCTCCGCACAGCTCTATGCTTTAAAGCATGACAAAAATAGCCATCAAAAGCATCTGTGCGAGGGCACCACCCTTCAACAGAAGAGTTCCATCATCATGAGTCATCCCAGTTCTACTGTAAAAGCACATGAGAGGGATGAAAGAGAATGAAGAGCGCTCTTCTAGGATGGGGAAATATGTTCTGGAGTAACCACTCTGCCCACAAAGAGGAGTGCTACAGCATTGATTCTCTAGCAACTCCATCGCGCCCCAGAGACAGAAAGTCTGCTAGTCAGTTCCTGCTCCCTCTCCCCCATCCTGCCACAAAGGGCATAATGAACTCGTGGGCACTTTGGTAAGGGAAGCAAAGTCAGCCTGTGCATTGGTGGGAAGATGAGACAATTTGGTTTCTCATTCTAATTTCTGCTACTAGGACTCCCCACTTTTTCCAACCTATGTTATCATTAGAATGAAGATAGCTTGAAGACGGGGAGGGGGCACATTCCAGACACTGTATAGTCCCTTTCCCCCTTGTTTTTACACATTCTTAGGAAGTGCAGATTTCTTTAATTGAACCATGGCAAAAATTCCCTTCTTGCTGCTCTGAAGGTAGTACAGACCTGTTCTCTCAGACGGCACAAGAATGATGGTTTTGATTGCTCAGTTGCTAGCGATTGCACTAATGCTAAGGCACATGTAGATCACCCAGACTGGAACTAAAGCTCTTCAACTCAAGCCACTGCCATGGTCTCCCATTACATTATTTATGCCTCTGTGTACCATCGCAGAAGTGAGCAAAGTCACCAGTGGCGCCCAACTCCATTACTTGTCATCTGAAGTAATCCCTTACGTCTGCACTACAGCGGGGGCGGCCATATTGTTCGTGGCACGGGAGGACTATTTTTTTTTAATCCTGCTCCTGTCCCGTCCTGCAATATCCAGTCTATTTTTATCCTGCTCCCACTATTATGGCAGCTGTTCCTGTGAGACGCCTGGGATCCTAGTTGCTTCACCCCTCCTCCTCCCCCCACCGGGAAACTCTTGAACCCGGCCACTTTGCGCACCACTGTACCATCGGGGACACAGTAACGTGACTGGAGGTTTAGAGCTGTTCTGTTGTGTATTGGGTTTGTGTCAGCTGAGGCTTTACCAATCAGCCACTGCTTAGAACAAGGCAAGACCTACATTCCAGGCCTCAGGGGGAACAAGGAGGGGAAGAGCATAGAAAAAGAATATCCCAGTTAGCGTCCAGCCCCAGCCCCAGCCCCACTCGGTGTTCCACCCAGGCAGCGGGGGCTGGGCCCGTTCTGCCCGCCTGCCTGGCACTCCTGCCAGGGAGCAGGGTCTGGACACGAGGGCTTGGTCTGCTCCGGCACTTGCCCACAAGCCCCTGCGCCCCAACCCTGCTCCCCAGCTGGAGCACCAGGCACATGGAGCATGTGGGGGTGCAAAGGTGCCCACTTTTCCAGCTCTCCCCCCACACCCCCAAATTGGCCAGGGCCCCTGGGCACAGCCTGTTGGCCCAGTGGCTAATCTGCCACTGGGAGGAGGGTGAGCAGGCAGCCTGGGGGCAGCAGAGGAGATCCTCAAAAAAGGTAGGCCTGCCGCCTTGGGGAGCCAGGCCTGGCTTGAGGCGGTGGGATAGGGAGGGGTGCTAGGCACAGGCACCAAGTTTCTAATCTGCCGGGTGGCGCTCCCCTCTCCCAGCTCTGCCCAGGCCCTGCCCCCACTCCACTCCTTCCTCCAATGCTGCCCCGACCCTGCTCCTTCCCATTTCCGCCTGCCTCTTCCAGCACCATCTTTTGCCACCCAGTTCCACGCCCTCTAGTCTTAAGTATAGACAAAAGAAACGAACACTAACTAGTTGCACCTTAGATGACTAAATAGATGTTACACACACACAGACAGATGTTTAAAAAAAAATGTCCACCACCCTTTTTTGAGCAGGGAGGAGGGGAAGCCCTAAATTGTCACTGATCCTGGGTCTCCATTCTTTGGGTTCTTTCTTCTCCAGTGATATTGCTGTTTTAAAAATTATACTTCCCCACACGGGTGCAGTTTAACCACCTTACCCAGGAGGAAAAGAATCTGCATTGCATCCCCATTCAAAAGCTCTGGAAATCAGTTTCACATTGCTAAGGCAAATTACAGGCTTATATTTTGAAAGTGTTCTATTAACGTAATGGATGGTATAACCGTTTTATTAAAGCATTAAATAGTAGAGCACAGCAGGAAAGATTGGGTTTGTCTGGAATTTGAGGACAACACAGGCACCCTCTGTTTTTAAGAACAGGTTAGACAAGTGCCTGTCAGGATTGGGCTAGTTATTACTTGGTCCTGCCTTAGTCCAGTCCTACACTTCTATGATGCTTTGGCTCCTCATTGACTAGCAGGCTAGAAGAGTCTTAGGCTCTCCCTAAAAACATTCAACTTTTGCTTTACATCCAGCCTTGAGCATCAAGCAGGGGGGCTCATTCTAGAGGGCAAGGGAGGGGTTTACAAACCAAACTCCCTCCTCACTTCATATATTCAGAAGACTTCTATACCATCTCCAGGCTTTCCTCCCAACCTCCCCAGAGACTCCATCTCCTTTTCCTATTGGTACACCTTGCAGCCACTGAGTCGCCTGTCGCTCACTGATTCTTCTGTAGGGTTACAGTAAAGCCCTACCCCAAGGAACAAGAGTGTCTATGGACCCCACAGACAAGCGCATGGGTGTAGGAGCCAAGAAATCCTGCAGTGAACTCCCAGCTCTGCTACCACTTTGCGGCAAGGCCTTGCAAACGTCACAGTCTTTTGCACCTTACTGAACCCTCTCGCTCCATCACAGAGGCATTGGGGGGATTAGCTATTTGTACTGCTTTGAAGATGTGTAGAGCTACACACATGCTAAGTATTAAATAGTTTCCTTTTAACTTGCAGCAAACAGCAGCCTGGGATTTTGATAGCAACCCTTGATTAATGCTGTCAAGGAACTTGATTTAATTGTCTCATTACAGATTGTTAATTCCAGCCTCCCAGTTCTCTTTTATGCAGACCAGGCCCAGATACACCCTGAGCCTGCCAGCACAGAGGTTTCCGTTTTGAAAGATCCAGTGTACTCTGGGGGACTGGTTTAGTTCAAATAGGAATCGGGATTTGCAAGAGGGCTAATGAGTTACCAACATTCAAGAAGCAGGTACTGTAACACTGAGCCGCAAATCTCTGGTTACACTTCAAAGCAAGGTAGCACAAAGAGCTGGTTATGAGGCTTTAGAAGAGAGAGAAGCCTCTGTTACTCATTGAAAGGCTCTACAAGCAAGTGACCTATTGCAAGGAGAGAGAAAGGGGACAGACTGGAGCCACATAAATTGCACTCGATAACAATGACAGAATGAAGTGTTAGAAACAGCTCGGAGGAAGTGTAGTCCAGTGGTTAGAGGCAGACAGCCCAGCAGTTAGGACTCCAGGGTTTTTATTTCTGGCTCTGTTACTTACTCTGAGCTCAGAAAAAAGTCACTTTGTACATCTTTTTTCCCCAAGTTCACAAATGGGCAGGAAAAGGAGGCACAAATTCCCTCCTGGTGTCACAGGAAGCTTTGGTGGGGATGGACTGCTTTGAAATCTTTAAATGAAAGGTGCTAAATAATTGCAGAGCATTAGGAATTACCATTACCGATAACGTGCAAACCAACACTCCTCATTCATCTAAATGCCATTCAGGTTTGGGAGGCAATTTGCAGCATTACCCACAAATCAGGAGACAATCAAAACATCATTGACTATGACAACTGAAGATCCAGCCCTAAAACAAACAACTAAGTGGACTAGGAATCTCTGTGGCCTCAGCCCAATGGGATCCCAGAACAGCAGAGCCAAGCAGGGTTGCCAACTTTCTATTCGCAGAAAGCCGAACACCCTTGCCTCGTCCCTTTCCTGAGGCCATGCCCCTACTCCATCCATCACTTGTTCTCCCCCACCCTTGCTGATGCGCTCATTTTCACGAGGCTGGGGCAGGGGGTTGGCGGGCAGGTTGCATGAGGGCTCCGGGGTGGGACTAGAGAGATGAGGGGTCTGGGGTGCAGGAGCGAGCTCCAGGCTGGGGCAGAGGGCTCTGGGCTGAGGCAGGGGGTTGGGGCATGGGAGTGGGTGCGGGCTTCAGCTACAGGCTCTGGAACGGAGCCAGAGATGAGGGATTTGATGTTCAGGAGAGGGTTCCGGGCTGAGGCAGAGGGTATGGGATCTTGGTTAGGGGTTGCGGGCTCGAGGGTGGGGCCATAAATGAGGGGTTCAGGGTGCACGAGAGGGATCCTGGCTTGGCAGGGGGGTGGGGGCTCTGGGCTGGGGCCAGGGTTTGGGGTGGCAGGAGGAAGTGAGGGCAGTGCTTACCTCAGGCAGCTCCCAGGAATCTGCTGGTATCTCCCTCTGGCTCCTAAGTGGAGGCTCAACCACATGGCTTTCTGCGCTGCCCATGCCTGCAGGCACTGCCCTCTCAGCTCCCACTGGCCAGGGTTCCTGGCCAACGGGAGCAGCTGAGCTGGCGCTGAGGGCAGGGGCAGCACACAGAGCCCCCATGGCCATTCCTCCACCTAGAAATTAGAGGGAAATGCCAGCAGCTTCCCGGGAGTTGCATGGAGCCAGAGAGGGAACCTGCCTGCGGCGCTGACCAGACTTAATGTCCCAGTCAGTAGTGCTGACCAGAGCTGCCAGGATCCCTTTTTGACTGGGTGCTCAGCAACCCTAGAGCCAAGCCACCTTCTCTCTCTTCTCCCCACTTTCCCAGATACGTTAGAATCTTTTCATGACAATCAGGAGTGGTAGAAGCAGGGAGACACAGCGCTGGCAGGAAAGCCTCAATGGCATTAAGAAGCACTTGTGACAGGAGTTAATCCAGATGTAGGCTTTCCTTGGCACAGTTGCTCGGTGTTGACAGGGATCCAGTGGAATTGTTATCAAAGGGCTCTAAATAAAGAAGGGATTATTATGTCTGTTGGAAGCGCCATTTGGAGAATGGCATTTTGCTGCCCAAGATATCGGGCCCACTCTTATGTGCCTGGGTGGCTGAGTGAAATTCTTGTGGCATCTCTTCTGCACCCTGAAGAGCAGAATCTATATTCTCTCTTGAGCAGATCTGTCAATGCCAACATCCTATTCTGAGGAGAGGCAGTGCTGCCTAGCAGTTAGAGCACAACACTAGGTGTCAAGGCCCTTGGGCTCCATTCCCCACGCTGCCACTGATTCACCTCACAACAGCTTGACTTCTGTGCCTCACTTTGCCCAGCTGTGAGGAGGCCTCCCTCACAAATGGTGCTCTGAGACTTGCTTGTAACTCAAAGGCCTCTGGAGAACAGCAAACCAAGAGTGAAGATATTACATTCACTCCAACAGACAAAAAAAGTGCCACTAAAAACCATAGTCAATCCCAGCTCCTAAATAAAGACCTTCAGGATCAGGGTTTGGCCCCTAAGTTTGGTGGTGCTGACATGGTCACACTGCACTCATAGAAAACAGTGAGGTGTTAGGGGAGAGCTGGAGAGATGGCGAAGAAGTTGGGCTTTTTCCCCAGGTCTGATGGAACAGGCTCTGGCACATGGCACCAAGACTAAGCTGTCCATTGGCTTCTCCACACCCAGCACTTGGAGTCACTTCAGCTGATGCAAACGCATCAGGTTCATGAGTACATCTGGACTGTCTGCCATGTCCTACTAAGTGTTGTATCAGGTTGAATCAACAAAGCTTCATAGTGAGTTTTAGTGTCTCCATGTAAAGGTACCAAAAGATATAAAAAGGGGACACCTCTGAGGCAGGAGCACTATGATCCTAACTAGAGGCCTTTTGAAGCAATATCTCTGCAATGGCCTGGCTAGCAGACATGTCCCAGCTGCCCTCTGTTGGATGGAACGTCAGACTTCCTTAACCTGCATGATCCATCCTAGTGCAGCAGCACCATGTTCCATGCATAGAGCGGGCTGGTTACATGGTGCTGGTTCTCCTTATACCCAACTGCTTCTTTGTTGCAAATTGCTAGTGGTCTGTAAAAGCAACTGGAAATGCAGTCAAAGGAGCCATCTTAGCTACTTCTTGTAAAGGTTGTTGCTATATAAAAGAAGAAACTGGTCAATAGCAATGGCTCACTAGATCTGTAGAAGGCAGATACCAGTGGGAGAGAAAAGTCCCAGGAAGAAGAGAATGAGGCAGCCAGGCAGAAGGACCAGGAGCAAGCAAGTGTGCTTGGGGGAAAGAGGCTGTCACCATCTGGTAGAGAAGCAGAGGGAACCCAAAGAACACAATACTCAGAGGGGCAAGAAAAAGATCAACTTTTATCCAAAAAGGACAGCACACTTCCTGCATGCTAGACAATAGCTTCCAGACACTGCTTCTGCGTGGAAGCAGTTATGATGGTTGCCGGTACATCGAATGTGGATTGTACTGTAATTCAAGTGTTTGAATTACAAGGGCCAGAGATTTCTTCCTGCTATCAGCCATAAAGAGATGTAGAACAGTGGATCAGTTAAGTACTTTGCAGCCACAGGATCATTATGCTCTTAGTAATTCCTGACAGGGTCCAGGATTCACAGCACAGAGGCTGATTCACCAAGTATAAATACTTAAACTGTGTGCTAGCGATTTAAACAACAAAATGTACTAGAGGCTTTGGGACAAACACAGTTCACAAGCAGAGGGAACTATGTAAGGGCAGACACAGATTTACATATCCATAATAAATGTCTCAGTGTTATGACAGCAAAACTAAAGAATGTATCCCATGCCAGAGCACAGAAGCAAATAGGGCTATTATTAAATTGGACTCTCAGCCATTAATTCTTGAACTTTTGTTGTTTACATCATTCCCATCTCCAGCCTGAAACTTATGGTCATAAAATAATCAAATTTACTAAGTTAGTATCCAGTATCCAGCCAGACAGGAACTCCAATCCCAGTGAGATACAGTTCTACACAATTTCATTCTTTAACTTACAGTTTCCCGATGTTTGTGGATTTTCACTGATTCGGAGGCCAGAATGGACCATTGTAATCATCTAGTCTGATCTCCAGTACAACACAGGCTATAGAACTCCAAAATAATTTCTAGAGCAGATCTTTTAAAATCAAGATTGAATGTTTTTTCTAAAATTGCCAGTAATAGAGAAACCACCATGATCCTCGGTAAATTGAATAAATGAGTAATGCTACGATTAGTTATGGAGGTCACAGCAGACAGATTCTGTGACTTTACCAGACCTCTAACTTCTTTGGCTTCAGCTGTCAGCAGCTGAAACCGGGGTTGGAGGAGGGATTGTGCACACCCCTGCCTTGCAGCTGGGGTCGGAGCTGGGGCCATCCTCCCCTGCCCTGCAGCTGGGGTTGGAGCCAGGACTGTACACCCAGACTCCTGCCCTGTTGCAGGGGCTGCAGCTGGGGTCACGTGCCCTTACCCCGCAGCTTGCAGCAGAGGCTGCAGCAGGAGCCGTGCACCCCCTCGTGTCTGGGTTGGAGCCGGGACTACTTGACCCTGCCCAGCAGCTACAGCCAGCTCCATAGTGGGAGCTGTACCCCCACCCCCAGTGGCTGCACGCCCCCGCTGAGGCTGTCGTCCCCTCACCTCCCCCCATGGCAGGGGGCTTGGCCTGTCAGTCCCCCCGCCCTACCCATGGTACTTCAGCTGCCATTCTTCCTTCCCCCTACCTTGCCCTGCCCCTGGTTATTTTTAGTGAAGTCGCAGACAGGTCACAGGCTGCTGTGAATTTTTGTTTACTGCCCATGACCTCTCCATGACTTTTACTAAAAGTAACCCTGACAAAATCTTAGCCTTACCCATGAGCAATTACTCTCTGTTAAAAACGTCTGCCTTCTTTACAGTCAGAACTCCTCTAGGCCCAACGGCTGGAAGCTGAAACACATTATACCTTTCTCCACTAGACTGAAGAACAGATTATAAAATATTTGTTCCCCACATAGATACTTAGACTAATCAAGTCACCCTAACCTTCTCTCTGCTAAGATAAGTAGATTCAGGTCCTTGAGTCTATCACTATAAGGCAGGTTTTCTAATCCTTTAATTGTGGTTGCTGCTTTTCTCTGGACCCTCTCCCATTTATTAACATCTTTCTTGAATTGCAGGCACCAGAACTGGACAAAGTATTTCAGCAGCAATCGCACCAGTGCCAAACAGATGGAAAATAAACCTCTCTGATCCTACTCGAGATTCCCATTTATGCATCCCAGGGTCACATTAGCTCTTTTGGCCATAGCATCATGGCGGTAGCTCATGTTTAGAGTGCTATCCATTACCCCCAAATCTTTTTCAGAGTCACGGCTTCCCAGGATGGAGTTCCCCATCCTCTAAGTAAGGCCTAGATTCTTTGTTCATAGAGGTACACATTTAGCCACATAAAAACTTGTGCCCAGTTTACCAAGCAATCCAGGTTGCTTTGAATCAGTGACCTGTCCTCTATCTTATTTACCACTCTCCCAATTGTTGGGTCACCTTCAAACTTTATCAGTGATGGTCATTCATAAAAACATTAAATAGAGGAGGACCAAGATCCCTGCAGGACCCCACTGGAAACACACCCATTTGATGACAATTCCCCACGTAGCCATCATTTAGTCAATTTTTAATCATTTAATGTGTTCCATGTTAATTTTAGAACATTCTAGTTTTTTAATCAAAATGTCTTGTGCTACCAAGTCAAACACCTTATAAAACTCAAAGTATAGGACATCAACACCTTTACCTTTATCAATGAATCATGTAATCTCATCAAAAAAGGTATCAAATTAATTTGACAGGATCTATTTTACACAAACCCATGCTGATTTGCATTAACATTACACTATTCTGTAGGAATTGAGTCCCGTACCAGCTGCTCCACCATCTTGACAGCAACTGATGTCAAGCTGACAGGCCAATAGTTAGATTCATTCCATTTACCCTTCTTTAAAATTGGCACAACAACAGTATTTTTCCAGTCTTCTGAAATTTCCCATGCTCCAAGACTTAATAAAAAAATATCAATATTAGCAACCCAACATGCTCCTCAGCCAGCTCTTTTAAAACTCTTGGATGCCATTTATCTGGACATGCTGATTTAAAAATGGCTAACTTTAATAGCTTCGGTTTAACATCCACCAGAGATACTAGCAGAATGGAAAGAGTGCTATCACCATATGATGATTCTATATCCTCATCTATTTTTTCCCAAATACACATCAAATATTTATTGAACACCTCTGTCTTTTCTGCATTATTACTGATAATTCTAGCATTTCCATTCATTATGGGAGCAATACCATTGTCTTAATTCTTTTTGTTCCTAATATGTTTAAAAAACTCATCATTACCCTTAACTCTGCCGGCCATGTCTTTCACCTTCCATTATCAATTTTATACAAATTCCTAATTTTTGATTTATGTTCCTTACTAAAAGCTTCTCCTTCCTTCCATTACTTTTATTTTATTTTTTTATAGCTGCTGTCACCTCTCCTCTAATCCAGGTCGGATTTTAACCAGCACAGCCTTTCCTCAGTTGTGGGAATGGGGCATTTAGTAAGGTGTTTTAAAATGATTTCCAATCATCATTCACGTTTTTCTGATTAGATTCCTTCCTCCCAGATGATCTGGCTCATAAAAGTATTTTCAGCTTTGTAAAATTGGCCCTATTAAAACGGAGAGAGAGATTGCACTTTACGAATGTGATCTCATTTTGATTTTGTGGACTTCTCCAAAAATTATAAATGTAATCAAGTTACGATCACTTGCCTAAGCTACCACTAATTTTTCAAGTAATCAGTTCTTCTATATGTTAGGACAAGGTTTAACAAAGAGTTCCCACATGTTGGCTGCAGTACTTTCTAAACATGTATGACAATTTCTTGACTCAGAAATTCCAAGAATGTTTTGGTACTGGCAGCCTGAGACTTCCAGCATATGTCACTCAGACTGAAGTCCTCTGTGATCACGGAGCTGATTTTCCCTACACATTATAGATAGATGCATAAGGAGTTGATCATCCTTTCCCTACTGTGTGATTTGGTGGTCTGTGGCAGACACCAATTAACATTCCATCTTGTGCTTTACCTGTTAGGACATTGGATTCATAAGCATTCAAACCCATTTACTTCTGAGTTATCAGTGACTCAAACAGGCAATGCCATTTTTGACAGAGTGCCACTCCCTTCCCCTTTATACCTTCAAACCTTCCTAAAATCAGTGGTAATAAGCTATTTAACATTCCATTTGTGTAAATCATCCACCAAGTTTCAGTACGACCAGTTAGATTGAATTTAAGCTCATAAATGAGCCATTCCAGTTCCTCTTGTTGGTTACCTTGGCTCCTAGCACTGCTATGCAGGCAACTCAAGCATTTCGTCTCTTCGTGTCCTTTAGTTCCTTGATTTGTTCTCAATATGCTGATTGCTCACATCTTCCCCCTTTTTCCTCTCCCCTTTTGTTATCAGTTTAACCCCCTGCACGACCATGCTAGCCAGCCTGTCCCCAAGGAGATTAGTCCTATTCCACTGAGGGGGAGGTCACCCAAATTCCTAGAAGGCCAATGTTGCACAAAACCCAAACCCCCTGCCCTATACCAGCACATCCTGATTTTAAAGAGACGCACTCAGGTTATTTCCCTTCCTTCACTACATGGATTGTGTTTAGCCACCAGAAGGCTGTGGATTTCAGCTGTGTTTGACAGGTACCTGGAGGGTTACATTATTTTGTTTATAGCTCCTTTCAATCCAAAAGACACCAAGCCTGTTTAACACACGCATGCACAATACAGCTAGAGGAAGGAGAAATGTTTTTCCCCCAAAAATAACTGGGAAAATTCCTAGAAGTGCCATAAAGTCTAAAGCCCCTACATAGTGGACAGGACCTCTGGGATTAAGGTCTTATCTAAAAGACTCATCCAACGTCAACCACATGATTGTCTTCTCTTAGGATTTCAGACAGCTGGGATTGAAATCCACTGATTTGGATGCTTATTCCAACTATCCAACCTTTCTGACACGGCACACTTGGGTTGGATATATCACAAAGACAGACAATTTCCTGGTTTTGGTGGCCTAGTATGGTATTTCAGCACTTCCACTTCTAGCCAATAGCCAGAAGGGCAGAGGTAGGTAAAAGTGAAAAGCGATGAGAGAAGAGTATTTAACCCAGTAGCTAGAACAGGACATTTGGACAGGCCTCGACTTCGGATGAGCGGGCAATGATGGGAGACTGGGAGTGAGGGGCAAGAGGGATGCGGGGGCCCACCTCCGCACACGCCCTCTAGCCAGCCTTGTGGGGGGCAATGGACACCCTGGTCAGGACCCCCCGGGGCCCATGTGCATACCCGGCTCCAGGAGGAGATGCTACCCTCCAGTGCGCATGGCTCCCGACACCTGGCCCCATCGCACCACCCCATGCCAGGCCCAGCTCCCTGAGGCAGCAGGCCTATATTTTCCGATGATCACTACCATCAGGCCAGGTGACCACCTCTTCCTGCTGTGATGTGTGCACGCAACACACTCATCAGGAGCTCCACTGCTATGCCATGGTTGGGCCTAGGGGCGGTGGGGGGGGGGTAGCAAGATGGTTACCCGCTCCTGCCCTGCGGGGCTTGAAACAGCCCAGGAGAGGGCTGGGGCAAGAAGCCTGGGCTGACTGGGGAAAGTAGGCTCAGCTGGGGACATGCCCCAATCAGGCCCAGCTGGCCCCTATAACAGGCTGTGAGCCAGAAGCCCAGTAAGTCTCCCTCTGCTTGGAGAGGGAGAAGGTCCTGGCTGCAGGGACCTAAGCAAGACACCTAGATTGGGAGCTGGGCTGGGGAAGGGACAGAAGAGCTGGGAGCTCCAGCCTGGAAAGCCCCAGGCTGCAGGCCTGACTATAGGCCGAATAGATGCAAGGTTGCAACAGGGCAGCCCACGGGTAGGCAGAGGCAGCAGGTCCAAACCCCTTTGCCTGTTATGAGTGGCTTATACTGCAGTCTGCCCCAGTGAACGGGGGCTAGATGGAGACTGGGCAGTAGCCAAAACTGAGGCAAAGTGGGGATAGCGGGTGGGGGTTCCCCGAGGAGAGGGAGACCCAGAACTGCAGGGGTACTTCCAAGGGGCAGCGCCCAATTAAAGAGGCACCGGGCGGGGGGAGACACGGGGACCAGCAGTGGCAGCGAGACACTGGCCTGAAGAGGGCACTCCGGAGGTTGGATGCTAAATTCCTGAGGACAACCAGCAGGAGGTGCTGCCAGGTGAATATGTGCATGGTTACAAGGGGGTGTGCACCCAGCGTGCAGCATCCTCCTGGTCGGGGCTAGGGCCACAGGAGAGATGGGGCTGAGAGGTGGGCCTGGATGCACAGCTACACCAACCCATAGCAACTGGTTTAACCTCATGTTTTTCAAACCACACAAGTTCCAGTTGGTGTTTGAGTGGCAATTTAGAGGATTTGCCTCCCCCACAACCCAAGAAGTTGGTCACCAAACTCCACTAGATATTTTAAAAATTACTGAGATGCAACCGACCTCTAAAACAGCTGGCTTATTTTTGCTACATGGATTGACAAGAAATTACTGATTACACTTGGATTTTGTGGACTTCTCCAAACAAAAATTCCTCTCCCAGGGAGGAGACTTGAGGCACTCAGACGCGATGATTACAGGACCAATAGAACCACTGTACAGTGAACAGAACAGACTCTGAACACGTTTGTTGTCTTATACGTGTTCACTGCCCTTGTACAACAGCAAAAGAGCAGTGCTTTCTACTTTACATCAGAGTGAGATGCCTACTTTACACCAGTGTGAAAAGAGAGAATCAAACCCTCTAATCCCACATTTCATCCCCAGTGGATTTTTAAAAAGACTGAAGCTGTGGCAGAATCCGAACTACAGTACTGCCAGTGAATGCTGCTGTCAGACTAATACCCAGCAGCAGGTCAGTTAAGGTAAAAGCCTGTGAGCTACGTTTAGACCACACATTTATACATTGCAATTGCAAAGGCTGCTCCCTGGGTGTTTCATTGCTAGGAATCCATCAACTGGAGAGTTTGGTCTGGTGACTACCTACAGAAATTGCTATTGCTGCATTAGATCTTTCAAAGCACAAATGGCAACTATTTGCCAAACAGAGTTTGTACTGGTCCCTCACGCCTCTAGGGCTGCAAATCATACGCTGGAGCAGGATGTCTCATTAAGATGAAGCACTGATCTAATCAGAACTTCCTTATTCGAGTACCTTCTGACAAAGCTGTCACTAAATCATTTGTTTCATGCCAAGTTGGACACTAGCAGGAATAATGCGAGAACACAAGCAAAACTGTTTCTCTTTTATGAAGACTCCAATTAATATTTTAAAAGCATGAAAGGCAAATCTCGCCAGTAGGTTAGGAAAACCGCACTTAACAGAAAAGGAGCTGCAAGCCTTGCAGCTGCTACTCATCTGTCAAAATTAATACAAAAAGGAAATCAATGTGCAAGATGCATGTGGCCTTTTTTCCTTGAAAAGGTTATAGAAGGGTAAGAGACCATTACAATTTCACGCCGCTCTCTAACGAAAATGTAGAACTCAAGCTTACAATTAAAATTCTCATTTTCATATAAATCTTCCACACAGCAGGAAGCCTGAGCTACACTGTTATAAGTTGCAAGGGTGGGGGGAGGTGACTTTAAAACCTTGGCTCTTCACTAGGAACTCGATCCACATGGACTTCACTGGAGATCTCCAGGGTGTTCTAGCCTTCCGGCCTGTATCCACACCAGCCAAGCAGGCTGCATTTCACAATGGCACTCCCTCCCACAACTGCTGTTGAAAGCTGTTTTTCTGCTTGTCTGCACAGGATAAGTAGACTTCATCGTCCCATGCAGCAACCCATGGTGGTTTTAGAGTACAACAAAGGGTCAAATGCACCTTGCTACAGTGACTGAGTTCATTGTCCATATCGATACAGCTACTGTTTAAACACGGCCAAAGGTGGACGCAGCAGGTAGTCTGATTCCGATTGTCGAATGCTGCTCTCTGTGAGCGTGGGCAGAGCTTAGCAGTACACCAACCACCACACAATTTATACTGAAAACAGAGGAGAGTCCTAAGCTTAGCTAAGGGTGTAACTGCCACCAGCAGCCGCTGTCTCCTTGCAACTACAGGGCAAGGATAGAACTGCACCAACTACAGATTTTCACCGAGGGCAGCCGTACCAAACAATTTTTTACTCATCAGGCAATGAGGATACAGGCACAGACAAATGTCACAGCTGGATCTACATCTTTTTGAAATGATTAACATATGTACATTGCTATCCTTAATTAAGTGCAAGGCTTTGGAATCCTGGCTAGTTGCCAAAAATGCCCATGGAGTCAAGGAGTCTGGGCACCCAGAACATCAAATCAATAGTTAGAGTTCACAGTACCAGGACTACTCCTTAGCTCTGGACCACCATCATCTTAGTAGCAAATGCCCAAGTAATATCCACTACAACAGAAATAATTTGGAAGTGATAATCTGCTGCCTGAAGCTTTGGTTCACATCCACCCACCTGCACAAAATTTCAGTGTTTAAACAGGTTTAGGGCAAATTCAGTCATTACTTAGTATGTTTAAATATTCAGGGACAGGTTCTCCTATCCCTACTTAGCGTCAGTAACATCCTACTCCTCAGCTGGTGCAATTAAAGTCAGAGGAGCTACTTGCAGAGTAAGGTACTAGCACGAAAGAAAAACTATTCTAATGCTTCAGGCAGCAGATTATCACTTCCAAATTATTCCTGTATTCCTGATACTCGAGTGCTCTCTGACAGCAACTTGGCATGGTGTGACGTACAGGATGCCTATGTCCCATCACCCTCTGGTGAAAGGTCCACCCAGCAGATAAAGGTACCTGCTACTTTCACCGCCACAACCTGCAGGAGGTTTCTTTTTGCTAATGTGACTGAGACGTCTCTTTTTGAAGCTGAAAATCAAACGATTCCAATCCAGCTCTGCTTATGTGCACACATTGGTAGGTATATCCGTTCTCTGTGCCACATGGATGCCCTATGGCAGGAAGAGGAATGAAAGCTGAGGAAGAATGGACAGACAGAGGATGCAAGAACAAAGCCTAGGAAAAAATACTCAAGAACCAAATCAAAAGCAGGGAGGTACACAGCCTCTACTTTTTATTTATTTTTAAGTGTTGTGACAATGCTTCATTCTAGGCATTAACATCTGTCTGTTTTCTTCTACAATAGTACAGGATTTTCAGGAAGACTACAAATAAGGCCTCTCAGAATCTCAGTTTAGTCTGGCCCTACCTAACTTTGTTTAACTCACTAACTCTTTCCCTTCTTGCTCGCTACTTCAAGCTCTGAGACTCTGTATGGACAAGCAGAGCAAAATTAGCTGAACCATGCAGTGCAGTTAAGGTTGCCAACTCCTCTCTTACCTCTCAGAGAGCTGATGCTCACATGGGAGGACGTAGAAAGTCCAGTGCAAACAGCTTTACACAGTGTATTACATTTCTTTAGCATAACTGTAGATTCGTGATTCAATCTTGTGGATGACAATTTATGGCAACAAAATCAAGATTAGTGCAAGACAGAGTGAGTTTCACTTGAAAATTAGGACTGCGCGTACCCACTCTCTCTTGAACAGTATCTTTACTACCAATCTTTAGCTACTAAATTTTGTGTTCTGGCTAATAGGTTTCTCTATTTTTAAAGCACTTCTTAAAGGGTGTGAACAGCTAACTTAACTCCACTCTGCCACTGGACGTAATTCACAATCAAGCATTTTGGCAAAAGCCTTTTAGTGCAGTGTAGTAGTTCTGCTTAACACTGTATTTCTCAACATTCTGACCCAGTTTCCTGGTCATGTTTTAAATGCTTTTAATAACAGTTGCTACAGCAAAACTCTGAGCATTGAGAAACAAACAAGATCTCCTAGAGGGGAGGCGTTGAGCATATCACTTTGTTCAAAGCCTTTTTTTAGGCCTAGTGTAGATTTGTTTTTAAAGTAGTATGCACTAGAGACTGTACAATGGTGAAATGAGCAATGCAATAGTATCTGATCTAAGGAGTAAGATATATTTAGTGCTGTGCAGAGAGTTGGATAAAGAGGCATTTGTAACGTATGAGCATTCAGACTTTTCACACTTTGCTGCAAATGGATTTAGTGCTCATGAAGGTGCCACATGGACAGTTCGAGATTTTCATCATCCATAAAACAGGTGCAGCACTAGCAGCAGTATAAGCTTCACCCTATACCTCTGTCCAAATACCTAAACTCCACCCTGGTAGGGCTGGAAATCCCCTCTGTAACAATGGAATAGTCTGGTTTCCATAGCCTGTTCAGTCTCAGCTAGTGCTCACTGTTCTGCTTTCCTCCAAGAACAATGAAACCACTCAACACCTTCCGCATCCTAACTGTGGAAACTCAGCACTGTCTGTGGTATGCATCTCAGAGCTGGCTGCTCCAGGAAGCAAAAATGCACTTGAGGTTTGAAGTACCCAAGACTGAGGATGCTAATAATAAAGAAAACATTATGAATATGTCACTCTTACCAATAGATCTCAAAGAACTTAATGAAGAAGATTGGTATTACCATCCCTCATTGCACAAAGGAGGTAACTAATGGAGGCAGAGAGAGATTATTCCTGGGGGAACTGGCACTGCCCGTGCACAGAATTCATGTTCCCCCGCAGAAAAATGACTTTCCGACAGGGAAGCTGCCAGAGCAGTCAGGCACCACTCCCTAGCTGCACAGGTACATCGTTTCAGACACCCGGAGCAGGCAGCGGAGAGGTAAATCACTGCAGGGCTGGAGACACCCCAGCCGGGATCAGCTGCAAGTCCCATACCCAGAAACCTCCCCCAGCTGCAGGAAGCTCAGCATCCTCTCCAGCTTCCTGCCCCCATCGCTCCTGAACTGTGGGGGGAGGGGTTACTGTACAGGGAGCTGCTCCCCCATCCACCCAAGACCCATGTATCTGTGCATGCACATACCCAAATATCCCTGCCAAGCCTCACCCTGTACACTCAGAACCCGCCCCCCCCCCGCCAGCCTCCATAACCCGAACCCACCCCAGCCTGAACCTCTACCCCTCATCAGAGCTGCCCTGCACCCCAGATCCCGCCTCCAGGCTCCATCCCTGCACCCAGACCACCCCACTGATCTCCCTGCATTCAAGCCCCCCCCTCCCCCCCCCCACCCCCCCCCCCCCCATGGCCTCATCGATGGACAACCCTGAGCCCCCACACCACTGACCCCCAACTACCTGTACCCAGACCCAGACCCCACCAAGCCCCACTCCCCCAGCACCCAGACCGCCCTGATGAGACTCCCATACCTATATCCTTCAGCTGAGACCCAACCACTTTCCCCTGGAAGCCCCCGCAGAGTCCCATGCACCTGCCCCCCACCCCCAATGAGCCTCTATGCATCCAGATCCCCTCCACACCTAGACCCCCCCACTGAGCTGCCTGCACCCAGATTGTCCCAGACAGAATCCTCTCACCTAGGGTGACCAGACGTCCCGATTTTATCGGGATTGTCCCGGTATTTGCTTGTTTGTCCCATGTCCTGACCAATGTTAGGTCGGGACACTGGACAAACAAGCAAAGACTCTGGAGCCCAGAAGGGCTCGCACCCTCCCACACCCCAACTCCGCCTCCACCTTCCCCCATTGGATCCCTCCCCAAATCCCCGCCACCATCCCCGCCCCCTCACTGTCCCATTGGCTCCCTCTCCAAATCCCCATCTCTTGCCAAGCACGCCATGCCCAGGAGACGCAGAGGAGCACGGGGCCGGGGTGAGTGAGAGTCTGGCCTGGCCCTGAGAAGGCAGGACTCAGGCACGGTACCTGGAGGGAGAGTAGGGGACAGCCCGTGGGGCCAGGTGGTGGCTGTTCTCCCCACCTGGGCAGCAGGACTCAGGAGCAGCCGCTGCTGCAGCTCCCACTGCCGTGGGGGGAGGAAGTGGCCAAGCACGTGGCACTCTGCACCTGAGGCTTTGGTGCCCGGGCCCGAACCCAGGCCCGTTGCGGGGACCCAGCAGCGCGCACACTGCATCCAGCCCCTGGCCAGTCGCGTCTGGGCTGGCTGCCCAGCTGGTGCAATCCCACGGCGGAAGCATCGGCAGCCCAGCCCCGTTGGTTCCCCTGCAGAACCCGAGCGGGATGGGGGGGCTGGGGCCTGCTGCCCCCACTGCGGGGCAGCCCACGGGATTGTACCAGCTGGGCAGCCAGCCCAGACGCGACTGGCCAGGGGCTGGGCACACACAGCGTGCGCGCTGGGTCCCCGCAGCAGGCCCAGGCTTGGGGGGTTCGTGGGCGCCAGAGCCGCCGTCATGACACAAGCTGACAAGGGCCATGTAATTCACAAGCCTGAAGACCGAAAACAGGGATACGCACATCCTCTTCTGCCACAGCAACAAAGGGTCAGGAACGCTAATGGCTTTAGTTAAAAACGCATGCAGCCTTTAACTCAAAGAAATCCCAAGGACATTGGGGCCAGTAATTTCTATTCTTCACTTCAGTAACATATAAAGCAGCCAGGCTGCATAGCACCAGAGCTATTGAGAGCACTTTTTTAAACTGAAGCCTAATTTCACATTCAAGGCCAGCCTCCAGGTGCTCCATGCCTGGCTATCCATTCAAAAAATTAATATTAACAAGGGATGCATGGGGAGGAGACAACCCATTACCAACCTTTGTGGTGTCATCATGTGACCGCTGGTACCGTTTCCAACGGCAACCATAGATCCCAGTCAGGCATGACAAACACAACTGCGGCTCATAGTACTGTAGTGGTTGGTGTTTAACCATGCTCCTTCCAGCTCTTCAGTAGCACGCTATCAGAAATCCATCAGGCCTTGGGAGCGCCCTGAAAAGAGAGAAGGTGTGACATCAGAGATCCTTTAAAATGGATGGAAATGGCGGCAGCGGAACGTGGTTCAATAGTTAGAACTGGAGAATGGTCATCAGGACTCCTGGGTTGTATTCCCGGCTTTGCCAGGATCTTGAGCAAACTGTCCAACTCTATTAAAGTTTATATTTTAAAAATGTCTACTTGTGGTGCTGACACTACACTGAATGAAGTGATGACAAGTCAATAAGACTATTGTTTACTTTTTGCACTACTCAGCCTGGACAATTAAATCTCTTTGCATTTTAATATTAAGGTCCAGATCCTCAGCTGGTACAAGCCTACGTCACTCGACTGAAAATGGAACTACAGATGAGGATCTGGCCCCAAGTATTTAGTGGTGTCTGGAAAGCAAGCCAAGTTCGAGTTTCAAGTGGTCTCTTGCTTCCTACACTGGGGAGTCAGAGAGGCAGCGTTCTCAGGAGTGCACTGCATGTCCCTCCCAATCCACTCCAACCAGTGCTTTGAATGGTGCTGCCGGGGCCTGCAGCTGGCTGAGGGCCCTTCCCATCACACAGACACCCATTCTCTCCCCAAAAAGGATTTACGCATTAAGTGCCCAAAGAGTTGCATATACACTCAACTATCATTACCATGAAACACTTAAGGGCTACTTTTCCCTGTCCCTCCTAGCCTCCTCCACCCAGAAACCCATGGGAACTCAGGCACTGTGTTCTGTTGAGTTCCACTGCATACCTTGAGAAACACTCTGTAACTAACGACACTGATTCCACGCCATGTATGTCACAAAGCTACTGTTTATTATTTATATGCTTGCTTTCCTCTCAGCTGAGATCTGTAGCTGACATCCTTAGTTATCCAATGGATTTTACAATTAAAAAATCAGCATTAGTAAAAGGGAACCTATGATTTCCTGCCTGTACAATTGACACTGATGCTTGGAAACCTGCATATTGTACACAACTACTGTTTGGTGGTAGGAATTGTGGTGCTCTCCATTCCCTTCCCACACCCCATACCAATCCCCTTCACTCACATTTGAGTATTTTCTATGGGGACAGTAAATCTTTATGTAAGGCCAACAGATCCTGGTCATTGGTGGGTAGGATCGAACCTGGGACTTTAGCTTAGTGTATGAGTGTCTGCCCCAGGAGCTAAAAGCCACATGGCTCATAGCTGAGGGTGTAGCAAACTCAATCTCTAGATCAGTGGTCCCCAAACTTTTCAGGGTCATGCCCCCCCTTACCAATGTCCACACACACACACCCCCGAGCCGGTACCAGGAGCAGCTCCCGGGGAGGGGGGGAGCACACTGACAGGGGTAAGGGGTCAGAGCCACAACTCGGCTGCAGTCAGAGCTGAGGCTGGGGGCCGGGCCAGGACCCAGGACCACAGCCAGAGCAGAGCTGGGCGCAGAGCAGGGCTGGGTGGTGCTTCCTCCCCACCCCTCATTGGGGCTGGCCCAGTCCCCCCACACATGTTCGTCTGTGCCCCCCTAAGGGGGGCATATCACAGTTCAGGGACCTCTTCTCTAGATGATGTAGGTGCCACCAGAGGGGACAGAGTGCCAGACCAAACAGGCAGGGTTACACCTAGAGAGCTCCCCATCCTGTAACTGCTGTGCTTCCTTTCACCCTGGATCCCGTGTGTTCAGTTCTGGATATTTCCAGTGGAGTGTCCAGTGTTTGGCACCTCCACCGGTATTGGAGACAGCAGGTCCATCGAGCCCAGCATCTTGTCTTCCTACAGTGGCCAATGCCAGGTGCCCCAGAGGGAATGAACAGAACAGGGAATCACCAAGTGATCCATCCCCCATGGCCCATTCCCAGCTTCTGGCAAACAGAGGCTAGGGACACCATCCCTGCCCATCCTGGCTAACAGCCACTGATGGACCTATCCTCCATGAGCTTCTCTAGTTCTATTTTGAACCCTGTCATAGTCTTGGTGTTCACAACATCGTCTGGCTAGGAGTTCCAAAATCTGACTGTGCACTGTGTCAAAAAAAAAAATAAATAAAAAAAAAATACATCCTTTTGTTTGAAACCTGCTGCCTATTAATTTCATTTGGTGGCCCCTAGTTCTTGTGTTATGAGGAGGAGTAAATAACACTTCCTTGTTCACTTTCTCCAAACCAGTCATGATTTTATAGACCTCCATCATATCCCCCCTTAGTCCTCTCTTTTCCAAGCTGCAAAGTCCCAATTTTATTAATCTTTCCTCATATGGAAGCCGTTCCATACCTCTAATAATTTTTGTTGCCCTTTTCTGTACTTTTTCCAATTCCAGTACATCTCTTTTGAGATGGGGTGATCACATCTGCATGCAGTATTCAAGATGTGGGTGTACTATGGATTTATACAGAGGCAATATGATATTTTCTTGTCTTATTATCTCTCTTTCTTAACGATTCCTAACATTCTGTTCGCTTCTTTGACAGCCGCTGCACACTGAGAGGATGTTTTCAGAGAATGATCCACAATGACTCCAAGATCTCTTTATTGAGTGGTAACAGCTAATTTAGATCCCATCATTTTATATGCATAGTTGGGATTATGTTTTCCAGTGTGGATTACTCTACATTTATTGACTGTCATCTGCCATTTTGTTGCCCAGTCACCCAGTTTTGAGAGATCCTTTTGTAGTTCTTTGAAGTCTGCTTGGGACTTAACTATTGTGAGTAGTTTTGTACCATCTGCAAATTTTGCCACCTCACTATTTTACCCCTTTTTCCAGATCATTTATGAATATGTTGAATAGGACTGATCCCAGTACAGAGTCCTGCGGGACACCACTATTTACTTCTCAACACATTCTGAAAACTGACCATTTATTCCTACCCTTTGTTTCCTATCTTTTAGGCAGTTATCAATCCATGAGAGAACCTTCCCTCTTATCCCAGGACAGCTTACTTTGCTTAAGAGCCTTTGGTGAGGGTCCTTGTCAAAGGCTGTCTGAAATTCTATGTACAGTATATTCACTGTATCACCCTTGCTCACATGATAGCACAGAGTTAAAGATAGCACGGACAGAACAGGATGCTGATGCTTTTTAATTAAGATCAGGCTAATCCTAGGTTGGCGGAAATTACCCCCTTTCATGGATTACACACCGTGCCACACAGCCAGAGTTTCAAGCCTGCCAGACTTTAGAGACACAGTGCAGGCAGCATATTAGCACAGTCCACTTCAGCATTGTGCCTCCCTTTTCTTTCATACACCTGGCATCTCAATCCTCATATTAAATATCTCTATGCAGGTCCCAGGAGCTGCTTAGCGCCATAATCCAGACAGACAACACAGGAACTAGCAGTAGCTGCCACTTCAACCCAAATAATGGTTTCTACCCCACTCCAGATTGCCAGAGGTTTTTATACGTCCCCAGGGACAAGGCACAGAGTCCAGACTATTTCAGATTGGACCCAAGGGTTATTTCTTGCCCATTTGTCACCAGCTCTCACAATCACCACTGGGTTTTCTACCATGTGGCCTCCAAGCCTGGTACTGGACTCAGAGCTCATCCACAAGGTCACCTCCTTTGGTCGAATGTAATCCTTTCTTACAGGCCGCCTCCTGCTGTGCTGCTTACAGAATGTTGTTTTGGGTACAAGCTGCCTGTTCTCCTTCCTCTAAATGTCTCTCTACATGTCTGCCTGTCCTTAAATAAGACCTTCCTTGAGAAGGGACTGGCTCATCTGACAGGTTTGGAACACATCCAGCATGCTGTGCAGAGGCACTCCCATACATTTGGCACCAAGACGCCCCAGACCAGGATCAAGGCCCCATAGCATTAGATGCCATTCAAGAGACACATAAATACATGATCTTTGCCCCAAAGAGCTTGCAATCCAAGAAAAAAGTGACGTGCAGGGCCATGGGTAGCACAGGCTGGAAAATAATTTCCAGTTGGTGAAACAGGGAGGTTTCAGAAATTGTTTTCTTTCTGATGCAGAACAAAAAGGAGACCTTTCAGAATTTCACAAAAAATGGGGTGCCCTCTCCCTCCAGCTGAGCCCCCAACAACAAATAGCCTCATGGCTAGGGCGCTCACCTGCCATGTGGGAGATCCAGGTTAAAGTGGCTGCTCCAAAGCAGGCAGGACTTGAAGCTAGGAGTCTGTTCTAGCCATGAGGCTATTCTGTGGTGGGATCTTTCCTGCTCATAGTGGCATTTTCTGACAGGAAGACACTTCACCAAAAAAAATCCCAAATCAAAATACTCATGCACACAGGCTTTATATCCATTTCCATTATAGGAACATATTGTCCCAGGAACTCCTCCCACCTCCTTAAGAGGTTATTCTCAAGTAATGGAGACCAGTACATTAGGGGTGGGTCTTTGTGCCTTTTAGGACCTAGTTCCATGAGGTACTTTGGAGTCAATAGTTATCAGTAAGGCTACGATTTTATCACAGAGGTAGTGGAAGTCACAGAATTTGAGACTTCTGAAGACCTCCAAGAGTTCAGCTCATAGGCACTGGAAGCTGCACGGTCCTGCCGCCATCTGGGGCAGCCAGGAGCTGCAGGGTACCCATGCTACCCAAGATAGCGGGGCCCTATGGGTGGCAGGGGGGACCCTGGAACTCCCCGCAGCTCCAGCCTACTGCAAGCATGGGGTACTGTGCAGCTCCTCACTGCCGCAGGGCCGAGAGGCTCCGAGTGGCCATGGGTGAGGGGGGCCTCCACAGCTCCTGGCTGGCCCCCACAGCTCCCAGCCTCTGGCAGCAGGGGACCCCATAGCTTAGAGCCATGGGGTAAAGGGACCCAGGAGCTCCAAGCCCCCCTGAGTGATGGGGCCCCCAGAGCTCCGAGCCAGGCCCCCCACAGCTCCCCA
Organism: Chelonoidis abingdonii; assembly: GCF_003597395.2. Lineage (NCBI taxonomy): Eukaryota > Metazoa > Chordata > Testudines > Testudinidae > Chelonoidis > Chelonoidis abingdonii. The sequence continues at coordinate 362,057,479 of NC_133769.1, forward strand.
TTTTGTGATGGATATTTTTAGTAAAAGTCAGGGACGATAAACTTTATTGTCCTTGACTTTTACTAAAAATATCGGACACAAAAATCTTAGCCTTAGTTATCAGAGGTCCAGTCAAGCTGAAAGGGCAGATCAAGTGGGGTCCCTCAGGGATTGATCCTGGGTCTGGTTCTGTTCAATATCTTCATTTATGATTTAGATAATGGCAGAGAGAGTGCACTTATTAAATTTGCAGACAATACCAAGATGGGCAGGGTTGCAAGTGTCTGGAGGATAGGATTAACATTCAAAATGATCTGGACAAACTGGAGAAATGGTCTGAAGTAAATAGGATGAAATTCAATATGGACAAATCCAAAGTATTCCACTTAGGAAGGAGAAATCAACTGCACACACAAAAAGGGAAATGACTGCCTAGGAAGGAGTACTGTGGAAAGGGATTTGGGGATCATAGTGGATCACAAATTAAATGATTCAGCATAACACTGTTGGGGAAAAAAAAATGAACATCGCTCTGGAATGTATTAGCAGGAGTGTTGTAAGCAAGACACAAGTAGTAATTCTTCCGCTCTACTTCATGATGATTAGGCCTCAACTGGAGTATTATGTCCAGCTCTGGGCACCCCATTACAGGAAAGATGTGGGCAAATTGAAGAAAGTCCAGAGGAGAGCAACAAAAATGATTAAAGGTCTAGAAAACATGACCTATGAGGGAAAATTGAAAAATTGGGTTTGTTTAGTCAGAAGAAGGGAAGATTGAGAGGGGACACAACAGTTTTCAAGTACATAAAAGGTTGTTACAAGGAGGAGAATGAAAAATTATTCTCATTAACCTCTGAGAATATGAGAAGCAGCAACGAGCAAGTAAATTGCAGCAAGTGTGGTTTAGGTTGGACATTAGGAAAAACTCCTAACAGTCAGTGTCATTAAGCACTGTAATAAGTTGCCCACAGAGGTTGTGGATTTCTGTCATTGGAAGTTTTTAAGAACAGGTTAGACAAGCACTGGTCAGGAATGGTCTAGTTATTACATAGTCCTACTCTGAGTGCCGGGGACAGGACTAGATGACCTCTCAAGGTCCCTGCCAGTCCCAAATTTCTATAATTCTATGAGGTTAGTCACATCAATGTGTGCACTAGTGGAAGGCACTCAGCTCATCACCGTAGTACAAGAGCCTATCTAGAAGTAGCCCATTCATCTCAATTCTCCCACCCACTCTCCAACTAGCTGGGCATTGTACACCACCACCTGCTACTAGTAGCAGAGTTCATGACCGTGTCTCATCAGGATTCAGGACCACTGATGTCTTGAAGTAACTTGCACATCATGCGAATGTCCATGATTTACATGTTCTGAAACAGAGCTGATAACAGCACCATATTGATTCCTATTCATGCACATCCTTAAGTGCAAGAGAAGATACAATTGCAAAATGCCTTAAATGCCCCACCTCAGTAACAGCACCCTCTGATCCACCCACAAAGGTTCACTAGCACCCTGCAATTTTGCCTTCAGAAGATTCCTTCCCCTTGATGGAAAAATCCCAACTCCCTCCTGTAGTAATATGCAAAGTTAGAAGGAGGAGCTGTTCCTGATGACAGGAATTCAACCGAATTCTCAAGCAGAGCAGAACAAGAGTCACGATCTACAGCCCTTGTAATTTAACACACAGTGAGAGGTGCTTCTTTCTGCAATGAAAACACAGCTAGCGTATCTTGACTGTGTTCTTCAGTCTTATGCATTTTTTCTTTCCTAGACAATTAAAACTCAAGAGTACCCCCTACACACACACCCCACCTCACGAATTTCTATTGCACTAATGGTTGATTTAAAGCTATACACGAGACTCAAATATTACATTTGAATCAGTGCTGGGCCTCAACTGCAAAATGTAAGCATGCCCAAAGCTTCAGAATATTAGGGGCCATTTGCAAAACTTAGATCTGGATTTAAAGCGCACATCTAGACAACTTTTGAGTGATGCACAATAGATTACCTCTTATCCTTTGCCCTTTATTGAAAGCTACGTTAAATCGGATGTTAAACTACCAGTCCAGTGGTGGATTGGTGAATCAATGTTTTTCCTTTATACGGCATAGCTCAGGCCTTTTTCAGAAGAAGTTTAGCCTCTATCTAGACTTTGGGACTGCAAAGAAAAACCATTCAGCCTGTCGGAGCATACACTCATGTCTGCCCAGCGCTGGCAACATTGGCCATTGTTTCAAGAGCTTATCACCCCTGTGCTACCTCCAGAGGCAGTAGTGGTGGGAACACTAGTGAAGGTGCCACCATGCTAGGCTGCAGGGTTGCTATCACCAGTAGAGCTGCACCTGTGGAAATTTTAAGGCAGAGACTCATGTAGACAGACCCCCAAGCCTTCAAACAATCATTCTAAGCAGTGGCTCTCAAACTTTTGTACTACTGACCCCTTTCACATAGCAAGTCTCTGAGTGTGACCCCCCCTTATAAATTAAAAACACTTTTTTATATATTTAACACCACTGTAAATGCGAGAGGCAAAGTGAGTTTGAGAGGTCTTTGGGGTGGAGGTTGACAGCTCGCAACCCCTCATGTAATAACCTCCCAACCCCCAGTTTGAAAAAGTCCTGTTTTCTTTCAAAGGAGAATCAGCTGCCACTCCTAGCTCATTTCAAGATCATTTAAAACTCTGTAGCCTAGTAGTGCAATCCCCTCACCTAACTATTTCACTGCTGATCAAAAGTGCCTAAGAAAGGAGAGGGGTGACCCTATTGTGAAGGCTGGCATGATCTACTGAGAGTGACAGTCCCACTGTGGGTCAGGAGTGGACAGAACTTGGCTCGTACCCCCCCAGAATCTATTATAAATACAAACCTGAATCCTCTGACCCGATACCATTCTAAAGTCGATCATCATTTCACTGTCTGTCTGACACGGAGGAAAAAATACAGACTATTTTAACTGCAAATTTGTAACATGCTGTTTCCACGAACATGAGACTATTTGGTCTGTTTTTTTCCATTTGGAAAGCCATTGGCAGCTGGCCATTCTTTTCCTGCTATTAAACACCTTGAGAGGGACTTGTGGCAGGCTGCTCCCAACACCACTGTCCCATGCACACACCAGATTGTGGGAAGTCGGCGTATGAAGAGGCCTTTCAACAGAGATCCCATTGATCACAGGGCAGCAGATGCCCTGAAACCAATGGCTGCTCTTCGGAAAGAGTAAAAAAAAAAAAAAAAAAAAAAGTGTTGCTTCCATTCCTAGTATTGGCCCTTGACTTTCCTTTGTGGACGTGGTCGCTGGATGACAATGACAGGTGGAACAGTTTCCTCCTTGTAAGTCACTGGTTTAAATTTGGCCCAGGTCTCTTGCTTTAAAATGGGAATCCAATTCAATCTTAACTCAAGCCTCAGTTGGTGTCTCCATAATTACTGTAAAAGCAGCAGAGAATCCTGTGGTACCTTTAGGACTAACAGACGTTTTGGAGCGTGAGCTTTCGTGGGTGAATACCCGTCCCACTGCTCGTCAGACATGCAGAGAACCTGCGTCTTGACGAAGTGGGTATTCGCACCGCCACAAGATCAGGCACCAAGTACCGTACGAAAGCTCACGCTCCAAAACGTCTGTTAGTCTATAGGTGCCACAGGATTCTCTGCTGCTTTTACAGATCCAGACTAACACGGCTATCCCTCTGATACTTGACATGATCACTGTGGCACCCCAGGGGAGTCAAGCCTGAGATTAGGGCCCCATTGTGGCTAGCTGATGTACAAAGACAGCCGGAGAGACAGTCCCTGGCCCCAAAAAGACCTTTATTCAATCTAACTCATGAAAGGACAAGACAGACAGAGAGGGAAGGGAAAAGGAGGCAAAGTGACATCCCCAAGGTTGCACACTAGGTCAGTAGCAGTAGGAATAGAAACCAGGTCTCTCGAGTGCCAGTCTAGTTGGTGATTAGATTGAAAATCTCCCCAGAAGAATTTAGGATTGAATGGGCAAAGAACTGCTCTTCTCATCCTGTCAATGAGCTCCACCAGGTTAGGATGGAGACCCATCATCGACGGCTCTACCCAAACCGTAGCTGCTCAGTAGATAAGATAAAGTATTTCTTTTTCCAGGTAAGCCGTTCCTGTCCCTTTCATCCAGCATGAAATTCAAATACCCACCTGATCAATTGCATGCCCCCAGCACACCCAGGAGCCCCTCTTTGTTTGCAAAATGCAATGTAGTGCAGCATGTATCCTAGGCGCATGTATTCATTTGGCTCGAGTGAGTGTTACTTTGGGTGCTGTATCCAATTGCCATTTCAGCTGCTAGTAATTTCTTGGCTCCTTGATTGCATTGGGGCAGTGGGGTGGGGGTGGGGGGTGGAGAAGAGCAGAATGTTGCATCATCAGCTACTGACTGTTGTGTCAGCCCAGCACTGGGTAGGCAGGTCAAGAGTCAGTTTAGACGAGAGGGGACAAACAGGAGCGAATGAAGAGAAAGGGTATCCAGCCTGGGATATGGGATACAGTCCTCTACCTCACCTTGAAACAATGACACTGGGTAAAAGGTGAACAGTCTGGAAATTCAGTTAAGCCCTCAAACGATCAACCCAGCACCTTCCTCTTATTTCCTTCTACTTTGAGGAAGTCGTATAGTGGGACACAGGTGGGTGGATGCATAACGGGTGTTTTATGAACCTTCATATTTGGAGCCAGTTTGTTCAGGCTTCATGAACCCATCTGTCCTAGCTTTGGAAGAATACGAACAGATCAAATTGGCACACTTCCTTTAAGTACTAAAAGACAATGTCTGATATTGCTAAAGCTATTAAATGTACAAGCTTTTGAGCACGGTTAACAAGTGGCAATCTACAGATTTCTAAAGGCATCGATCAAGTTTTTTATTGCATTTCATTGACATGGTATCTGGGTGTATGTTAAATGGTTTAAACCGGGATATTAGAAGTATAAAGACAAGACACTACCCTACACTTGTACAAACAGTTATGCTAAGAGTCCCAGGTTTCACAGTCTTGTGAATGGAAAGGAATTGGATACAAAGAACTTTTCACTACTCAATGCAGCCACGGTCATTCTATATTTCCAACTAGCTCCATGGTCTGGGCCGGTTACCAAGAATACCCTGCCTCTAGTTCATCCTGGTGTTAATAAGTTCCAGCACTTGCAACAACCAAAGTTTGTGTAGTAGACTAGAAATGTGTCCACATGGGAACTAGAAGGTAGCAAGTTTGGGCTGTGAATAGGCAGTGGTGACTTGGACCTTTCAATTCCACCCAAGAGTCTGACAGCTAGTGCAGGGAGCAGCGTATCAAATTTACTATCTGTTTTTAAACAACAACATCCCCGTCTTCTGGAGCATCCTGTTATCATTCTGCATTTGGTAGGCTCATTGGCCATGCCAAGGGGCATTCTAGACCCCAATCCTGAAATCAAATCCATATGGGCCGACCCCTGCACCTCTTGGGAACGTCTAACTAACTAACTGCAGTGCGTCTCTGTGGATCCAACTGCAAATTTGGCACCTGAAAAGGTATTGATTCATTTCCAACTGCATATTCACAAAAAAAAAAACCCAAACACACATGCCAAGAAATCCAATGTAAAAATTAAACACTAAAATGTGTTTTTGATTTGAATTGCAATACAATGTTATCAGCATAAATACTCCCACCTCTCCCCTGTGTACGTCGCTAGGTAACAAACAGAAGTCCATGAGGAAAAAGATCTACAAGGCTGATGAGTAACAGAAACAACAAGGGACCTTCTGACTAACGGAAGGCAGTCTGATAAACACGGTGTGGAAATTTTACCATCTATCCAAGGATTTCAGGCTTTGTCTGAGATCATCTCTTGAATATTTACTCCCCCTGCAACTAGAAATGATTCTGAGAGAAGCTGAAAGACTATACCCTTACAGTCACTGCTCCCGTGACATCTGCAGCTCTGACGTGGAGAATGCAGCCTATGAATGATTCAAACTTCTGCAGGTTAGCATTACACATAGAAATAAAACTAGAAACAAAGCAAATTAATTATTCAACGCACACTAGAAAAACCCACACAGCCTGTCAACCTTGACTTTAAAGATGCATCATCTGCCAATGCTTAAACATTTCTTACTGTTGAATAAGTGAACTGATTGCCAGTCAGCCTTCCCAAGGAAAAAAAGAAGTTTGTTTGCAAATACAGCAGCAACATTTTACTAAGACTTTAGGGAATGCAATTAGCACACATTTCATTAGAGAGATACACATGACATACATTGCAGCAATTTTTGTTTCTGGTTAGTCTGTCATTTGCTGAGGCTCTGATTGTGTGGAAACTAAACCAAAGTTGTTAATTGCAGATCAGGTATATTCCTCTTTGACCACTTTCAAGCAAAGCAAAATTAATTTACTCATGATGAAAATGTAAAGGGAAACTGTCAGGTCAAATTTTGGCTAAAGTTTGTGGGGGGGTTTTGTTTGGTTAATTTTCCCTGGGGAGAATAGGTTGTTTTCAGTAGTACATTACCGTAGTGCTTAGAGGCCTCAACTGAGATCAGCGGCAGACTGAGCTCTACAGACACACATCACAGACAGTCCTCGCTCTAAAAAACTTCGATATAAAACGGACAAAAATCAGCACTTTTTTTTTTTAAAAAAAGAGAAACAAATAATGGAAATTGTTATTTTCTACAACTAAAGCCATTCCCTGCTGCATCGACTTGTCAGTCATGGCAGCATTGCACTGATGCCCTGACTAACAATTAAAGTGAAACTGACTTAGATTTGGTGAAATATCAGAATCCTAATTTCACCGTCTACCTATGCCCCCAGTTCCAATCCTGCCAGCGCTGGGTCTTTCCCATCTGATGGCTATTCAGTGGCCTCTGTGAAATGAGTGGGTGGTCTCAATGCAGTCCCTAGGAGGACAGGTATCCACATCACAAGAGCCACTCCACCATAACTGGTGTGCGCAGGCACCCCCATCCCCTCTTGGAGACCATCTCAGCAAAGTCCTGGGGGTAGCAGAAGCTGAACTGTCCCCTTTTGCCCACAGAGATGGTCCATGCCGTTTAGGGTTGAAGCACATGGTGGGCCTGAGTGGAGAAAGCCGGCCCTGGCCACACTCCTGTGCTGTGAATAGAAGTAGGTCTTTGGACTTCAGGGGAAAAAAATCAGTTTGAAAATTTTCACTTAATTTTTTTGAGGAACATTTTTAGAAAAAAATCTTTCATAGGCTACATGTGGAAAAAATCTGAGGTCAAACTTTAGTTCCTATTTCTTGCATTGACAAGTAGATGATAAACTAAGGAAATGAAATTCATTGTGACTCATAGGATCTGTATATTATTATTAATCTCCATGGAAATCAAATAAGCCACATCTCTCATTACAAGTTAGAGTTAATCATATTTAAAACATTAAAAAGTATGAGCACCAGACATTGGCTATCAATAATAGTTTCGTTTAATCAATTAGCGAATGGCCATATAGGCATTCATTTCAATTGCGAGCCCCTAATTGCACTGGAAAATGCTGATTTTCTTGAAATACTTCCTAGTTAAGTAAATAGAAATTAAGTTCCTTAGGAACAGACTCTCCAGCTCCAAATGTAATAATCACATGCATCTATACAAGGCTCTCCTGCCCCACTGGGACTGTAATGAAATTTGAAGTTATTGATTTCATGACCACCCTGAAACCATTCAGTTTTAAAGGAACTGGCCTAAGTATACAGTAGCCCTAAGGCAGTGGTCCCCAGACTGAGGGGTGCACACCCCACCAGGGGGTTGAGGAGGAATGTTTAGGGAGTGTGGGGAGCCGGGCCCAGGCCAGTCCCCACATGGAGCGGGGAGGGAGCACCACCTAGCACTGCTCTGCCCCCAGCTCTGCTCCGGTCCCACTGACAGCCGTGGCCTCGACTCTCAGTCATAGCTGCTGACCCCCATCACAGCCCAGCTGCAGTCCCAACCCCGCTCCCAGATGCAGCTCTGCTCCTGGTCCCAGCCCCACAGCCGTACCCCCAGTCTCCTCAAACCACTCCAGCCTCAGTTCCGTTCCCAGCCCCAGCCCCACAGCCTTTCGCGTTCCCAGCCCCAGCCCCCAACAGCCCTGCCCGGCCACGACCCCGCTGCCTGGCTCCAGCCTCCTCACTCACGCCACCCAGCCTCAGGCTCCATTCCTGGCCCCCCAAGCCCCAACCCGGGCTGCACCTCCAATTCCCAGCACATAGCTCCCAACCCCAGACACTGCCCCCAAGCCTGCAGACCCAGCCCTGGCCCCCTGACTTCTCGTCGTATACTCCTACGACCACGCTCAAACGCACCCGAAGAGAACAACAGCCCTCATCCCGAGCCTTGCGACGGAATCAAGGGGGGTGCAACATGAAAGACTTGGGACGCACTGCCCAATAAGGAGAAGAGCAAAACTGTCTTCTGCCTTGCCAACCACAGCCCATTCTCTGCATAATTTCACTCAGAGGTTGCGACAACAGCACTCCCACTATATTCAGATGGCTTACACAAAGTTAACACACAATCCAGACTCACCGCCCTAAACCAGCGACCTGCAATTCCCTCTTCTCCTCGCCATATCGGTCCAGCCAGGAGCGAAACCCACGCAAAGGTTTTTTGTTCAACTCTTACTCCACCCCTAACCAATGGGATGCAAACAGTTACGGCCTACAATCCTGTAAAAGGTGCTACGCACGTCTGACCCCAGTGGGACTATATTATAAGCATGCTGCTTAAAAGTTAAACATGCAAGGTGTTTCAATTAGGTTAAGCCCTGAACAAAAACCTTAGAATGCCAGAAGGTGGAGAGGCTACATGATCGGATATGTCTAGCCACAAGAACAGCTTTCTGAACTAGACGTCTCTCTTCCCCACTTCAACCTAATCAAGCTCGCCGTTATCCCCCTAGAAGGAGTGGCAGCTCCTCCCAAGAAGTCTGCGAGGGGGGAGAAGGCGTGAAAAAAACAAAATAACGGACAGCATATAATATTGACGCAGGACAGACATTGTGCCTTTTGCCTGATAGCTAAGAAGTATCTTAGTCTATGACCACTAGTCTCCCCAGAGGACGGAAGATTGCCGTGGCAAACAACTTAGCATCAAATAAAGACATATATCAAACCAGACAAGGACAGCCACACTAACAACCAACCACTCATGAACAACCCCACACTTGGCAGAGAGAGCACTTAGTAGACAAAAACGATCCCCCCACCCCCAGCCGCCGCATCTCCAACATCCTCATTGACTGCATGACACCAACAGGCCGCCATCTTCTAGAGAGCTCTTCCTCCCACCAAGTTTCCGTGTACTAAGGCCAAACGTTTTTTTTTTTTGTACGATCAATACTAAAGAAAAAGTTTCTGCACAACTGAAGACAGATTTACAGTTTTTCAACCATTTTCCACATGTAAAAGTTTCGAACGGAGGTGTGGACCCCTTTGGAAATCTTAGGCATAGTGTGTGGACCTCCAGAGGTCCACAGACCACAGGTTGAAAATACAATCCTTTAAAATGCAGATGACCACTTTTTCCACTGGTGAGCACAGAACTACAGTTACAGGCCAAAAGAAAGCAAATATATCACGTCTATTTACGACTGCATAAACATTTGCAAGAGTCACTTAAGACCAGAAATGAATTATGTCTAGCGGGCCTAGGCAGCCTCCATCAGACATTTATGGACTAGCACTAACAATAAATCAAAATAGCCAGAGATCAGCAAGTTAATGGAGCTTGTTTGATAAATGGCAGATGAAATTCAATGTTGATCAGTGCAAAGCGATGCACACTGGAAAACATAATCCCAACTAGACATATAAAATGATGGGGTCTAAATTAGCTGTTATTACTCAAGAAAGATCCTGGAGTCACTGTGAATAGTTCTCTGAAAACAACCACTCAAATGTGCAGCAGCCGTCAAAAAACCAAACAGAACGTTGGGAATCATTAGGAAAGGGATAGATAAGACAGAAAATGTCATATCACCTCTGTATAAATCCAAGATATGCTTACATCTTGAATACCGTGTGCAGATCTTGTCGCCCTCTCTCAAAAAAGATATATTGGAATTAGAAAAGGTACCAAGAAAGGCAGCAAAAATTATTAGGGGTATGGAATAGCTTCCCATCCGTTTGCAGTTTAGAAGAGACACAGCTGAATCTACCACAAAATACAAACAGCTGCAAAAATGTATACCATCCCAACAATGTATATAAAATTCTTAAATAATGATCTAAAATAATATAAACGAAGCCTTGAAAGTAGGTCTTTTCTACATGCATATTATTCCTCATTAAAGAATAATATGTAAAAAGATTAATAAAACTGGGACTTTTCTGCTTGGAAAAGACACGACTAAGTGAGAATATGACAGAGATCTATAAAAATCATTTACTATCTCCCCATCAGTCATAAGGAAGTGTTATTTACTCCTTCACATAACAGAACTAAGGGTCACCAAGTGAAATGAGTAGACAGTAGGTTTAAAAACAAACAAAAGGAAGAATTTCTTCATCTAGTGCACAATGAACCTGAGAAATGTGTTGCCAGAGCATGCTGTGAAGACCAAGACCATAACAGGGTCCAAAATAGAACTAGATAAATTCATGAAGCATAGGCCCATCAATAATTATTAGCCAGGATGGGCAAGGATGGTATCCCTAGCCTCTGTTTCCCAGATGCTGAGAATGGGCGACAGGGGATGGATCACTTGATGATTCCCTGTTCTGTTCATTCCCTCTGGGGCACATGACATTGGCCACTGTTGGAAGACAGGATGCTGGGCTGGATGGGTTATTGGTCTGACCCAGTATGGCCGTTCTTGTCTGACAGACAAGTTCCAGAATTGTGGCACCAACATTATGCCTTTAAGGGAGAAAGACTTCCAGTGCTGTCTGGAATCCAACCATTCATGATAAAACCATGGCTACGCTGTAAGCAGGGAAAACACTGAGCATTCGCAATCACTTATATCTGCTTTAATTTTCAAGATTGTAAAAAAAATGACCTGAACGTTAAGGGAACAGGATGATGCATAATTATCCCCAACCTCATGTATAACTGGCCATTCAGAGCTCCTAAAACCAGAAATATTTACATTTTCAAAACATACATGCTGACCTGGGGATTTTTTGGCCTCCAGTTGATGAGAGTTCAACATCAAAAGATAACACTTCAAAGGTATTACAGAAGAAAAACAGACTTTAATCTCACTAAGTAAATAAGTACAACATATACTAGCTCCCTTTAAAGTCTTTATTCAAGATTTTCACAAGTCAAGAGGCAAATTTCCTCCCCAGCATAAACAGAAGGATGAGAAGGTGAGAGGTTATTTAGGAGGAGTTACCCACATAAGTCTTTTACAGAGCAAACACCAGAAATGCATTCTTCACTCTTCCTACAAACTGAAGTCTTTGCCTGCAGTTGCAGAAACCAGTTATCTTTGGTATTCCAATGAATCCCCCCGAAAACCATTTTTCCTGCTCCACCCAAAGCCAGAGAGGGAACAGAACTGAGCGAGGTGTTCTTTCACCCTTTAAAGAACAGATCGCTCTGTTTCTTTTTGAAGCAAAACAAAGTGTTCACATGGGTTCAACATGACAGAGACTATTAATGAAGTGGTGGAAACACACTGTCAGCAGAGTACGGATTTCAGCCCTGCCTATTACTTGCCTTGGAAAGTATACAAACACTTTGCAATCTTCATTCATTCTCCCTGTGACACTGCACCCCATATTCTTCAGTGATATTATATGGCATGATTCTGATGTATTTTATGCAAGATAAGTCATGTGAGATATATCATTGGAAAGATTATGATTTACTGAATATGATTGTCCTATTTGTATGCATGTACCATTTTTGTATCTGAAGTTAGGCATATTGACTAGATATCTATTATACCTGGGGAATGCCCACTAGGCAAAAGATGCTCAATCTAGGTGGCTGGGAAGGGCCCATTCAGGTTGATGAGCCATTAGGAGAAAACAATAGGTCTTAGAACAGAGGTGGGCAAACTAAGGCCCACGGGCCACATGTGGCTTGTGGGACCCTCCTGCCCTGCCTGGGAGGCTAACCCCAACTCCTACCCCGCGCCCACAGCCTCAGCTCACTGCACCACCGGTACAATGCTCTAGGCAGTGGAGCTTTTGCAGAGCCATGGCCTGACCCAGTGCTCTGAGCTGCGCGGTGGCGTGGCTGGCTCCAGCCAGGCAGTATGGTGCCTATCCTGGTGCTCTGGGCAGCGCGGCAGTAGCGCCACCAGCCACCGGTGCTCCATGAAGCGCGGTAAGGGGCAGGGAGCGGGGGTGTTGGATAGAGGGCAGGTGTGGTGGTCAGGGGGCGAGGGTGTGACTAGGGGGCAGGGAACAGGGAGATGGAATGGGGGCACGGGTCCCGGGGGAGCAGTCAGGAAGGAGAGGAGGGGTTGGATGGGGTGGTGCAGACAGTCAGGGGACAGAATCGGTCTAGGGTGATCAGGAGACAAGAGGGGTGAATGGAAGGAGGGTGATAGGCGGGATGATGGGGCAGGAGTCTTCGGTGAGATGGGGACATCGGCAGTGGACGAAAAGTCAGCAGGGGCAGGGGGGGGAAATCAGATAGGGGTGGGGTGCCGGCCACAGTGGCCTCGTCCCTCCCATAGTCAAAATTTTCAGAAACCGATGGTGCCCTCAGGCAATAAAAAAAAAAAAGTTTTCCCACCTTCAGTCTAGATGAGCTAATCTCCCACATGCCTGGGGAAGTCTCCTAAAGTGACACTACACATACAGCACTCTGAGAATCAGGTGCTGTGGCACTACAGAGACATGTACCAGTCATCTCTGTATACCACTATTTATGCTGCACTGCTCTTGTTATACCAACTCCATCTTCTGTGCAGGAGCCATTAGGTTATCCATCACATTTTGAGAGGTCTCTATAATATGTACCGATAAAGCATTATTTAAGACCAGTTGGTAATAATCTACTCTGCCTCTTTCCTGCACACATCTCTGTAGTAAAGCCTTATAGTTATATGCACACACTATCGGGCGACCTAGACAGACGTGACCAGAATTACCGCAGCAAAACCCACACTGGCTCAGCTGGTCATAAGTAACAATCAAAGAGTCCAGAATACGTCCACAGCACAGAGGAGCAGGCAGATGCAAGCATTCGGAATGCCCAGAACATCACTGGCAGGAAAAATGGTTACTTGCCTTGTAACTCTTGTTCTCAGATGTGTTGCTACATATCCATGACAGTAGTGTACGCGCCGCGCAGTGCACCGTTCGTTCTGAAAAGTTTTACCCTAGCCAACTCAAGCGGGATGCCGGCAGGTCGCCCCCTAGAGTGCGCCGCTATGCGCGGCGTGAATATATACCCCTGCCGGCCCGCTCGCTCCTTCATTACTCTTCTTGGCCAACGGTCTACTCCGACAGTGGGGAAGGGAGGCGGAGTGTGGATGGATGACGCAACACATCTCGAAACAACGCTCATAGGCAAGTTAACCATGTTGTCTTCTCGAGTGCTTTGCTCACTATGCCTTCCGATAGGTTGGTCTCCAAGCCTTACCTAGGGGGTGGGTCGTGAGAGTGAAGATGTCACAGTGCGCAAACCAGCAGAACGAAGGACCACATCAACCCCGGACTGGCTGGGATCCAGGCTAATGGCTAGTAATTCAGTGCACGAGTGGAACCAGGGTCGCGCGACTCTGCAAGATTTCCTGAAGATGGGAACTACGTCGAAGGAACGCTAACCCGAAGCGAGCCAAGGCTCTGGCTAGAGTGGTGCAGTTATACCCCCGAACGGGACGATGCGCTGAGGTCGTAACCATGTTCTTATGCAGACGTTACCACTAGAGGAGACTCTTGTGAGGAACTGGCAGCCCCCTTAGCATCCGCTCAGACCTATTGCCGACAAAGAGCTGGAGGGACTTCGCCGCGGAACGGCTTATATTCCTATCTATATAAAGAGTCGCGAGCACCCTTGCGCAGATCCTAAGGCAATGTACTGTTGTTCTCTACGAGATGAAATAGGTTTAGAGGAAAGAAGCACCGGAAGGATATGTCTGGTGTGAGACTCGTCGGAAGGCTGAGACAATTTTGGGAGAGAACGCAAGGAGTTGCACGGCCTAGGTTAGCATCACGTCTGTCTCGTGGAAACGACAACCGGTATGGGAGGGATCCACAGACGATCATGCACGCAGCTCTGAATACGCGACCAGCAGTCGGCTCTGTGAAGGCCACATCAGGACCCGATTTCCAGGAACAATGGAGAGAGGGAGCAGTAGTCAGCAGGATTGTTCAAAGCGGGGGAACATTAAAACAATGACAACACAACGTTACGAGATCCCAACGGTTGGGCTGTGACAGACAATTGAGAGGGTAAAGGCGCATCCAGCCCTTTGTGAGGAATACTAGTACCGAGTGGGATGGCGGAAAGGCGAATGGTCAATCGGACCCGTGGTGGAAAGATAGTCAGAATGGCCGCCCAAGTGAAACCCGGGATGCTGAGGAGCCATAAGCCAGGCCTTGTTGTTTGGGAAGGACCATGAGGTATCTCCAAACGATCGGCAGCGCATGCGAAACAATTGGCAGAAAAGCGTGAGAGCCGCTTTTTCGCATCACCAGCGTACTAAAACGCATTCCACTTCAGGCTTACGATATCGTCCTCAGTCGGAGGGCTTTCGACAGCGAGAAGTACGTGCCTCACGTGGAGACGAGCAGGTGCAATTCGGACACCGTTAGCCACAGCAGAAGCCACGCCGAGAGTGATAAGGACTTGAAAGGTCCGGCGTGACAAAGCCGCCGTGGTCACGCGTGTAGGTCCAGGTGAAGAGGCAGGGAAACAGGTCTCGCAACTACCGAACAGTCAGGAGCAGTAGAGTACGCAATGCTTAGACGTGCCATGCCGCCGGCGATGAGAATCAAGCCGGGCCCTGTCCCTGCGCGGCTCCCAGTAAGGACCTTGAGGGATTAATAGGGAACGGAGGGAAGCATAAACAAAGTGCGTTCCACACGGATCAGAAGGCATCCGCTACCGAGCCCGCTCAGCGGCCTTAGGAAGGAGCAGAACAGCGAACACTTCCTGTATGCGTGCGAGATGCAAAAAAGATCTATGTGGAGGATGCCCCAACTTGCGGAAAATCGTAGGGCTACGTACCTGGGAGGGGAGCATTCGTGGGAGCCTGGAGCACGCACCGAGACTGAGATGTCGCAGCAGGGGGTTATTGCGCGCCACACCGGGAGAAGGAAGCGACTAGGTGGAACTGAGTTGCGGCTAGGGCAAAATTCCCACACACAAATATGGCCTCCCGACAAGAGAAGAGGAGATCTCTCCCGCCCTGACTATGTTGTACATGTACACCGCATGTTGTGGTATGTCTATGGAAAAACTGCCATCACAGCAGCGGCTTGGATCTGCGCGATGGATGAGGACTTGCAAGCAAGGCGGACCGCTCTCAATATTCCCGTTACGTTGATATGCGAGAAAAGCCATAAATGAAAAGAGAGAGGAGACCAGCTACCCTGACGTCAATCTCACGGGCCTAATGTGGGCTCCCCATCCCAAGTCCGATAGCGTCACTATGTACACAAAGTATCGTTGATGGGACAATCGAGGGCTGTGCTGAGGATGAAATGGGCGCTCGCCGCGCAGATCGACAGGAAGCAGATCACTCTCCAGCCACATGTGAGGGAGAAAGAGTTTAGCTCGTGTTGGGACTGTGTGACGACGAGTCACCAAAGACCGACTGGGACTTGCGAGCTGAGATGAGCCACGCTGCAGGTCATGACAGATAGCGACTCATGCGAAAGTGTGCATAGCGTCGCTTGCGCACGAAGTTGCAGGCCGCCAATTGGGCCAGAGTGTTGAGGCAGGTTGCGACCGATAAGAGTTAGAGGTGACTGCCTCATGATACACCTCCGGGATAGAGAAGGTGTTATCGAACCTAAGCTGGAATCGGGACCAAGGGAAAGAAGTCGGCCTCGGGCCAGTGATGTAGAGTCATAATTAGGGAACTGGCGCCGAAGAATTTGACTCCTCAAGTGGGTAGGGACAGAATGGACTTCTCTACAGTTCAGCATCAGGCCTAGTTGTGCAAAAAGGCGGTCTGATCATCGCGGACGTGGGAGAGCATCTCTGGCCTCTGCTGTACGTCCTCGATAAGCCAAGTCGTCGAGTGTAGGGGAATTATCATGCACCCGGCTGCGAACGAAGGAGGCGACGAAACTACGGCCATGCACCTTCGTGAACACTTCCAGGGCCGCCTGAGCAGCCTCCGAACAGGGAGGGAGTGAATGATATGACGGTGGCCCTATGAGAAACGCGCAAGACCTGCCCGATGGGCGGGGACGTAAAAGGCGTATATAAAATAGGCGTTCTCTCTCCACGATTCAGTAGAAGCTGCAGCGGTAACACGGAGTCTCCAGCCGCGTTACAAGGATGGGCAATGAATGTCCAAGGAAACCAATGCGATATCTTCAACTCAAGTAAATAATTGTTGAGGTCCGCGAGGCTCGGAAGGGAATGGGCACGCGAGCACCTCCCTTGGCCTGGGAATCAAAAAGTCGTGGGAAAGTAGAAACCACTTCTGCCTGTTCATCGTTATTGCGAGAGCCTCTCTGATGAGCCACGTGTGACTACGAGGAGGAGACACGCGGGCGCGGAGAGAATCAGCTGACGTGATAGAGATGTAGTGCCCGGGTCGGACGTGAAAGGAGTCCGAGAGGGGGAGGGAGGGGAAGGCGGAAGGCGAGTACGAGGACAAACGAAGGTGGTATCCAAACCGCAGTGTGCGGAGTGACCCAACGGCTTGAGGATGCCGCGCCGCACAGGGAGGAAGTTAGGAGAGACGGCATCCGGGAGAAGGGTGGAGAGGGTTTCACATGGAGGGAACGATAGGTACAGAGTCGGGTCGCCTCGAGGCAGGGGCGTATCTTCAAAATGAGGACTTCTGGACTCGAGCCGAAGTAAAGGCCTTGGTAGGTCCTGGCCTTGATCCCTCTCGATCTACGACAGACTGTGTACTGCGCGCTGCCATTCTATATCTGTGTGCGCCTGCAATAGAGTCTTTGTTCTTGTCGGTGCTGGCGGGAAGGCCTTAAGACGATCTAGATAATGGTTGTTATAGTTGCGGGCTGGACAGGGTTACGCTGTGTGTCCACGGGCGTATGCAATCCAAGAGCCCGGACTAACTGACCCATTATCCTTTAGCTATTGCAGCAGCGGGTCGGATCTTCCGAGAACAGACCCTGGCCCCAACACGGAGATCTGGATTCCGGATGGTGTTGCTAGGGTTCCGGAGGAGGGCCGGGAGACTGCAGCCAAGACGATACGAACGCCAATCGTGACGACCGAACGCAAAGCCAGAGATTCTTGGTCAGCAAGTCGGCCGCTGTCCAGTTGCTAGCCTGCAAGAGAGGAGGTGCGTGCATCACTTTCTTTCCCTTCGCCAGATAGGTGACGAAGACTCCTGACAGACGACCGCGTCTTGCTGGATGAGCTCTTTGAATTTAACACCTGCTGTCCCGAGTTAAGAGGACCTAGCGGGCACACTGAGTGAGAGTCATTGCTGGTTAGAAACTTCGTTAGCCTGCAATGCTCTCCGCAGAATAGAACCTTGCGGCTAGGCCAGTAGGTCCACTTCTTGCGTCCTTAGGACTGTGGGGCTTGGCTGCTTCTTGCCCATGAGCGTTCCCTTCTCGTTCACCGATTGAAACCACAGAGGGAACGATGGGAGACGGCGTGGTGGATATATAGTGTCAATAGGCTCTTAGATGGACCAGTATTGTGCTTCTATCCCGTCGGGCAGATGGGCTGGAGAACGGAGGCGGTGACCTGCCAGATGGTGTATGGCGTTGCTCTGTCTTGTGTTAATAAAGTGGCAGGAGGCAACACGAGTGGTAGGGGTCAGCGTGAGATCATATACTGCCACACGAGGGCCTAACACCTCAGAGGACCTTCATTCGGTTCCTCTGATGGTCATAATGTTGTCAGCGCCACCTCTGTGACCCACCTCTGAGGAAGGTCTACTGGTGGATGTCCCTCAAGTTCCTATGGGGGTAGGACCCTATGAGATGTCGTTCCGGCCAACTGCTTCATCAGCGAGGAAGAATTGACGAGTGATCCTGGCAAGAGGTGGGCTATGGAGGTCCGTTATGACTGCGCAGTACCGGATTTCAGGACGTCACTCGAGGACTTTCCGCAGGCAGCGAAGGACGGACTCGCCTTCCCTCAGGGGATGTGTGGGGCCGATCGGACAGCTTGCAAGCAACTCTGGTAGGCCTCGCGTTCTGGCATAGCGCGGGCACGTGCGGCGGTGAACGAAGCGGCAGCAACCCTGGGGACTTTGATGTAGCCCAGGGACGTCCAGAAGCCCAGTGCATGTGGGCCACTGCTCATGGTGACCTTGGTCTGGCGAGATAGTGGCAGGTCTTTCAGAATCCAGATAGATACTAGTTCAGTACCGGATCGCAGTACAGCCTCTGTCAGGGAGGGCCATTGGTGGGCCGAAGCGCAGGATAGCATAAGAATCCAGCGCCCTTGTGATGCGACGTCTCCCAGCGGGTAAACATAAGGTGCCGAGAGGATCTGGTTGCGTGAGTCGTACCGGTCCGACCGGACCGGACTCTTGGGACCGGGGCACTCGGGCGTGAGGATTCGAACCTTGTGAAAGAGCACCTGCGTGCCCACCGTTGAGCGTCCTGGATTGTAGTATAGCGGCGCCGGTAAGCTTGGCAGAGCTTAGACTCCCGGAGCGTGCCGGGAGTATCTGGATCGCGCGATGATGACCCTCTCGGCGTTTCGCCGTTGCGGAGGTCGGAGGCTCCCCGGTGCCGCGGTAGGGGCCGTGAGTGCCGGGACTCGAGCCTCCGTCGCAGAAGGGGAGACCTCCCTTGTGATCGGTGCCGGAGATCGACGACCAGTGCCTGGCTTGGCCTGGGCGCCGGTCGGAGAATCCGGGGAGCGTGCCACTCATAGGGGTGGCTTGCCCTTAGAAAGCCACACCCGCACCGGCGGCGCCGGGTTGGGGCAGCCCAGGCTCAGTCAGAGCGAATCAGCGTCCCGTGCGACGAGAAACCTCCGTCCACGCCCGAGACTATCAGCTCTACCCAGATCTTGGCGGGGAGCTGGGAGGGATCGGACTCGACGGACCGCCGGGGCCCATAGTCCACGAACCCCTTGCAGCAGCCAGCACGGCCGGCGCCGGCATGGGTGCTCCTTACGGGGCGCTTAGCCGGATGAGACGCGTAGAGGGCCTCTTCGCGGGAGCCGGTTCGGAGAAGGTTCCGTGCCGGTGCGTCTTCGCGGTGCGGAGGGGTCCGGTGCCGGAGCCGCGCATACGGTGCCGGAGGCGGGGTAAGTGGCTCATACAGGCTGACGACTTCTCCTCGAGGGCGCTGGCTCGCCTCCCTTTGTTCATGTTCGGACGGAATGACTATAGCAAATGCCATATCTTATCTAGTTATGATGTGTGATTCCCCCAGGCACCTTCCAGGCAGCGCGTCGTGGGATTCAATGTGTGGAATGGATCGGCTTCTTACAAGTCGAGCAGCCTTGTAACCCCGGCGAACCAACGGCATCAGCCCGGCAAAGGGCACGGGAAAGGGCCGGAGTCCCTACCGATACGGACCAGTACTTATAGACAACGTATAACATCTAACTATAACTACAACTACAACTACGGTTTATTGCTTAAGTAACGATGACTTTAATAACTAGAGACCCAGTAACCAATTGAACATAGAGAATGAGGATTGGAGGTCAGCTTGTATACTGTCCGCGCTCCACAGTTCACAACGATCCGACACGGGAAGGCTAGGTAGAGGAAGGAACTGAGGAGCGGGCGGGCCGGCAGGGGTATATATCACCCGCCATAGCGGCGCCACTCTAGGGGGCGACCTGCCGGCCCGCTTGAGTTGCTAGGGTAAAAGTTTCCGACGAACGTGCACGCGTGGCGCGTACACCTACTGGAATGGATATGAGCAAGCACTCGAAGAAGAATGACCATTAATCCCGGCAAAACTGCAGCATCGAAGGAACATGAGCAGTAAGACCCACTTACAACCTTCCCGCCCTCAAAAAAATAGTAGACTTGACAACATGAATAGCAGGAGCACACGATGCATCAGACAAGGCTGGGTCTTGATTGAGACACCAACTGGTTCTGAAAGCTCCTGCCTAGGGAAGATCCTCTGTAGACAGCATTGGGAGAGAACTCACCAAGACGTAATACATCTAAAGTGATGAGAACTTCAGCCAAACTGGGTAGCATGAGATGATGATATTGAGGTCAATGAGGCAGATGTGAATGAGGAAGAGGAGAACAGCCAGCAGGGAGGTGCAACACCAATGTTGGGGCACAGTGAAACAAGAAGGCAAAGCTCAAGGCTGAACGCAGAAGCACACCAGATGAGATTCTCTCCATCACAAAAAATCAGTGCTAATTAAAGTCAATCTAAGAAAAAGAAACATTCCCAACTATTAGTCTAGCTGGAAATAAGAAAAATCTGAATTTTTAGCTATAACTAGCTTCAGAACAGAGAATCTGCCCTCCAGCCTTATCTGGTTTCAGCATGTGTTTTATTGAGAAGTTAAATGAGAACAGATTTTTAAACCCAACACAGACACAAACAGTTTCCCCTTGGTAAGTCATGCATGCTCTTGTAGAGTTTGTTCTATGATTTTTCTTGAGAATTTTTTCCTATTGCATCATTGAAAAGTGTTTTATACCAGCCAGAAAAGCACAAACCTTGCAATTAGTAACTCATTCTAAGTGCTAGAGAAATGCCTCCTCCCCCCCCCCACGCAAACAGATTTTGCCTTATTGTTTCAATTAAAGTTTGTTTGTTTTTTATTGTCACATTCTTTGCACAT
This sequence comes from Chelonoidis abingdonii, assembly GCF_003597395.2. Lineage (NCBI taxonomy): Eukaryota > Metazoa > Chordata > Testudines > Testudinidae > Chelonoidis > Chelonoidis abingdonii. The sequence goes on from NC_133769.1 coordinate 362,078,323, forward strand.
CTGCTGTATGATTATTCAGAGAACCAAGTGCCAGTCACGTGGTTCTCCTGGTTTGGGGAAGGGTGGAAAAATCCTTGTTTTACAGATTATGAGCTCTTTATTTCCCACAATTTCTCCTCCGTGCTCTAAGAAACATTCTTTAAAACATATCCATCATACAATTCTCTGTTGTGTAATGAAGCAGGAGCTCCATTCTGCCCTGCCCTCATCTAGATTTTTGCTCTCTTCTCTTGAGTAATCAATTTGGGTGCCAGGTTTCAGAGTGGTAGCCATGTTAGTCTGTATCAGCAAAAACAACAAGGAGTCACTGTGGCACCTTAGAGACTAACAAATTTATATAAGCTTATGCCCAAATAAATTTTTTAGTCTAAGGTGCCACGAGCACTTCTCGTTCAATTTGGGTGAAACCAGCTTGTGTAACTAAGCATTAAAAGTACAGTTATTGTCAGAAAACTGGCAGAGTAAATGATGCTTATTCAACAAATCTACTCCCTGCGTCTCTTCAGCTGTGTCATGTCTGCTTTAGTGACAAAAGCAAAATTTTTACTCCTCCATATTGGTTAGCCCTGTTAAGTCGACCTAGCTATGGGAACACAAGCTTGATTCTATTTCAACTTGTCCATCAAGAATATTGTCAGCAAAGCCCTAACTAAAGGGTCAATTCCTAACCTCAGACAACACTGACCCAGTAGCATTGCACAAGTGTCATCAACAGCAGAATCTGGCCAGCAAAATCTCAACTAATCACATGCAAGTCCGAAAGAACCCCACTTGCTTTTCAGACACCATGACACTGGCAGACCAGGTCAGTTTGGGGTCACAGGCCAATTCACTTCTGTATTAGTATAGATAAAAGTGAGTAATATACATAAGTGTGAATTCATAGGTTTAAATTTAATGAAAACTAGTGGAGTATTACTCGTATTGTTTTCATTCATCTGTTCCTGTTATAATGTAACAGCAAACATTTACATTGTGCATACTCATGTAATTAAACAACCCATCAAAGAAATCTTAGGAAATGCTAACGAAGGACTTAACGTCTAACGGAAAATGCTAATTTCAAAGCAAGTCGCCATTATGCATGGTGGTCAGAGGTCAAAAGGCTAAGTACAATCCTCACTTATCCTCAAAAGATAAGCCCACATGGATAGAGATGCTGCCAGCTTGGCTTCTGGCAGAAGAAGCTGTAAGTATCGATTCAAAGAAAGATCCTTCATCTCTAGACTGTTTGGTGCACTTCCCTGTAAGAGTACAGACACAAAGCAGAGATTTCCAGAGACGATCTGGATACTCTGAAAGACCTGATAAACTGGCAGTTTATTACATCACTGCCACCATTTGGAATTACAACCTGTGACTCACCTGTACATATGTTTTACCCTCTTTAATCTCTCAATAACTCATTCCTTTTTCTTAGCTAATAACCCTTTAGTTAGTTTACTACAGATTTAGCTGCCAGTGTAGTCCTTGGTGCAAGATCTGGAGTATCAATTGATCTAGGGTAAGTGACTGGTCTCTTGGGACTAGGAGAAACCTAAAATCACACCACATCAGGTTTAAGTAACTTTACCACAAAGTTCAGTTTGTCAGGGTGGCAAGATAGACTGGAGAGCCTAAGGGGATGGTCTATGACTCCATGGTAAGGCTGGTATAGCAATCCAGGAGTTCACATGTGTTACTGGATGGGTGGAAATCTAATTTTAGAACATACCACCAGTTTGGGGTGTCCACCCTTGTTTTCTGACCGTCTGCCCTGAGCTAGGTACTCTCAGTTATGAGCCACTCCAGACAGCATGACAGATACCTGACTGGGTTTGAGAGCTGTCAGGGAGGAAAAAAAAAAAAAGCTTTTTTCCTCTCACTTGTGGACTGAGCATATTTTATTCAGAGTAATTGAGAGAAAGTGGAAACCCATTTTGTACACACGCTTTTCAAAGTAAAGCCATGCTTCTGATTGTGTGGACCAATCTCATGGGAACGGAGAATTAAGGGGGCAGGGGAGGAAGAGAAAGAGAAATCAACAGCCATCTTGCAGAATTCATTAATGTAGTTGGTCATGATTCTAATACTATGGCAGGACCTTATTTTTGAAAGTTGGATACATTTATGAGAAGACTTTTGCAACTATTATAGTCCTCTTAAGAAAAGGGTACTCCAATCTTCCGCTTCTTGGAATAATCCAATTACCACAAGCATGAGGCAGGAATCTCTCCCCATCACACACTTGAGTATGTGCATTTCACCATCTCCACTGAAGTGGTCCACTCTCTTGGAAACACTTAGGAATAAGCTACTTCTGAAGACAAAGATACCCAACCTGATGGAACAGTCATTTGAGCTGAGATGATCCATCCTATCTTCTAGAAATGCTTAGAAAAAACAAGTGGAATTATGAGGTACGACTGTATTATTAAAGCCTGCTTTTCTAGTTATCTTTATCTAGCACTCAAAGAGTAGTAGGCACTGCACAAAGCACACAACTAGACAGTATTTGGCCCAAGTGCGAAAGAGTTTCCAGTCTCATGTAGAGATGATACAATGAATGACTGTAGCAACTATCAGAGGGATGGGGGCAAGGGAAGACAAAGTTTACAATAATAAGATCACATGACAAGCCATATCTGGTATGTGCCCATCTTGATTGTTCTATTACATGTATGATTTTTTTAAAACCCAAGAGAAAAAAACAAATGAGGATGGAGCCATTTTCTTTTCTACTCTGTTTACATCATCATACAGCATACTGGGTTATTGAAGAAAGGCATTCTCCCATTTGACTTGCAACTGTGGATCCAAACATCAATTATTCTTTATTTGCATTAGACAAGTTTCAAAGTCTAAAAACAGATCATGTACAAATCTTGAAACAATCTCTTCTCAGAGTTGCAGCTGCTACGGTTACATGAGGTTTTTTGGTTTCAGAGTGGTAGTTGTGTTAGTCTGTATCAGCAAAAAGAATTAAGAATACTTGCGGCACCAAATCAAATTATCAAAGATATCCTATCTCCTAGAACTGGAAGGGAACTTGAAAGGTCATTGAGCCCAGCGCCCTGCCTTCAATAGCAGGACCACATACTGATTTTGCCCCAGATCCCTAAGTGGTCCCCTCAAGGATTGAGCTCACAACCCTGGGTTTAGCAGGCCAATGCTCAAACTATTGAGCTATCCCTCCCCCCTCTACTGCATGCATCCAAAAAAAGCTTATGCTCAAATAAATTTGTTAGTCTCTAAAGGTGCCACATGAGGTTTTTTGAGACACTAGAGACCAGATTTAATAAGTACCAGCATTACGTGGTCTCAAAAGCATTACAAATATACATTTGTTTTGCAGTTCTGCATCGCAATTATTTCAGGCAGACACATTCAGGCAGTGAACCAGCTTTTACTTATGTATACAAATAATAAAAAGCAGCTTCTAAAAAGAACTGAATCCCAGCTAAACACCACAGCTTTTATTCAAAAACTGAAGTGCTGAGACAGCCAGAGACTTATGGCTCACCTGTAGTAGTGCCACCTAGTGGCACAGTGATCTTACATTAGTACAGGTTTCAAAGTGGTAGCCGTGTTAGTCTGTATCAGCAAAAACAGGAGTGCTTGTGGCACCTGAGAGACTAACAAATTTATCTCAGCATAAGCTTTCGTGGACTACAGCCCATTCTTCTTATAGTGTGTACGGTAACACCCATTGTTTCATGTTCTGTGTGTGGGCATGGTTACACTTACATTTTTGCAGCGCTGGTAGTTACAGCTGTGGTCATACAGCTGTGTAGGGCCAGCGCTGCAGTGTGTCCACACTGACAGCGACCAGCGCTGCAGTGTGGCCACATTTGCAGCGCTGTTGGGAGTGGTGCATTGTGGGCAGCTATCCCAGCATTCAAGTGGCTGCAACGTGCTTTTCAAAAGAGGGGGGTGGGGTGGAGTGTGACAGGGAGCTTCGGGGAGACAGAGAGAGTGGATTTTTGGAGCTGACACTGTGTCAGCACCCTGCCTTGCAAGTTCTAAGGACTGGAAGATACACAGCACCAACCTTCAATCATTTTAAAAGTTT